>NW_028274808.1:200875674-201180174 GCF_037043125.1 Eumetopias jubatus | reverse complement strand
AATAATTAACATTCAAGGTAACAAAAGACAGAAAGATGCTTATATAAAAATTACTCACTCTTTTCACTCTCTCTCCAGTTCTTAGACTCCACTGAATCACCCGAGTGCACAGCAGACATAATCTTCTGTGCAGCACTGGATAGGGGTACCTTACAGAGATCAAAGCCTACAAATGCCTCATAATTTTCCATTTTCATAAATCCTAAACATAAGATAAACATAACATCCATGTATTAATTTTGAGACTTCAAAATAAGAAACACGTTATTTGAAAATGTTACAGCCAGAGGCATTCATACAAATTACTCTATTAATGACCACAGAAAATACGTAGCAGTTGCCTCCATAATTACCGATCAATAGTAAGAAGCGAGCAAGATGGTTAGAGGCTCAACTGGAATATCCTGGTAAACAGGAAACAAAGAACACATTTCTAGCTAACCAATTTTGAAGTGAGCAATCTATTCAAATACTTTCTGAGGTCTGAAACCAATGGCTGTTAAAATCTTCAAATATACAAATCTAATTACAGAAAAATTACTTTTAATGGACTTGGGTAATTATGATAGACACAAAACCTGACATCCTTTCAGGTATACTGCTCAGCTTGCCTGGCCCCTGGGCTGATTGGGTAAAGGTCTGGAAGGGACAGTACAAATCATCAAGTAGCTGGTCATACATCATATTTGGTACAAATCTAGACAGAATTTGCTATTCCATGAGCCAGGAAACCGGTGACATATTTTTCCACATTACTGGATAAAAGAAAAATTTGAAATAAATTCTCTATTCCACTGTAGAAGAGGAAAAAAAACTTAAAAAGGAACAAAAGTCACCCATGAGGAGCTAATACCAAAATCTTAAGACAAAATTTGTTACAAATTTTTCGTACACATTTAGATCTACTTAATATAAATATTTAAATAAGGTACAAATACTATAATTGGCAAGATATTTTCGTTCAACAGATTATAAAAATTATCAAGACTTATCACCTAAGCATACCCATGTTCTGATGATCATAGCTAAAGAATTCCACGAGGACCACCTAAAATGCATGGCGTTTAGACTGGCATTCCATATTAAAAAGGCAAGATATTCTGGAACAGGAAATTTTTTTTTTTTTAGGAATATTCTTGAAGGTAATAGCTCTACCTTCTTCTTCTGTAAAGCTTACATAGTATATACCACAGGCCACATATAAATCAAGCACTCAAGAAGCATTTGATGTCACAACTGATAAATAAGCTACTTCAAAGGATTTCATACCATTCAAAATAATTTCTAATTGTCCAAAGAATACATCTGTACCCCAACTAATACAATCTAACACTTAACTATTTTCACTCCAGAGAAACCGATTAAAATAGCATTATACATCCTCTGAGAAACCACTTGTACGGTATTTTCAAAATGTGTAAGTCACACTGAAGTCCAAAACCGCTAAGATCTGTCCTGCAGAAATTTTGAGCCCCCAGGACACAGCTGCTAAAATGAACAATGGTCGAAGGACACGTGACATTCTTTGGGATGCAAACAGGAGTCGAGTCTCAAAGTCTATAGCAGGGAATTAAGGAATTACACAGTTTGAGTGGCTGAGTTTTACTTTATACCCAAATATGAGGGGACTTGGCTCTTCCGTATACTAGGGTCCACAGGTTTAACAATGCTGATTCAAAGTTCTACAAAAGTTTAAAATATATAACAGCAGAAAATTTCTATTTCTAAAAAAAAAGTAAAGGAGAGCTAGAACTAATTCTATTAAGAAATATTTGCATTATATAATAATGCTTTTTCCCTGTAAGTAAAAGGTTACCTGAACTAATTGCCACCAAGCAAATGGTTAATTCATAAAAAGCACTGGCGGTACTTTGAACATACTATATAAGGAAAAAACCAAACGATGTAATACTTGAATGAATTAAATGAAATGTTCCATGGGCCTCAAATTTAAAATTTTAGTAGGGTTTATTAGCTATATTTTCCTAATATATAAAATATTAAAACAGCATATGTAGTAAAGATTCAGTTTTTAGTAATTTTCAATCTTCAAGACCAACGGCCTTAATCTTTGATTGGTTTTCTAAATTCTCCACAATATCTTTCAGATAATCTTCATCTTTTAAAAAATATACATATAATTCTCTTTCCACTTGATGCAGTTTATTAGATGCCAAAATTTTTCTTTTTGTCTTCACATCAGCAAGAATATCACTAAGAAGATGATTTAGCTTATTCAGTTGGGATTCAACTTGATGTAACTGCTCTGTTAACTCCTAAAAGGAAAATAAAAATGCTTTTACTACAAAAGCTCTATTTGTAACAGTAATTATAAATTTAAGATGTAATTTACACGCAAAGAATCCAAATGATAGGGGCACCTGGGTGGCTCAGTCGGTTAAGCATCTGCCTTCAGCTCAGGTCATGATCTCAGGGTGGAGGGGGTGGGGGGGGGTGCTCCTGGGAAGAATCCCTGAGTCAGGTTCCCTGCTTAGCAGGGAGTCTGCTTCTCCCTCTCCCTCTGCCCCTCCTCCCTGCTTGTGCTCCCTCCCTCACTCTCTCAAATAAATAAAATCTTAAAAAAAAAATCCAAATGATGTAATAATTATTCCCATGATTTTAATGATAAATGAACCTCAATTAAAAATCCATAATAGGTTTAATATAAATTCTACGTAAAGTCAATTGCAACAGCTTTCAATAGATAATTTTAAGGGATTCAAAACAAACCGTTACTTCCTAAAGAGTACTTGATATATAAACTATAATGTATATTCATACATTCAACAATTACTAAATATCTACCATATGCCAAGCACTGTTTCAGAGACTACAGATATAAGAACAAACACCATCTCCTTTATGGAGCTTATATTCCACTCGATCCATCAAACTTTGTTTTAGCCTAATCTCGGTCTGAGTGGTACTGAGAAAGCCTTGAAATGAAGGAATTACCAATAAAAAAGAATCACCTCAACAGAAATCTCCATTTTTTTTTCACAGTGTTATAGAAGATAGAATTACATATAACATTCAACAATCCCAACTTACCATGTAATCCTCCTGCTCAAGTACCTAGACACGCCACTGCTTCTCCCTCTCCATCTGCCCCCACTCGTGCTTGCTCTCCCTTTCTCTCAAATAAATAAAATCTTTAAAAAAAAGGGGGGGGGATGCGTGGGTGGCTCAGATGGTTAGGTGTCTACCGTGGGCTCAGGTCATGATCTCTGGGTCCTGGGATCTAGCCCCTCGTCAGGCTCCCTGCTCAACAGGGAGTCTGCTTCTCCCTCTCCCTCCCCCATGCTCATGCTGTCTCAAATGAATAAAATCTTTAAAAAAATAAAAATAAAAAGAACCTAGATATGCCAGCCCTTCACATTTAACAAAATGAAATGCCTCACTTCCTAACATTAAAAGCGGTTTATTAACAAGTTTCCATGGGTTTTTAATCAAGTATTCTACTTCTGTAAATTTCCAGCCACTATCACCAAAGAGAAAATCTATAGCGCTATCTCAACCTTCTGCACCCTCTCAGCATGGTCCATGAGCATGATAATCACCTGGGGTACTTGTTATGAACACATACTCCTGTACCCTACTGCACACTAAATTACTCAAACTCCAACAGGCTCCCTGGTGATTCTAGCAAGTTCAAGAATGACTGCTTTACACCTGTCATAAATGCCAGTTCCAGAGAGTAGTACTTCAATTACACTTTAACCAAATCAAGTAATACCTACATTAAGTGGTTTCCTCTTGAGGAAAAACTTGGGAAACCTGAATGAGAAACTACAATCTCACCTTCAATTTCAGTAGTAAAGATTTTAATAGTTGCTAAAATAATATTCCTACAGATATTGAAAAATATCCTTGTTATTAACAAAAATGAAAACTAAAATTTATACATATGGCACTTTTACATTTCACTGGGTTAGGGAAAAACATTAAATAATGACACCCAGTAAGATTATAGTGAAATCACCATACTTTAGTGATTCTGGGATGCAACCTTTCACATTTTAAAATATCTGAAACCCATACCATTTTATAATTGAAAGCATCATGTAATTATTATTAGCCACTCATAAGAAATGCTTTATCACCAACATTAAAAATTTTTTTTTACTGTGGTAAGAACACTTAACATGAGACCTCCCCCTTAAGATTTTTTTTTTTTTTTTAAGATTTTATTTGACAGAGACACAGCGAGAGAGCGAACACAAGCAGGGGGAGGGGGAGAGGGAGAAGCAGACTTCCCGCTGAGCAGGGAACCCAATGTGGGGCTCAATCCCAGGACTCTGGGATCACGACCTGAGCCAAAGGCAGATGCTTAATGACTGAGCCACCCAGGCACCCCCCACTTAACAGATTTCTAAGAGTACAACAGAGTACTGTTAACTACAGGCACAACGTTGTATAGCGTATCTCTAAAACGTATGCACCCTACATGACAAACTTTGTATCTGTTGATTTAACCCAATTTCCCCCCTCTGCAATCCCTGCTAACCACCATTCTACCCTCTGTCTCTGAGTTTTTTAGGTATCTCCGTAAGTGGAATCATACATTATTTGTCCTTGTGACTGGTTTATTTCACTCAGTATAATTTCCTCAAGGTTCATCCATTTTGCCGCACATTACAGGATTTCTTTTTATTAAGGCTGAATAATACTTTGTGTGTATATATCACATCTTCTTTATCCATTCTTCCATTGGTAGACATTTGTTTCCATAACTTGGCTATTAGGAATAGTTACAATGGATGTAGGAGTGTTAATAATTCTTCAAGATCCTGATTTAAATTCTTTTGTTTAAATATCCAGAAGTGGAATTACTGGATCATATGGATCATTAATTTTTTTGAGAAAACTCCATACTGTTTTCCACAGCGGCTGTACCATTTTGGACTTCCACCAGCAGGGTACAAGGGTTCCAATTTCTCCACATTCTCACCAACACTTTTTTTGTTTAAGATTTATTTAAGAGAGACAAAGTACATGCACATGCATAAGCACGTGAGTTGGAGGAGAGCAGGAGAGAATCCTCAAGCAGACTCCCTGCTAAGTGCAGAGCCTAACGCAGACCCAGGGTTTGATCCCAGGACCCATGAGATCATGACCTAAACTGAAACCAAGAGTCAGACACTTAACAGACTGAACCACCCAGGTGCCCCTGATTTTGCTTTTTTGCTACTAGCCACTCTAACAGGTGTAAGGAGATATCTCATTGTGGTTTTGATGTGCATTTCCCTGATGATGAGTGATACTGAGCAACTATCCATATACCTGTTGGCCATCTGTATGTCTTCTTTGGAGAAAAGTCTATTCAAGCCTTTAGCCCATTTTTTAATTGGGCTATTGGTTTTTTTGCTATCACCAACATTCTCCATGTATAGTGTAGAAACATAAAGACAACAACTTTGAGTCAAAAAATAACAAAGAAGGGGCGCCTGGGTGGCTCAGTGGTTGGGCATCTGCCCTCGGCTCAGGTCATGATCCCGGGACCCTGGGATCGAGCCCCGCATCGGGCACTCTGCTCAGTGGGGAGTCTGCTTCTCTCTCTTCCTCTGCCTGCCACTCCCTCTGCTTGTGCTCTTTCCGTCAAATAAAGTCTTAAAAAAAAAAATTGCATGTTAAGTGTGAAGCTTTGAAATACCCTAAAGATTTTAACTGTGTATATTTCATTTCATGTGTATATACCAGAGTGATATAATAAAAATCTGTCTATCTGTACCTAAAAGATATCTTCTGGTAAGTATTCAATAAAAACTCTAAATAAGAAAGTATTGTGCTGGGGCGCCTGGGTGCCTCAGTGGGTTAGGCATCTGCCTTCAGCTCAGGTAGTGATCCCACCCAGGGTCCTAGGATCGAGTCCCGTGTCTGGCTCCCTGCTCAGTGGGGAGCCTGCTTCTCCCCCTGCCCCTTCCCCTGCTAGTGCTCTCTCTAGCTTTCTCTCATGTGCTCTCTGCAATAAATAAATAAAATCTTAAAAAAAAAATCATGCCAATTTAACAGAGCAAGTTTTTCTTCTTAGCAATTCACAAGATGATGGTGTACCATATGATCGATGGTGTCTAGTAGACATTTAAATAGTGCTGGTAGCAATGAAAATAGGTGTCACTGCTCGGAAAAGCAATATGACAGCATCAAAGGCCAAAAAAAAAAAAGTTCATAGCTAAGAAACCCAATAATCCTACTTCCAAGAATTCATCCAAATTAAAGTATTTTAACAACAAAAAGCTGTAACGTAAGATGTACATGGTATCGTTCAAGAGCAAACAAAAAAAAATGAAGACTATCAAAAAATATCAACAATGGTGGACTGGTTACAGAAATTATTGTAACATTAATAATTAAAATTATTCAGAGTGAAAATGTTTATTTCATAATGCTAAGTAAAAAGGAAGAATAAAAAAGATGTGTAAGTAAAGGTGAAAAACATACACCTTCAAATACTAACCAAAAGAAAGATGGCATAGAAATACTAACATCAGAAAAAAGAATGTTAAGACAAGAAGCACAGTAAGAACAGAGAAGATCATTATGTAATACTAAATGGTTCAATTTACTGCAATTCAAACCACTAGAATAATTCACCACAATTTGAAACTTAGATATACAGCTGAACCTTGAACAGTGCGGGACTCGGGGTCGGGGGGAGGTTTAGGGCATCGGCTTCCTGTGGAGTCAAAAATTTGTGTATAAATTTTGACTTCCCCAAAACTTAACTACTGGTAGCCTACTGTTGACATACAGCTGAAAAACATATATTCTGTATATCATATGTTATGTGTACTATAGACTGTAATCTTACAATAAAGCTAGGAAAAAAAATGTTAAGAAAATCATGAGAAAATACATTTATTGTACTGCACTGTTATTTATTTATCGAAAAAAGTTTGCATACAAGTGGATCCATGCAGTTCAAACCCATGCTGTTCAAGGGTCAACTATAACTTATAAAACAGACTCAAATATAAAGAAAAAACTAACAGACCTTCAGAGCTGCCATCATAGGAGGTTTTTATAAAACTAATAGATCTAGGAGACAAAATCAGTAATAGATCTTTAAAAACTTAATCATAATCAATTCAGGCTATTAGGATGGCGATTATATATTTTTTAAAAAAGGAAAATGACAAGTGTAGGCAAGGATATGGAGAAACTGGAACCCTGTGCACTGCAGGTGAGAATATAAAATGGTGCGGCTGCTGTGTAAGTTAGGCACTTCCTCAGAAACTTAAACACAGAATTCCAACATGATCCAGCAATTCCACTCCTAGGTATATACCCAAAAGAAACAAAAACAGGGACTCAGATACCTGTACACCAACGTTCACAGCAGCATTATTCACAACAGCCGAAAGGTGGAAACAATCCAAGTGACCATCAACAGACAAACAGATAAACAAAATGTACTACATGCACACAATGGGGTATTAGCCATAAAAAGGAATAAAATTCTGACACATACTACAACACGGATAAAACCTAATCATACAAATGTTGTAGGATTTCACTTATATTAGGTACCTAGAGTAGGCAAATTCACTGAGACAGAAAGTGGAAAAGAAGTTATCAGGGGCAGGGCCCCTGGGTGGCTCCGTCATTGAGTGTCTGCCTTCGGCTCAGGTCATGATCCCAGGGTCCTGGGATTGAGCCCCGCCGGGGTCCCTGCTCCGCGGGAAGCCTGCTTCTCCCTCTCCCTCTCCCACTCCCCCTGCTTGTGTTCCTGCTCTCACTGTCTCTGTTTCTGTCAAATAAATAAATAAAGGGAGGGAGGGAGGAAGGAAGTTATCAGGGGCTGGGGAGGAAAGAGAGAAAAAATACTGTTTATTATTTGATGTTTCTATTTGGGATGGTGAAAAAGCTCTGGAAATGTATAGTGGTCATGGTTGCACAATATATGAATGTACTTTTGTACTTAATGCCCCTGAATTATACACGTAAAAATGGTTAAAACTATAATTTTACGTTTTCTACATTTCACCACAATAAAAATATTATTTAAAAAAAACGAATTACAAGCATTCCTGTTCCAAGGAAAGGTAGGCTAGTTATCCAAATCAATCCTTCCATAAGAAAAAAATATAAAAGGCTAAATGAAATATGTTTAGAAATCAAGCAAAACAAAAGCTTCCTAAAAGCAATAAAAAGATAACAAGACATTAAAAGGAACTTTAAGTCCATAAAACATCCCAGATTGGTAAGGCAGTCCAGAAACAGCTTTACTCTAGGGCAACTGCCAATCTTGGAAAATTAGAACCTAGGATTCTTGAGACTCACAAGATGAGTGGGAGAAAAATCAAAGTCCAAAGTCCACAGAAAGTGGGAAGTCAAATGGGAGACCTTCTTCATAATAAGCCAAAGACTCACAGGACACCAGCAATCTTAAGATCAGAATGGCCCAGAAATGGAAGAGCCCCTGGATAGAATTACAGGCCAGACAGGAATCACCTGGGTCCTCCAAAGCCTAGTTAGACTTAACCATCCCTGCCTACAGTATCTAACACAAGAAACATGAAGGCAAAAAGCACTTAAGGATCATTTATTTCGTAAGAAGAAGTTCCCTTCACGAAAGAGGGATTTTATTTTTATTGTATGCCTCAATAAAGGTTGATGGGACCACTTGTTTTTAGGGAAAAAAATAAAAAACAATAAAACTAGAACTCTACCTCACATCACACATAAGGGCGCCTGGGTGGCTCAGGTGGTTAAGCGTCTGCTTTCGGCTCAGGTCCTGATCCCAGAGTCCTGGGATTGAGTCCCACATCAGGCTCCCTCCTCAGCGGGAAGTTAAGGAAAACAAGTTAAGGTTTTCCTACTGCAGCAGGGTGGTCCCAAGGTGGTTTGTGCTCATGAGTCTCTGCTCCAGATCAGATAATGGGATGGCTATGTTGTTACAATAGAGAGCACTGGCGTCAAAGGGCACCAAGAAATAGAATATGAATGCGTGCAGTGATGCAAATCCATCTCCCTTCCTGCAAACCCAACTAAATTGAATGTCCTACTGATGAAGACCTGATCATATCATATAGGACACTGGAGAATCAGCTGCCTGATGTAATATGGTACAACCACTTTGGAAAACAATTTGATGTACCCTGAAAACTGAATCTGTGATACAGCAATTCTACTCCTCACTGAGAGTGAGTGTGCATGTGCACACACATGTACAGCTGTGAGACATACAGTAAGACCATCCGCAGCAATATAATCCAAAATAGCAAAAACTGAAAGTAACTTAGATGTCTGTCAACATAACAGATAACTAAACTGTGGGATTTCATAAAATGGAATACTAACGATATAAAAGAGAAAACCATAGGGGTGCCTGGGTGGCTCAGTCGGTTAAGCGTTGGACTCATGATTTCGGCTCAAGCCACGATCTCATGGGTTGTGAGATCGAGCCCCAAGCTGGGCTCCGAGCTCTGCCGGAGTCTGCTTGAGATTCTCTTCCTCTCCCTCTGCTCCTCCCTGCTGTGTGCGCATGCTCTCGCTCTCTCTCAAATAAATAAGTAAAAAGAAGAACGAAAAACAAAAAGAAAACTACAAATGAGCTAGAGCTTTACATAAGGCAACATGGATGAATCTCAGGATCTTAATGTTAACAAGCAAGTTAGTAAAGAATATATGTAAGAAACCACATACATAAACTTCAAAAACATATAAACTAAACAATATACAGTCTAGCGGGGCATCTGGTGGCTCAGTCAGTTAAGTGTCTGACTTCGGCTCAGGTCATGATCCCAGGGCTCTGGGATTGAGCCCCATGCCCAGGCTCCCTGTTCAGCAGGGTGCCGCCTGCTTGTCCCTCTGCCCGTACCCCCACTCGTGCCCATGCTCACTCTCTCTCAAATAAATAAAATAAAAAAATATATATATACAATCTAGGAATATATATGTGTAATAAAAGTATAAATAAAGGCAAGCAAACGATTAAGTGATGAAGGAAAGGAAACGCTATTGGTAGAAGCAAGCTGTCACAGAACACTTTAAAGATAATAGCCCTCTATTTGCTGAGACAGGTAAAATACAGGGGTGGTTTGATTTTTCTTTAAATTCTTAGTGTAAACATTACATATCCTTTTATGTCTGAAATATTTTGTAAGTTCTTAAAATTCTGTTGACATTGATCAAAACCATCCGAAAAATATACTTATATGTGAACAAAAATTAGGATATAAAAAAATAAATTTTATAGTAGGGCAATAGCATTTGGGGTATTTTCCCCGTGTTAACATTTTCTTTACTATCTTTTACAACAAGCATTTTTTTACAGCATTTTCAGTTACTGTGGCCAGCACTCACCTGATCACTAAGCAAAAGCTGATTTCCTCCTTGATACAAAGTATCACAAAGCATATCCACATCATTATTCAGTTTGGACAGAAAGAAAGAATGTTCTTGAATAGATACTGCCAATTGATCTTGTACTAAAGAAACATCCTTTTTTAATTTCTCAGCCACTTCTTCCAGGTTTCCATGGGTTATAAATAATTCTTTTTTCTTATTCTCTCCTTCTAAAAGTTGATAAAGCCTAAAATGTGAAAATAAAAATTACAGGAGAAAATTCTCAAATCAGTACAATTTTCAAAATTATAAGTCACCGTATTGGGCATCTTTGGGGATATATAACAGATTAAAAATATTAACCTGGAAAAAAATTAATCTGCTGCTAAATCAAGCAACTAAAAACATTCCAGCTAAAATACTTTCTCATTACAGGGCACCTGGGTGGCTCAGTTGGTTAAGCATCTGCCTTCAGTTCAGGTCATGATCCCAAGGTCCTGGGATCCAGTTCCACATCAGGCTCCCTGCTCAGCAGGGAGTCTGCTTCTCCTTCTACCCCACCCCCTGGCTCATGCTCTCTCTCTCTCACGCTCTCGCTCTCAAATAAATAAAATCTTTAAATTATATATGTAAGAAAAATAAAATAGAATACTATCTCATTACAGAAATACATATTGTAATTACTGTATCTGCTTCTACTTTCTCATCCCGCAAGTTTTGAATACATTTTTTGACTTTTAACTGCCATTATCGTATGTTTCAGAGATACTGCCCAAGAAAACATTTCTTTCACAGAATACAGTATGATATAGTAGAAATAGCAACGAGCTTGAAACAGAAGACCCAGGTCTGAGTTCTGGCTGTCTTCTGAGACCTGGGTCAAGTCAACCTCTGAGACTACATTCTTCATTTCACATACCTATCGTTACAGGATGGTAGAGAATTTAAAAGAGAAAAACTGAAAATAAAGTATAAAATGTAAAAAGAAATGAAAACAATGAAGAGCTAAAGAAATAATAAACTTGCGACTCCAGTCTTATCCATATTTGATTGTCGAATTAAATTCCTAATGAGCTATGAGGCCACTTTAACACTTCAAGTATTAACGGCAGAAAATCCCTTGGAACAAATGGAAAAATGCGAGGCAGCATTTTCTACACGTTTCTGACAAAAAGGGTTTGTTCTTTTTCTTCTATTTCAAAAATATATACATTTTTAATTATCTTAATTATTTTAACAATTTGCAAGAATTCATAAAACTGGTTCAAGTCCAAGGCTGACAATTTTGTTCTTGTGGGACATGACTACACAATTTCGGGGGGGGGGAACCATTCTTAGCTCATGATGTCACTGTCACCCTTTCCATGCCCCTCACCTCATTAATAAGAAAAAAAAAGGAGGGGCGCCTGGGTGGCTCAGTCGGTCAAGCGTCTGCCTTTGGCTCAGGTCCTGATCCCAGGGCCCTGGGATCGAGCCCCGCATCAGGCTCCCCGTTGGACTCCCTGCTCAGCAGGGAGTCTGCTTCTCCCTCTGCCCCTCCCCCTGTTCGTGCTTGCTCTCTCCCTCTCTCAAATAAGTAAGTAAAATCTTAAAAAACAAAACAAAACAAAAAGATTAGATGATTTTCCTCTAGCACTAGAGAAAAATCAGGAGCAGGATCCAGATTTCTGAGGCCTTTGACTACTTCAGTCCTCCAATTTTAGTATTCCTATACCATCAACTGCTTAGACATCCAGAAGAGGTTGGGAGCAAGTATTCATTCTCACTGATGCACCTGACAAGAAACACAGTCTGTTTTCCCATCTCTCCGCCCACACCTTCTCTGAATGCAATCAGTTCTCTGCCCAGCAATATCAACTACACACCAAAATGTATTCAAACTCCCTGCAGTTAAAACTCCTGCGTCAATCTCAAAGTATCTAAATAATGGTGCCCAAAGGTGAATAAGACCTTGTATACATTCACTCCACCAACCCATCCACCTCAGCTCTGAAACAGCTACATCCAGATATAACAAGAACGGAAAAGCGAGCAAGATATTCAAAAGGGAAGAGTCATACGCAAGAAAAGTGAAAGAAGAGAACAGAGGGCCCAAAATAGAGAACAAAGAATGTTTTAAACTTCCACAATATTAGTTCAAACTCTCTACAGTATTTTACAAAAGCAAAAAAAAAAACAATTACTAAAGAAACAAAGATGCATACCTATGGGTAGAAAAGTCCTTGGTATCAATGGTATTCCTCGGATTTATCTGCTGAGATACTGATGGGTCTGTTAGCATTTCTAATCGCTGGTGGAGCATGGTATTACTTTGACTAAGCTCTTGAACCAAATGTTCAAGTTGACGATATATGTCCCGATGCTTTCTCAATTCAATTTCATATGATAATTGTAGAAGTTCAAAAGATGCCTTTTGCTTTATCAACTGATTTAAAACTAACTCTTGTCTTGCTGTATAATAGTCTTGTTTAGCAATCTGTAGATCAAAATCTCCCTTTACAACTGGCATATTCAATAACTGGGCATTCTCTTTTACCACAGCAGGCAAACTTTTATCTTTCATATGAGAGATTTGTTCTTCAAGTTTCAGAATCTCACTACTCAAGTTAGAAATTTTAGCTTCCAAATTATCTTTGCCAAGAGCCTACACAGAAAAAGCAATTACATTTAAAGCCGTTAAGTATAAAGTCGAAATAGTTTTAAACTTATTTTTACTTTCCGTTTTAGTTTATCAGATCACATGCTAATAAAAACTAATTTCATGTTAACAAAAGCCAAAATCACAGTTTAAAAAAGGAAAAGAGTAGGTAAATTGCTGTTTTAACGCTATTACCACCACATATATACAATAATGGCTACCAAGACAGACACCTTGTCATGCTTGTCTTACTTAATAAAAGTCATTAGCGCATTACTAACTGAATGCAAATGTACACTATTTTAAGTTTTTCTTAAAACTAAAATAGTCCCAGTAGCCATGCTCCTAGTCTGTCAGCTGATTTTAGCACTGGCAAAGAGTGACGAACTTCATACATTATTCCCAAGTTTGTGTCAGTTATACGAGCTCACTTGGTGCTGATACTCAGTTTCAGCTGTATCTTCACTCAATTACGTAGTGGTTCTATTACCAAGACTCCAAGCTTTCCAAGAGTGCAGATAGATATGGGCACTACATCTGTACATTCTCAACAAAAAAATCAGGGTTTCAGTCCATTGAACTGGGTCCCTGACTTCATTAGCACCAAACAAGGCAGAACACCCGTAACAAAGCAACAAGGCTCTTTACCCATACATCATAAAAGAGGGAATTTCAGTGTCCTCTGAGTCTGAACCAACATGAATTTCAACTTCAGAAAGAGTACTTTTGTTTAAAATTAGCTAATGTGATTGGGTTATAATTACTATTTTTGCCCTCTACTGATATGAAGATCTATTTGTATGAAACACTGAAATACATCAAAACTAAGCAATGAATAAACAGAAGAAAATGTAACTTATGTTACACTGTTACAAATGTACTTGTTTCGACCCCCTTTCCGAAATATTTTAACATATCTTCGATTATAAACAATGATTACTGTACGAATCCAGTCTGTCTCATATTTACCTTGCTAGTGAGGCTATGAAGATTCTCCTCTGCCCACTGTATACTTGACTTCATGCTCAAATTACTTGCTTTCAAGTGAATTAACTCATGTTGAGCACAAACGTAGGCTAGCTGCAGCCTAGCCATCTCTAGCCATCTCTTCTCAAGGATTTCTTGATTATCACAAATAGATGCTGCTTGTATATCTAAAAGTTGAAAATTTTCTTCTTTTGAACTTTCAACTACTTCATGTATACCCGGAAAGAACTGTTTTTTGGTATATAAAGTTAATGCTGCTGTGCTTTGCTCTTCCTGGCTTAGATATTTTTCCAAGGAAAACTGAGATAAAAACACCAGTGGATTCGTCCTTTGATCCAAATTAGAATGTCTGAAGAACATCATCAATTTAGCAACTCCATCAGTAAGAGCCTGAAGTTCATTATTTATCTTGGTATTCATAGCATTTAGAATCCCTTGACTCTGCTTCAGCCTTTTAGTGGCCGCTTCTTCTTTAGCATTTAACCTCAGAGATTTGTGGCTTGTTACTGAAGCCATCAACTGGCATTTATTACGTCGCTGAATTTTTAGGTTCTTCAATTTCTGCAGAGTTTGAACCTCAATCTCTAATTTCTCTAGCTCTTTGTCATCCAAGATACATGTCTTCAAATCAGAAGTTTTACAGGTTTTAAGAACTTCATCCAATGCTGCTCCTTCTAGGATAGGCTTGCCGGATTTTTGAAGAATGCTAAAAGCTTCCAATTCTTCTTCAGACAATACATTCTGTTCATTCACATTCCCACAAAACCACTTCAGAAATGATTCATCTTCAACAGTCTCAAACAACCAGTCAAAATCTTCCCCATTAAGAGTATCAGCTTTGGGATAATTGACTTTTTTTAATGTTTCCACAAACTCTTTTCCACAACTCATGGTTTAAGTACCCAATTTCTTTGTAACAGATAAGGGTTTATGTTGCTATTTAGAAAATAAACCCAAAACACAAACGAAACTAATTTTATATTAAGTCCATAGAGAAAGGAAAAAATATTTTTAGAATCTGACTTCTCCTGGGGGAGGAAAAACAGGTATTAGACCATAAATAAAGTAACTGTATTTGTAAAAGGACGATACTGATAAATATCACAGAATATCTGGGAACCATCTAACCCAGAGGTAGTTATAGCTGAAATGTCTGATGAAGATAAAATAAATTAGGGTATTACTGAGAACACTGCAAACACAATGAAAACCTAATTAGCAAGAAAATCTTTCCAAAGACAGCCATTAAAAATACATTGTCTCTTACAGAGCAGCTCAGCTCTTTCATTCAGTTTTTAATTCAAAATAAGTGTACCTAAACAAGTCCAAGCCCGCCTGCGGCTAAGCAGCCTCTTCCCGCACCCAGCCGTTCCCAAGTGAGAAAACAGAAATAAATACGGAAATGTTCTAGAGAAAGAGTCAACAAAATGTTTACCTCAGCGACTCAAATCGGCATCCGCCATTCACACAGGAATCAACGTCCAGAGACGATCAACCTACTGCAGGCAACATCAGGCTTCAGATTTAAGAACCGTTCTCAAACAGATCTTAAAACTCCTCAACAAAAGGAAAAAAAAAAAGTCACGATGTACGGTGATGGCGCTAAGACTTAATGCGGTACCATCTCGCAAGGTATGCCCATGTCAGGTCATTACGCCGTGCACCCAAAACCAATGCAACGGTGTACGTCAACCATACTTCAAAAGACTAGAGCAAAATAACCCCCGAGCCCCAAAACCCAAGTGCCCGCCACTTCAGAAGCGCCAAAGAACTAAGCAAACAGGGCTAAAAACACGTGCGGCATCTGCTACTTTGCGACCAGCGCAGCGCCGAACCACCCCCGATGACCTCACTAAGGGAACTCCACGGGCGGCGACCGGCCGCACGTTAGTAACATACAGCCGCAGAGGCCGCCGAACTAGCGTTGAAGACAAACTGCAGAGACCCCAGACCCGCGCGGTTCACTCCCTCTGGGGCGACCGCCCGCGTATCAGCGGCGCGAGACCACGCGCCCCCGCCCCCAGGACCAGCCCCGGCCCCGCCCCCGCCGAGGCCCCGCCCCCGCCGAAGCCGCGCGAGACCACCCACGCGCGGCCCCGCCCCGCGCCCCGCCCCCACGACCAGCCCCGGCCCCGCCCCGGAGGACCCGCCCGCGGCCCTGGCCGGCTCCCCCCAGCCCCGGCCTACCCGCATCAGCCCAGCCCCCGTCCCGCCCCCCACCGGACTGCGCCTCACTCACCCTCGCCGCGCTCCCCGCTGACGCCCACCTCCCACTCGCCTTCGCACTCCCCGCCCTCGCCCTCGCCCGTGGCTCCAAGCCCTGAGGACCCCGACTCGCGCGCCTGAAAGGAGTCCCCAGGGGTGCCTGGAAGGAAGAGGCAGCCGGGGGACCGGCGCCGCTCCCACAGCCCCACGGAGAGGCTGGCGCCATTCACCTCTAGAAGCTCCGTTCGCACGCCTCAGAAACCCGCCGCCGCGCTCCGCGCCTCGCACTGCCTCACGGGAGCGCTGCGCGCGCAGAGGGCAGTGGCGGGGCGTGGCTTGACCGTCTGCGCAGGCGTGGTGTCGGCAGAGGCGGGCGTGGCGAGGAGGAACTTTGGGGCGGAGCTGAGCAGGGCGCCGGTCCGCCCCCCGGCCAAACGACAACCGGTGGGGGCGAGCTGGTTGGCTCCCGCCTCGGGGGCGGGGCCGGGGTACGCCGGGCCCGGTGGGGGTCTCGGGGGCGGGGCGGGTCTTAGCGCCCTATATCCTGCGGCGCTGCGCTGTGCCTGGACGGGCTCCTTGGCTCAGGCCGGCTCTCGGTCCTGCCCTCCCGTTCCCCAGGCCCCCATCCTCCAACGAGGCCGTTTTCAGGGAAAGCCGGGTGCGGTCAGGAACACGCCCGGAGCTCGCCTGGCCGCGGCCCGGGGCCGTCCGGCCGGTGGGCTCTGCACCGCCAGGACCTGTTTCAGGGAGCGCGCCCCTTCGACAAGTCTTGGGAGCAGACGAACTACGGGACCCAGAACGAGCCGAGCAGCGTCTGGTGCGTCTTTAGGCTCAGCTGTCATTACGCGCTTTACAAGCTTTTGCGTTCAACGTTGTTTTGCAAAGCACGCAATCCGCAAGCCCTCACCTGACCACTAAGCAAAAGCCGACTTCCTTCACAATCCCATTTTCAAAATATAATTTAAAAAAAAGATTTTATTCATTTATTTGAGAGAGAGAGAGTACGAGCAGGGGGGACGGGGAGAGGCAGAGAGAGAAGCAGACTCCTCGCTGAGCAGGGAGCCCGATGCGGGTCTCGATCTGGGCACCCCGGGATCATGACTGAGCAGAAGGCAGACCGTTAAGCGACTGAGCCACCCAGGTGGTGTATGTGTGTGTGTGTGTATATATATATATATAATATAACTTGTAAAAAGTTGAAAATATAGGAACATACGTGGTACGTGTGGAAGAGGTATGTAAGTCAAGAGGGAACACTTTCCAAGGAGGGTGCCACACCCAGGACACGGGTGGTCAGTCCATGAGCGGGCGACAGCTGTACTAAGGCTGCGCAGTCCGGGCACACCTGGCGGATGCCCTACAGCCCAGAGCAGCCACACCTGCGGGGCTGCCCTCGGTATCCGGCGGCGGTGGCTCGCATCTCTACCGGACAGGCTCATTTCCCCCTCACCGGTCCTCTACAGACTCACATCTACTCTTCCTTACTCCCAAGTCGGTTCTCTCTCCACCCCCAGCATCAAATGACACGAAGGTGGCTTGTGGGAGACCAACTAGTCTCGTGGAACATTGGAAGGGTAGAAGTCTTTCTGGATAACTTTTCTTAATACTTTTAGGAGAGAAAAAAAAAAGAATGGTCTAAAGCAGAAATCATGGATTCATCTTGAGGAAAAGATACTTATTAATCCTTCATTTGTCTTCCTTTTTTATTTTCCTCTTCTAAGAGACAATAAAGCCTACAATGATCTGAAAAGCAAACATTACAGGGGAAAAAACTCACAGATTGGTACCCCGCCTGAAACAAGCTGGGGCTGGCCCAGGAAAGCAACTGGTGAGCTGGGAGGCAAGGTTGGAGCCCCCGGACCAGGGGGACTCCTCTTGGCCACTGCCCCTGGGGGTGGTGGAAGCTGTGCAGACAGCGCCTTCAGGATGTTTTGCTGAGGAGGCAAAGGCTGAGGGGGATGACACAAGATGAGGGGGTGGGAAGGTGGGTGGGGTGGGGGGAGGGCTTGGGTTTGTTTTGTTTTCAGATGAGAGGAACTTGGGGATGTTTATAGACTGTGAAGAGGAACTTAGAAAAGAGGAGAAGAAAGAAAAGGGGCTGCGTTTTGGAAAGATCCCCGTGGGACAGGAGGGTGACGGATAGGGAGCTGTTCTAGAATCCCACATTTCCTCGAGACTCCTGGGTCATTTCCTGGGCCCACAGATTCTCCGTATGATTTTGAATTGCTGACCGTGGTTATTTGTTTGAAAGATGTTTGTGGGACCAAAAAAAGCCATAAAGACATGAAGTAGAAATCACAATATTCTTAGCTCCCAGAGTACAAACAACACACAACAGGTTTAATCATGCAGCCCCCAGAAGCTTTCTTTGAAAACTCGATTTATTAGGGTCAGGTTGCATTTGAGATTTAAGAAGCAAATAGGTTACACTTACTTCCAACACAAGATTTTTTCTCCTCCAATCAAAATCGTTCGGGGTCTTAGTGGGGTCCTTACAGAGTCAAAAGATGAACCCACAGATGAGCCCTCCTCGAGGAGGCCCACGAGAAGGCAGGCCTCCTCGCACTGCTGTGAGCCGCAAGTGGGCTCGCTGATTGCTTTTTCTCTTCTCCTTCCTGTAGGAATCTTTTTTCTCCTACTGATACTAACAAGTATTTTAGGTTCTAGACAATATGTTTTTAGATATGTCTAACCGGAAGTCTGATGTTAAGGATCATTTGTTCTTCGATGCTGTTTTTGGTACTGGTGGGACTCCATTCTTCAAGCAGTAAGAGGAGTTCGGGGCTTTTCCAGGCAGAGGAGTGACATTCTCAGTGACAAAAGTGACAAAAAGGTGGCCAGAGACAGATGCAGGGAGACTCCCGTGATGGAGGGAAGCAAGGGTGGGAGAGGGAAGCGAGCCGCGAAGGTGCAGGAGCAGATGGGGAGAAAGCAGGCACCTGGGATTCGTTCTGGAGGGTGTGTGTGGGGGGGCGGACGACAAGAGCCCCCTGGGGCCCTTCTGCCTACCAAGGGGGAGAGGAGGCACAAGCTGGGTCCCGGAGGGGCAGAGCGCGGCCTTGAGGGCAGAACCCCGGAGCCAGGAGGGCCAGAGACAGGATGACTCTCAGCTTCCAGCAGAGCAAGAGAGTGGCACTTCTTTCTAGTCTTCCTATAAATCCCGCCTGGTCAGAAGAAAGCACAGGGTATCAAGGAAGAGGGTGGGAAGAAAGTGATTTTTGTCTTCCATCACACCGATATTCACGCAACAGAAGTAAAAACTCAGGAGCAGGTTGGGGTCAGGAGCTCACCGAGATAGTTCGATTGCGGATGGGGAGAGTTTGGGGGTAACAGGGCTCAGAGGAAGGAGGCAGTGAAGGGCCTGGTAGGGGGGCTCGGGGGCTCGTGGAGGCCCTCAAGACAGGCTGAGGAGGCAGAAAGCAATGACGAGGCAGTTGAGAGCCCCTGCGAGCTAAACGGGCAAGTGGCATAATCCCATTTACATTCCGGAAAGATTCTCATGCGGGCTTAGCATGCACTGGGGGCCTGGCCCAGCTAGGGACTGGGAACCCAGGAAAGGAAACAGCACGGGAAGGGCCTTGCCACCCAATTTTGGGGGCCTGATCCTGGCAGAAGTGTGATGGGAAGGGGCATAGGAGCAGGTCACAGAGCTGAGCTGGGAACTGGGGGGCTGGTGAGTGCGTAGGGACGGAGGGAAGCAAGGGTGGGAGAGGGAAGCGAGCCGCGAAGGTGCAGGAGCAGATGGGGAGAAAGCAGGCACCCGGGATTCGTTCTGGGGCAGACAACAAGACCCCCTGAGGCCCTTCTGCCTACCAAAAAGAGCTTGGGCAGAAGGGTGGACATGGAGGCAGGTGTCCCCCTTGAGGGGCACTGCCTGTAATCCAGGCTGAATATGGAGATGGACTCTGATGGCAGGAGGGGTTTCCCTGAGGACCAGGGTCCCATCCCAGGCCCCCCTGGCTCAGTGGGTGACTCGGGGAAGGTGGGTACCTTCTCTGAGCCTCAGTTTTCTGTCTTTGAGATGGGCCCAGCGTGAGGACAGCAGGCTCTGACTTCACAAAGTGCTTAGCCCAGCTGCTGGAGCCCTTGTGAGGTCCATAAAAGGTTGGTGGTGATTGGAAGTCCTAGCAATATTTGGAATTCAAAAGCTGCTCGTTTTCATTCACACCCCAAGCCCCAGCTGCATTCCCAGTAGGAATTCCGTTGTTTTCCAGAGGTGCCCCCCAGGGGGACTCACCCAGGTTCAAGAGGTGGGTACTGCAGCCTGCTAGGCGAGGGAGGAGGTCCCTGCAGGTCCTCTCCCAGACACCCCAGAACCTGCTAGAGGGAACCACTGAGCCGTCTCCAGTGTGCTGTGGCGCCCTGGGGGGCCCCAGAAAAGTCCCGTTCTGGCTACCCAACTCCCCACGACCCGAGCATTTTGTCCCCTAGTTGCCTTGTGCTGGGGCCACACCCTCGCACACCCTCACCCTGCA
This sequence comes from Eumetopias jubatus, assembly GCF_037043125.1. Taxonomy (NCBI): domain Eukaryota; kingdom Metazoa; phylum Chordata; class Mammalia; order Carnivora; family Otariidae; genus Eumetopias; species Eumetopias jubatus. The sequence goes on along the minus strand of NW_028274808.1, from coordinate 201,159,579 downwards.
CAGCAGTAGGCAGAGGCCATGCCTGGGACATTCTGGGGAGATGCTGAGGACAGGCCCAGGGACGGTTTCTCAAGGTGCATCCTGACAGCCAACCACAGCTGGGTGGAAGGGGCACCTGGCTGAGAACACCTGCTATCCACCCTGAGACCAACCACCCCAAGGGCCAACCTGTCCTCCTGAGACAGTGCCCCAGCCCCAGGGCCAGGAGCAAAGTAGGAATGCCGGCAGCAAGAGTATCTGGTTGGCAGCTGGCGGGGCGGGGTGGGGTTCCACTTTCCTTCAGCTCCAGGTGTGACCGTCCAGGGAGGCAGCCGCGACGGTGCCATCTCCGTGGTAGCCGGTTGGCAGTGGGGAAGGGCCATGGTATGTTGGGCCTCCCTGAAAGCAGAAGCTGTGGGCAGGGCGGTGAAGGCTGCCAAGGTCACCGGTGGGCTCAGGCTCCCTATGGAGGCCAAGGGGAGGGAAGCCAAATATGGTGACGGAAAGAACTAGAAGCCAGAGGGGTGAGGTATAAAAATCTGTATTTATATTACAAAGACAGAATGGTACAGCACAGTCCCTCCCGGTGAACAGGCAGGTGGGTGGCCCAATTCTCTCCAGCAAGGATGTTGTGATGCGCTGACCTGGCCCCCTGGGCAGCCCCAGACTCTGGCAAAGAACCTGCCCTAGATGTGGCCCGGGGTCAGAGTTCTGTGTACATGGCCATGGGGAGGGGGCCCCAGGTTAGCTGGCCCAGAGAGAGGCAGGGGGTGGGAGAGCCGGGGAAGCCTGCCTCACTCAGCAGATGGGGATTGTCTGGGGCAGACGGGGGCAGAAGCCCGCAGGGCTGTGGCTGGGCACACAGCTCCATCAGCCCAGGAGGGCAGGCTTGGGCACTGGGCCTCCAAGACCCAAACTACAGAGGCGGGCCCAGAGCTCCAAGGAGAAGAAGCCTTCTTGCAGTCTCCCCACCCAGCTGGGTCCGCACTGGGGCAGTGGTGGCCTGGTGTATGGGGTCACCTCCCAGTGACGGTGGGGACCCAAACCTGAGCCTGGGGTTCCAGGATCCTGGCCGAGGGCCACAGTGGCCCACACAGGTGTGGGAGGGCATATGGACAGAGGTCACAGACACCCCTGCAGACCTGTTCTGGTCCCATCCGCTTTCTAGAGACTCGACGATGATGCTCAGTTACCCAACGTGGCCTCGAGCCAGGCCCCCACTGGGTCCCTGTGGCCACCAGCAACAGCTAACCTGTGCGAAAGGCAGGGAGCCAGTGGCAGGGGAGAACGGATGTGTGAGTAACTGCTAGCACCAGACCCTGGCCCTGAGGACCACCCCCTCACCTGCCTGCTGGTGGCAGAGAGGGGCCCCCGGCCCACATGGGAACCATGGCCCGAAAAGCCACGGGCTGAGCTGCCAGGAAGGTCAGCTGAGGGCCACAGTTGGGTCACCCAGGGAGGATTCTGCTGGCTGGGGTGGGAGCAGAGCCCCCAGCTACTGGGGGAGCTGGTGCTTTAAGAACGGAGAGCACAGACCACCCCAGGTCTCCTGCAGTGGGATCTTCAACTCAGGCCCTCCTACCCTGCTCAGAGCGGGCTGGTGCTCACAAGAAGCACTGTGCGGCATGCTCAGGCAGACAGGACGAGCTAGTCTGGGCACCGCAGGCCCCCCAGTGAGGCTGGAAGGAGATGCTGACAGAATAGTTTTCCTTGCAACCACCAGCAAGATGTTTGGACAGTCTCCCCCAGTTCACGCACTGCCTCCCAAAAGCCTGCTCTCCACTCATCATCCTGAGCCCCTGCAGGGCAGGTTCTGTGCCAGAGCTGTACCCAGGGACCCCGTTCTGCCCCAGTAGGCCACCGACCCTGGGGTGTCCGTCGGCTTGACCGAAAATAAACACGAACTTTCCCCCACAATCTGGAAATTGGTTACAATGCACCAGAGAGGGAAGGAGACGCAGCTGTGGGCCAGGCCCACAGCGCGCCCTCCAAATATTGCTGTGCAGACAAGGACTCTTCAGAAACAAAAGGCCAGGAGAAGCCTCCTGAGGCCCAGGCCTGGCTACCCGGGGCGGAGGGCTGTCTTCGTCAGCTGCCAATGTCTGAAATCTGGAGCTCTCGCCCCAGGCCGGGGGAGCAGGGAAGGGTCAAGAGGGGTACAGGGGAGAACTATTTCTCTGGTGAGCAGGCCCCTGACCAGGAGGCCAGGCTGCCCGGCAGGCCCCGACCGACCGCTGGGGAGGGCAAGACGGGGGGCGGGGGGGCGCTGGGTCTCACCGGGGCAGCCGGTGACAGAGAGCCGCCCACACGAGCCCCGGCCGGCCCCGCAGGCCCGCTCTCCCAGAAAGCCGTGGCTGGGGGAGGGGCTGCGGCGCAGGGAGGAAGCTGGGAGGGCACCTGCGGGGCCGGCCGGGTGCCCCGGGCCACGAGGGAGATGCTGGTGGTGGTGGAGGGGGCGGGGCCAGACACGGGGCACAAGGCACACTTGGACGACGGTGACAGACAAGGCGAGTCCCTGAGACGCGGGGTCGCTCCCACCCCTCAGCAAACAAGGACACAACAACGGCTAGGAAAATAGAGTACAAAAATCTCGTACAGGAAATTGAGGCAGCACACGCTGATGTCACTTGGCGGGGAGTCCTCAGAGCTTTTTTCTCTTTTAAAAATGTTTCTCTCATTTTGGGGAAAAAGCCTCTCTCCCGGGAGCCCTGTTCTGGGCTGCTGGGCAGTGCAGCAATTTATCTTATTTTTAAAGGTAGATGAGAAAGCCTCCTGAGGACTCCGTGGCTTCGAGCTGCCGCCCCCAGCGCACCTCGGCCCCGGCTGGGAGGCGGAGCCCCTGCCCTGCGCGGTGAGCCGGGGTGGGACGAGGAGCCAAGCGCAGGCCGGGGGCCAGCATGTGCCCAGATGACCCCTGAAGGCCTACCTCCCCAAGTGTGTAGCCTCTGGGTCCAGTGACCACATGTGTCTGCGTGTGTGCACGTGTGCCTAGGCGTGTGCATGTGTACATCTGAGGGACCTAACAGAGCAGAAGCTGCCCAGCTTGGGATGGGGTGGCCTGGCCTGCCCCCAGGAGCCCAGCCCTGGCTCCTGACACCTGTGGGGTGCAAAGGGCCCTCTCCACCCACTTGCCCCAGGGTGCTCACCCGAGTCCCGCCCTTCATGGGTCCCTCTGTCCAGGCCTCAGGAGCCTACGTGGACTGACAGACAGATGGACAGATGGACGGAGAGCCACGCCTTCCTTCCTTCCTCGGTCCACTCCTTTCTCCTGGGATCCAGGGTTGGGGTCTGAGCTCCCCGCAGTGGTCATTAAGCCCCTCACACGGTGCCCGCCGAGATTTGCAGCAATGATATTTAATACTTCTGGAATGATTAGAAATCTGAGAACAGACCGTGGGCGGCTACGCTGGGCTCCGGGATGTGGGAGCTGGGCCCCGTCTCCCTGCAGGGGTCCCTGCCCAGCTGGGAGGGGTGGGCGGCACGGCAGGCCCTGACCGGCAGGCGGGCGGAGGCGGGCAGCCCGGGCGGCAGCTGGAGCTTCCAGAATGGCACAGCAGCAGGCCCGTGGAGAGGCTTTCGAGGACTGGAGGGCTGGCACGCTTGGCCGGGTAGGCAGGCGGGCCACGGAGCAGAGGGCACGGGGCCTACGAGAGGCCGGGGCGGCCGGGCCGCCGGCAGGGGGGCCCGTAGCCCCCGTCGCTGCAGCCACCACTCTGCAGGCTGTAGTGGTCGTCCACGTCACTGCTGCTGCCAACACTGTCCAGCTCACCAGGGCCAAACTCCATGCCCTCTACATCCACTTCTGGGGAGAACGGAGGGGGCAGGATCAGAAGCTGAGGTGCCAACCGGGGCTCCCTTCAAAGTCAGGGCTCATCTCCACCCTTCGTGGAGGCAGCAGAGGCTCCAGGCTCCAGGGGTGGGGGTGTGGGGGGAAGCACGGGGCTCCGGGCCTGCAGCTTCGTGAGGCACACGGGGCCTGGAGCACAGACCAGCTGCCCTCCGTGCCTCACCCACCTCGTCCCGCCACGTCCCGCCTCGTCCCGCCACGTCCCGTCACGTCTGCTACCAGCGCTCGCACACATCTGCGGTCCTCCCTACCTTCCTCAGCCAACCCCACCCTCCCAGCTTCCCGCCCGGCTGCTCCCATGTCCCCACCTTGCTCTGAGTCATCAGTGGAGACAGCGGAGCCCGTGCTGTCCGTGCGTACGCGTTCCAGACTCTGCATGGACAGCTGCTCCAGGCGCCGCTTCAGGAAGCGGTGTTCCCGCTGCAGCTGCTCCTTGATGCTCAGTGCCCGGCGGTCCTGCTCCTCCAGTTTCTGGGGGCAGGGGAGCTATGAGCGGTGGGAGGCAGGGGGACCATCCCCCGTACCAGGACCAGGAACTGGGGCACAGCGGCCTGGGCAGGGCAGGTTCTCATCCCCCACCGCTGGCCCCGCGGGGCCCAAAGGCCTGATGAGCAGCCCCCTCACCCTGCCAGAGGTTACACGAGGTGCCACCTCCCAGGCCTGTGCTCTGCATCTGCTGACCAGCTCCGGAAGACCCATGGCATGTGTGGGCCCCGGGCTGGCGCTGCCTCCTGGAGGCCTGCCTGCCCTCGGTGGTCTTGCCCCCACTGTGCCCCATACTGCTGACATCCCCCCACCCCCTGCCTGTCCCCGAGGGCCGCACTCTGCTCTGGGAAGCTGCCTGCTCCCGGAGGCCCCAGGGCACGGACCATGCCTCTCTGCAAGCTCCAAACACTCTGCCTGGGGGTGCCGCTGGCTGTGCTCAGAGGCTTTGAGGGGTCCTTCAAGGGGACTGAGACCCACCCTCGTTGGCCCAAGTGTCCTAAGACCACCCCCACCCCCGGCAAACCAAACCAGCAGGTCTGTCTCGAGGCCTTGGGGGCCCGCCCCAGACAACGGCTCACTCCATCCACCCCCTCTGCCGGCCCCAGGAGACCAACTCAACCCTCTAACCAGAACCTCCCAACACCCCTGGGCTGCCTGCTTCCCATCCTGCCCTTCCTGACCCCACTTGTCCTTCACAGCCCAGGGCCCCAGGGGCTATCTGTAACCCCCTTCACCTCCCCCAGCCCAGCATGGCTACCACCTACCCCCACCACCTCTCAGTAAACCCCAGCAAGTGCTTGTGACCCCCTCCACCCTAAGCATCCCCTGTGCCCTCACCTACCACCAGAGACCCCCAGAGGTCCCCAGGGTACACCGGCTGGGTGGCCCCCCTCAGGACCCCTGGGCACTCCCCCGGGGTGTACGGGACGGGCTGGGGTCAGCTGAGGCAGCTTGTCAGACCAGTGGACCCCCTGCTCACCTTGATGTGCATCTTGGCCCGCTTGAGGAGGCTCAGCGTGGTGTGGCGGGTACTGTCAGGGCCCAGGGGCACCAGCTGCTTGAGCTGCTCCAGATAGAGCCTGAGTTTGGCTCGTCTGAAAGAGGAGAGGCAGAACCGTCAGGCCAGGGTGGCATAGCCCTGGGGACAGCAGCAGCAGACAGGCCTGAGAGGTCTGGGAGCATGAGAGGCAGCCAGTCAGACTCCGGCACGGCCCTGCCGAGGGTCCCTCTCCAGGACTCTCCCCTTCCAGCCTGGCTGCCTGCTTCCCCCCCCCCCCCCCCGAGCAGCCCAGTCCCCGCCTTCTGGATTCCCCGACGGAGCAGAGAGCCTGTGGCTGGGGCGTGGGTAGCCAGCCAGCCCAGCACGGCCCGCGGGGCATGGCCTCAGAGCCCTAGCCCGCCCTGAGGTGACCGCCCTCCGTGGTGGATCCAGGAGGCCAGGGCACACTGGGGTGGCAAGGTTAGGGCCCTGCTCAGGCTGCTCCCGGAGGTCCAGGGGGCCCCAGGCAAGGCTGGCATTCCACTTTGCCAAGTTCAGGGTGGTCTCTGGTCATGTCACCACAGAAACACGTCTACTGGGCTCAGGGAGGGCCAAGGAGCAGCCCCTCCCACCCCGAGTTTGGTGTCCCTGAGAGGAGACCACTTTTTTGGTGTCCCTGTGTCCGTGCAGATGAATGCAGATTTTCACCAAACTGCCCTCATAAGACCCAGCGGCACTGTTCACACGGGGGCCTCGGGTGAGGGGCTCTGGCCCGGATCCCACCCGTGCAGAAACACTGCCTTTCCTGGCTCATCCCTGCGGGGGGAGGGGGGTGGCCACAGCTCACTCCGAAGCACACTCTGGCCACCGGGATGGCCAGGGGGCCTCTGCCACACGCACCTAACCCTCCTCGCCTCTGCGGGATGCCTGGCCACACTACTCTGCTTAGGCCAAGCTAAGAAACCCCTGGAGGACAGGGGGCAGTTTTTGGTGAGGCCTTGACAGCCTGCTGCCCAGCTGCCCTGCCGGTACTACGGCCAGTGCAGGTCCCTTCCCTCGGCAAGTCCCGGCTTTCACCTCTGTCCCCGACCTGCCAGAGCCCCCGCGCATCTACAGCCCACTCAGCCTCAGAGCCTGGGAGGACAGCGGACCGAGGGGACACCCGAGGCCTGGGAGAAGGGGCAGCCGGTGCGGGGCAGGAGCCCGTTGGCAGAGCAGCGAGAACAGCCCCACCCTGCAGGAGGAAGGCTGGCGGCACTTGGACCCCATGGCCCTACGTCTGTCACCCAGGCCCACACGGCACCCTCCCACTGACAGAGCACCCCCCACCCAGCACCCCAGCCCACAGCACCCCGGGACCTAGCAGTCGTCCAGAAGAACCTCCAGGACACAGGACCGAGGCTGTGCTCTGCCACGAGGCCACGCGGAACCAGGACCTGCATGAGGAGCAGCCCCACACTCTGCCTCGAGGCTGGAGGACCTTTAGAGATGAACTCCCACCTCCATGGGACTACAGGGCTGGGGCAGGCGGCACACCAGCAGGACCACCCTGAGTCCGGGAACCTCCACTCCCCCACCTCCACGGGGCTCTAGGACCCTGCCCGATGCCCCACTGAAAACGGGGCCAGGAACACTGGGGCGGGGGGGGGGCGGCAAACTGCGCTCTGTGCTCAAGGAGGGGCTCGCCAGCCAGAGAGCCACAGTCCCACAGTGGGCCCTGCCGTCCTGCCACCTGCACCCAGGTCACTGGTGGGGTCCCCTTGTCCCTCTGCACTGTAGCAAATGGCAGTTCTTACAATCTACCGCTTACATAAGCAGTACCTGACCTTTGTGTAAAATCAGAAACTGCAAATCAAGAGAAAGAGAAAAATAATAAATGAAAAGTACCCTGAATCCCACCACCATCATTTTAGTGTAGTCTACGTTCTCGCATCATGAATGTTCGGCATATAGAACCACCTACGTGACAAGGGACCCAATATTGTTTAAAAAACTCAAACAGCAGACGCACACGAGAGACTCAACAGGACACAATGAAGAACAGGAGGCATGCGTCTCCAGGTGATGCGGTTAGCAACGTTTATTTCTTTGGCTTTACGGTTTTGTTTTGTTTTTTGTATTTTCAGGCTTTCTATGCTAAAAAAAAAACCACATATTACTTTTACAATCAGAAAGAGAATTTGTACAAGAAAGAAAAAACACAGGTAAAAGACAAATAACAGTGGAAAAGTATCTGCAATACACATAAAAGACAAACGGTTAGTATTCGTGACATTTTGAGCTCATACACATCAAAAATAAAAAGAGGAGTATCTTACTGTGGAAATGGGCAAAGGACACACACAGGCAAGTTGCAGAACACAGACCGCTAAGCTAACACAAAACCCAGCCGGCCGCGCAGCCCGCGAGGAAATGAAAGCCTGGCGGGGTGGGGGAGGCCGTCATATCTGGGCCCGACTGCCAAGACCGGTGGGCTCTGGGGCTGGCCAGTGCGCGGCCGGCCACGCGTCGTAGGGTCGTGGGTGGGGGAGCAAACAGGGACCGCAGCACCCAAGGGCCGTGGCAGCGACTCGCACCACCCCCCCCCCCCGGGGGACAACGTGGCGGCGGTGGTGCGGGCAGCGTTAAGCAGAGGTCATGGCTAAAAGCGCGGGCAGCAGGGCCGCGAGTCTGTGTCGGTCCTGGGACCCGCGGTGGCGAAGGCGCCGACACAGGACAGCACTCGTGGTGTCAGGTGAAAGGTCAAGTTATGAGACAGCGGCTAACAAGGTCCCATTCTTATCCAAGTTAGTATCCGTGTGGAGAAGGAGGATGCAGGTACAGCCTCCCAGCCACCTAGGATGGCTCTCTCTGGGGGAGGGGGGGGCCGGGGGGGCCTTGAACGTCTGCGATGGACGTGGACAGACTGCTTTACAAATCCTAAAGCAGAGGCTCCTCGAGGGACAAAGAGAGTCCGCTGGACGATACCTGTGCAGTGCTTGGCACTGGACATCATGGCCGCCCAAGTCCCCAGGAGCGCTCAGCCAGGCCTGCAGCCTGGGGGGGCCGGGACCCAGCTCTGCCAAGCGCCGGCTGCGGGGGCCCGGGCAAGTTCCCACCCTCGTCGGCTGCGGTGTTCCGCCCCTGCGGGGAGCGGGAAGGGTGCCGAGGCTGCCACAGTGCCGCAGGCCCTCTGCCAGCACCCCGTGGCTGTCCCCAGCATTCCTGGGAGCTTTGAAAATTCACCGCTTCCTGAAGGAACCCTGTGTGCACTCAGGAGGCAGAACCTGCCTCTGGGAATCACTGCGTTAGTGTTAATAGCAGCTCAGCTGCTGGCCACTGGCCGCAGCCCAGCTCTCAACACAGGTCCTTCCTAGCTTCTCACCACGAGCCCCCTGCTCCCCGGAAGAAGACCCAGAGCTCCCGAGCCATGTTCCAGGGTCCCAGCGTCTGCACAGCAACGCTCTGCACCACCCCAGGCCCGGTGGTCAGAGAAGATGCTGTGAACTGTGGCTCCCTCGGGGCGGGGGCGGGGGGTGGTGGTGCAGGCAGTGTGGGGGGGGGGGATGGGGAGCCACCTTCTGCTCACCTGCAGCTTCTAGTTGTCGTGTGGTTTATAAAGACCGTGTGCCACTGCACCAGGCAGCTGGGGGCTCCCTACCTCCACACACAAAGGCTAAAGGCTGGAGCTGGGGCCAGGAGGCCCATCCTGCCCAGGAGCACCTGACCTCCGTGGCCCCCAGGCCTGGGGTCAGCAGCGGAGCCCTGACCTTAGCAGACCCGTGGGAGCTGCTTCCTATGAGGGAGGATGGGGAGGGCTGGGAGGAGGAACAGGGCCAGGCTGGGCGGGCCTCAGGCTGACAGGGCTGGCTCATAGAACAGGCAAGGGGAAACCCCAGAGGCCCAATGTAGGCACACCTCCAGGGAAGGCGGCGTCCAGGGCCTGTGCGCCGTCCCCCCCCCAACCCCCGCCCCAGGGCCGGCTGGGTGACCCAGCCATGCTTCTTTCCTTCCTGTGGCCAGCAGCCAGGCATATCCTGCATCAGCACTGGGCAGTCACAGGCACAGCCGTGATCCCGGTCCCCACCAGGGGCTCCTCATGGCTGCCCACACCTGCCCACTGGCCAGCCAGAAACAGGACCCTGCACTGGGATGGGGGAGTGGACAGAGATCTCAAGTCACCCATCTATCCGGCTGCAGTGTCTCAAAAGGACCCCCCGAGGCCCAGCCTAAGGGCGGGCTTTGGGAGAAGGTGACTGAGGCCAAGGCCAGGGTCAAGGGGCAGGTGTAGGAGTCAAAGGCTAGCTACCTGTCCTCCTGCACAGGCTGCCACGCCCTGGGCACCCGTCTTCCGCAGCATCATCCCGTCTGCACTGAGGGCCTGTTTTCCCAGGGCCTTCTCCAGAACACCCCTCACGTGCCCGTCCAGGCTCCGGGGTCCCGGTGAAGGCTGACCACCTCCTCCAGCCTGGGAGCAACCCCGGGGCCTGCCTGGCTCTTGGCGCCCCTGTACCTGCCCCACCTCCATGGCCTGCCCGGGAGCCCCTCAAACACACGGGACCAGTCCAGGAAGTACGGTTCCTCCAGAGAACACAGCGTCCAGTCCCCGCTCAGCCCCCGCCCAGCTGAGGCCAAATCCCAGGGGAGCGGAAGCTGGTGCTGCCATGGGCGTAGAGCAGGGGCGGGGGGAGAACACGCAGAACTGGCTAAGCTCCAAGCCTTCCCAGAGCAGGCTGGGAGCTCAACTTGCCTACAGAAGCCCCCTCTACACTGACCCAAGAAGGGAGAAAAGAATGGGCCCATTTCACAGACGGGAGCAAAGCTCAGGAGAAAGCTACCATGTGGCACCCCTTCGTCCTGGCACCACAGCTCCTGCCTTCAGGGCCTCTGTACCCACCCCCAGCTCCCACCACCCCACTGAGGTCCACCATGAGGGTCCCTGTCTGCAGGGCCGAGCCTGCCTGGGTCTTGTCCCTATTTTAGAGGAGGCTCAGGGTCATGGAACCCCTGAGGGCAGAGCCAGGCCTGCAGCACCCAAGCTGGGGTCAGCCGGAGAGGGGCCCTGGGGCCTACCTTGGGCCACAGTGCTGCCCTTCCCTGCTTCTCCCCACAAGCCCTCCCACTCCTCAGAGGGCCCAGTGCAGACCCAGCCCTGCAGCCGGTAGGTGGGCACGAAGCGGGCTCCCCTGGATCCTTCCCTGGGCCAGAGCTTCCCCTCAAGCCCACGTGCACCAGAGACAGGCTGCCCTTCCCACTGCCCCCACATGAGACCAGTGGGAACTCCTTGGAAGGCAGACCCCGGGTGCAGGGGACCCCAGACTAAGTGGGCCAAGCCCTCCTGGTTGGAGGCCAGCATCCTAAAGGCTCAAGAGCTGCTCCCAGAGGGGCTCAGATGCCCCAAGTTAGATGGATCTCCTCCTCCAGAGAGCGGGCCCTGAGGGTCACCCAGCATAGGGGGTCCTGCTCCAAGTCCCTCACCCCCACCCTGAACTTCCAAGAGCAGCACCCGGGCCCCTGCCTCCATCTCCCGGCATGGGAGTGCCTGACAGCACAGTCTGATTCTGCCTTTAAGACGGACCCTGCCCAAGCAAGGGCCCAGCCTGGCAGCACGGTCAGCCATGCCCAGACACATCCGGTGGGACCCGGAGGGTGTGGCCATGGCAGCCCCCCAGCAGAAGGGTGGGTGGGATGTGTTAGGTGGCTCATACGGGCGACCGGGAGCGGGGGACAGGGGATCACTTACCTGTGCTTTTCTAGTTCATTGTGTGAAGACCTGTTTAGAGAGACAGAAAAACAGAGCTCACTCTGCTGCCTGGTCACCAAGGCCCAAGAACAACAGCTCTACTCGGGGACCTAGGAACCTGTAGATGGTGGCAGACAGGGTCTGGGCCCCAGGATGGCCCAGGGCGGGGAGGGCCGGGGCAGGTGAGCAGCTGCCGAGCCAAGGCAGGGGTGGGGGGGGACCTCGCACTGAGTGACAAGGACAGGAGACACAGAGCTGCAGCTCTGTCCACGGGTGCCTAGGGCTGCCCGGCTTACTCTGTGAGGCATGTGGGGGCTCTGGCCAGCAGGAGGGTCCAAGACCCCTCCCAGAAGGTACTAGGACTGACGCACCCTGTGCTCCCAAGACTTCCCAGGCGCTAAGCTACCAGTCTTCTCCACTCCCCACCCCTGGAGGCCACGGGAGCTAGCACAAAGGGCCAACGGCAGGGGAGCACAGACATGGGGTGGTCCGCCCTGACCCAGCCAGAGCACCATTCTCACCCTGTTGGGCTCTCCCACCTGCATCCTCACAGCTCATCGGACCAGTGCGGACACCCAGGGACAGAGCAGACCCAGCCCAAGAGGGATCAGAGCATAAGGATGCCTCCAATATGTGGATGCTTCCTGGGCCAGTGGGCCAGAGGGAGACTGAGGCTGGCCCTTTCGCTTCCCTCTGGGGCCATGGTCTTGGACTCTCTGGGCATAGGGACCCCAGCTGCTGTTCAAGCCCTGCCCACCTGGCCCATCCAGACAGGGATACAGAGTCCTGAGCACCCTGGTGGACAGGGCCACAGCACCTGCCCTGTAGGACGATAATACGGCAGGGCGAATCTTCCAGTTCCCCATCATTTTCCCAGTTCAGGTGAGGACCCCATGGACAGCCAGGGCTCCTAGGCCTGCCAGGCTGCCTCGCATGTGAGCAGAGGGCCCCCAAGCCACCTCAGGGGACACCCAGATTGACTGCTGTGTCCCCCACCCCTCCCTCACTCTTTCCTGGAGCTTCTGCTGACCTCTGCCTGCCTGCCCTCACTCCCCTGCTGTAGGAACTGTGGACTAGGTGTCTCCTGTCCCCATCCCACAAGTCAGAGTGCCTGCCCATCCTTCCTGCTTCTGCTGCCTAGCATGATTCACGGCCCCATCAAAGCCAGTTGAGACGCAAGGTCTCCCCTCTGCTCGCCAGGGCAGTCAGCCCCTGGGCCTCCTTGTGCAGCTTTAGGAGAGCCCCGAGGGCCTGCCGATCACATGAGCTGGGCAGGGAGCCTCAGAACCTCTGCCGGGGCTGGCCGGGTCCAGGAAGGGGCATAGCTGTCAGGCTGCTCAAGGCCTGAACCACAGTGCACCTGTGTGGGTCCGGAGGTCTGCTCGCGTGTGAAGGACGTAAGGGTCAGTGAGTGCCCTTCGATGTAGAGAGATGTGCCTGGCCACCCGCTCACAGTTTGGGCTAGACCCCCTCCTGGAGGAAGAGGGTCAGTCCTTGGCTGGCTGGGGATGGAGAGAGGCCCAGAGCCCTTCCTAGGGCTCCTCCCAGGTCCAGACACCGGTGATAGCCTCTGGCAGGTTTGTAACATGGGTCCCAGGAACATCCTGTCTCAGGCCTAGGGAGAAGTGGGGACCCCAGGCTGGGGCTCTGCTAAGTATATTCCTGCCCTCATTTGGTTCACAGCCCACAGCAACCCCTCCGGGTAGGTACTCTTCAGCCATGTTCTTGGAGGACCTGAACCCCAGCAGGCCGGCTCCAGTTCCCTCCTGATGAACCATTGTCCCCCAAAGCCCTTCCTGGAGCTTGTGGGGCTTCCCACACACACATCGCCCTCGGTCCCAGCGGTGCCCATCCCTTCCCCTCACCGTGGCGAGAGGAAGAAGCCTTGCAGGGTAGGACAGCCCTGCCAGGCAAGTCAGGGCTCCGGATCCTCTAGGCCCTGCTCCGGGCTGGCCAGGCCCAACTGGACAAGGACCGCCTCGAGGGGCCACCTCTGTGAGCCCCAGGGGGCCTCATCCCTGGGAGATGCCAGCTCTGCCCAGAGGAGCGGCCCGGAGGTGCACTGCAGCCCAGGAGACTCTCTCGGTCCTCCCCAGGGCCCTGAGGGTCTCTGCTTGGCAGAATGGAAAAGGCCAAGACCCCACCTCAGAACAGAGGTCCCAGGGATGGGAGGGTGGCTCCAGGCAAGTAATTCAATTTCTCTGTGCCCGTTTCCTCAGCCTTCACACGCAGATAAAAATAACACGTCCATCCTGCTTTGGGCGGATAGTAGGAGGTACTGACCCACTCAGCACACCAAAGCCCCCAGAGAGTCTTAGCTAGAATTCTGGTTATCAACTTTGGGTACCCCGTGGGAGTCCAAGGTCATGCCCCAGAGTTCTCCATGGGCGCTGGGGCACTGGGGGCAGTGAGAGCCAACAGCGGGGGCCCGATGCCGGGGTGCCCCCCTCACATATCTTTTCCCAAACTGTCCTCAGCAGGAGACCAGGGGCTGGGACTGGGAGGCACGTCCAGCCAGGGCAGATGGAGACTCAACCAGCTCCTTGCCAGGCCCAGGGCGCCAGGACGTCACAGGAGATGGGTCCTTGTGCCAGCCTTTCTGTTTCCCAAGAACAGGCAGGCCACAGGAATGAGCCGCACCCTCTGCCAAGGGGCCCCGAAGCCCCCTGCAAGCCCAGCTCCCCGCCCGGTGACATGGTCCCGAGCCAAAGCTGGCCGGGCAGTGCCAGGTGTGGGGTGGTCCTCATGGCAGCCGAGAGAGTGGAACCCCGCGGGAGCCCTAGCTCGGGGTCCCCCCCCAGGGATGTGCACCCCAGCTTTCTGCTTCTACAGTCTGGGAACAAGGCCAGAAGAGGGGGGGGGTGGGGGAAGGCTGCTGCACAGCGGCCTGCACCTCTTCCGGCTCCCCTTAAAAAGGGCCTCCTGTCCCAAAGAAGGAGACCCTACACTTGTCGCTGCGTTTCACTTATGTCAGGAGACTGGACAGGAGGGTGGATTCCGTGGGAGGGCTGGGGGCCCAAGGCAGGGCCTCCATGCGCCTTCTTTGTCTAGGCCCCCCGGGGGTGGGGGTACTCAGCCCAACAGTAGGAGAGATGCGGCCCACCCACCCGTGGCAAGCAGAGGTCAGAGCGGGCAGTCCCACGCTGCTGTGCACCGAGCCTCAGTTTCCCCGGACTCACGGGGCACCGGCCAGCGCCCACAGACAACTTTTTTCCTGCCCGGAAAAGTCCAGAACAACTTGGGAGCGGGGAGCGGCTGCGGGAGGAGACCCCGAGCGGCTGGCGCTGTACGCGTGGCACTGTTTACGCGAGAGGCCGAGGAGGCGCGGCCCGCGGGAAGATGGCGACGGCGCGGGCGGGGCCGGCCGGGCGGGGCTGCGGCCGCGGCCCGGGCGCGCCTCCTCCTCCAGGCTGGCCGCCGGGGCGCGCGGCCTGTGGCCGGGCTGAGGCCCGGGGGTCGGGTTGGGGGAGGGAGCTCCGGGGGGCGACCCCGGGCGCCGGGCCGGGCGGGGAGTGGGGGCGGCCGCGCGGGGGGGCGGTACCTGTTGTTCGGGGCCTTGCGCACCAGGCCGGCCGCCTTTGTCTTCTTCCTGGCGAAGTCGCCGTCGAAGGGCAGCACCGAGGCGTAGCCGTGCTCGGCCTCTGCGGACAGACGGCGCGGTCAGCGGGCCCCCGCCCCGGCCCCGGCCCCGCCGCCGCCCGCCCGCCCGCGGCCCGGCGCACAAAGGGGCGCGGGCGCTACCTCGGTCCCTGCGCTCCAGGTACTCGGCCGCCTCCAGCAGGATCAGCAGGGAATTCAGCTCCATCCTCCTGCCCGCCCGCGCCGGCCCGCGCTCTCCGGGACGGCGGCGGCCGCTGCCCGGCCCTCTCCGGCCGGCTCCGCTCGCCGCCCGCCCCGCGCGCCCGGCGGCCCCACTCCCCAGACTCCGGCGGACTCCCTGCGCGCTCGGCCGCCACCCTCCGCCTCGGGCCCTCAAATTGACACATAAGGGCGAGCGGCGGCCGACGCAGCCAATGGGGACCGGCGCTCCGGCTCCGGGGGCGGGCACTGGGCCGGGCCGGGGCCAATGGGAGCTGGCCGAACGCCTCGGGCCGGGCCGAGAATGTTGACAGATGCGAAGCTCGGTTCCGATAGGCCCGCCGCGGTAGTAACAATTTAGAAGCCCAAGCTTAGCAACAGCACGTGGTGGCCCGGCCCCCGCGCTCGCTGACTGGCGGCTGGCGTGCATGTTAAGTAGGCGCCACGCGCCGATTGGCCCAGAGCGGTCTATGTAAAATAGGGACCGCGGACCAATGGCCGGCTGCGAGGCGCGCGGCCAATGAGGGCGCCTCGGCCAGACGCGTTGCCGAGAGGAAGCGGAGCGCGGTGGGACCGCGCGCCGCCGACCCGCGCGCCGGGGCCCGCTAGGGTGCGGGGAGCGTCGGCTGCGCCTGGCCGGTCCGCGGGGTGTGCACGTCGTGTGCAAGAACCTGTTGCCCTGGGACAGCCGCCGCAGCTCTGGCTCCGCGGGAGCACGGCACCTCGTGGTCCCCTCGGGGGTGCCGTGTGGGCTGCAAAATGACACCCCTTCCCGCCGGATACAGAGTGACCCCAGCGAAGGCCGGAGCTTGGAGGAGGGGCGTAGAGAGTCAGCGCCCAAGAGCCAGATCCTCTTGAGCCACATCTCAATGGGGAGAGACCCAGAGAGGGGGGTCCTCAGAGCTGCCCAGTGGACCCCAGGCCTGGAGAAAGGGGCCCCCAAGAGTGGAGGGTTGCGTGCTCGTGTCTGGTCTAAAGAGTAGGGACATTCCAAGGCATTCCGGGCGCTGGTCCCCTCTGGACAAGAAAGCGCTCTCTAGGGAGGAGAGTTGCCCTCTGTGGGAGAGGAGCGAGCCCCTCCCTCATCAAGCTCCTGGCTGTTGAGTGGCCCCTAGTGGCTCCCGACCCTCAGCTGGCTCTGCAGGACGAGGGTCTGGCAGCCTGGACGCAGCCCCACACTGGCCTCGGGTCCCTTTGGGTCCCTTCAGTCTTCCTTCTCACTGGTTGTTGAGACCGGTGGCCTGGGAGACCCTGGGGAGGGGACCAGCAGGTTGGAGAGTGTGGGTTAAGGTGGATGGACCCGCCCGACCCTGCCCAGCGGTCCAAATGGGGCATGCTGCTGCCAACAAAACAAAAACTAAAAATCTCAGCACCTTTTGTCCTAGGATCTACTGCATGGTTCATACACATTCCCTTGTGTATTTCTGAGTCCCCAGTTTACAGATAAGGAAACCAGGAATCCTGGGGTTGAGGGACTGGCCAGGGTCTCCTTGCAATCCCAGGGGCATGTAGATTAGTGCTCCCCTAAATGTGCCCCAGGGCTGGTGACCCAGGAGCATGGAGACCAAGACACCTTCTGGCCTAACACTACTTGCCTGGGAACCACAGCTGTGTGACCTGAGAAATGGGGTTAGGGATGTGTTGTCTACCCCCCAACCCTCCCAGCAGAGCTCCGCAGGACCCAATGGGGTACTCGGATACTGCCATTAGACAGCCTTGCATGGACATTAAGATGATCCCTTGATGGTAACCCCAGCGCCACAATCCACCCAGGACCAGGGCACTGAGCCCCTAAGAGCTGCACAGAGTAAAGGAGGGTGCCCCGTTTTGGGGAGGGGCAGATGCATGCAGAGTTCAGGGGTGTAGGAGGCAGAACCCCAGGCTCACCACCTGGTGGTCAGCATTTTGCAGAGTCCCTTCATCCCTGCTTGTGTGAAGGACAGGTTGCTGGCCCAATCCTAAAGCCGGCACCTTGTCCAGGGTGAGTGCACCTGCTGCACGTCCACCCCACTAACTGCTGTGGGGCAGGAGGGGTGCTGTGTGTCACAGCCCGCAGAGCAAGTACCCAGGTGTGACCCTGGGAACCACGTGTGTACCGCACCCCAGCCTGAGAGCAGAAGGAGTGGTCCCACCTTGCCTCCATCTGCCCCTAGGCTGTTTCGGCAGCCCCTCTCCCAGTAGCACCCGGGACCAAGCACTTGCAGGGGCGCCACACGGCCTGTGAGTGCCGGTGGCAAGCAGTGTGTGGGAGTGAGGGCAGAAGTGTGGGCCGCAAACCAGCTGCAGAGCAGGAGGGCCAGGGCATGGCATGGGCTGAGGCATCAGGACCCCAGGCCTAGGGGGCAACCAGGGAGGAGCCTTGTGGACCAGACAGAGCCTCCAGGGAAGACACTAAGCTGCAAGGTGGGGGCCTGCCAGGAGTGGGGGGGCGAACAGGGGTGGGGCGGTGCTGGTCTCACTTGGGGCCAGCCAAGGCTCCACACCCGTGAGCGTCAGTGGGCCCTCCCCAGGTATGTTTCGGTGGGGGAGGGGGGGTATAGGAGCAGCCGGCTGGCCCAGGGTCCAAAGCTGCAGGTTCTGTGCCACCGCAGGCCCAGTTCTGTAGGGCAGGTCTCCAACAAGGCTGTATCACCTCTTCCAGGGAGGCTTCCCTGAGCCCAGGCTAGGCCGGCTGCCTCCTCACCTACTTCTCTCCCATGTTTGCCCAGCCCTTCCTGCCCCTTCTCCAGTGCAGGGCCCTGTCCCAGCGGGAACCAGCCCGAGTCCAGGCCCCTAAGGAAGGACGCAGACCTCTCAGGCCCCCTCTCTCTATCTCCATTTCGAGCCCAAGAGGGGACATAGACCTCTCCTGCCCCCCACTCCGGATGCGCCTCCCAAGCACCCAGGCCCCAGGGGCCCTCCACCGTGCATCCCTCCTGCACCAGCCCACATTTCCCCCACTGTCCCATCCCCCAGATTGTTTTCCCTGCTTGTCCTTTAGGGGAGCCCAGCCCACCCCAGAGCTCCCAGACAGAGGCTCTAGGAGAAGGAGTGGGGCCTGAATCCAAAAGGGACTTCCCGATTTGACTGGAAGGCCCTCTCTGCCCAGCTTGCTTGGTTTCCTCCCCCACCTGCGCCCTAGCCTCAGCTTCCCTGGCTATGAAAGGAGAACGGTAGTACCCACCTCTTCAGTGTTTGGAGGATGGCGTGAGGGTTCCTGGCCCAGGAGCTCAGTAAAGGCAGCCTTCCTCCCCACCCCCACGGTCCCGGGAGGGCACTTAAGGCCCTAAGGAGATCTGAGGGAAAGAAACCTCTAGAAAGCTGCTTCCTAGCTTCCCCCACACCTGCTGGGCCCTGGCTCCCTTTCTCTGGCCTAGGGCTCCACCCTGACCTCACAGCCTTGGGAACATGCCTGTGGCTCCCGGCTTGGCCCCAGGAAGCACCCCCACCCAGAGCACGGCCCCAGGAAGCACCCCCACCCAGGATGGGAAGGTCTTCAAGGCCCTTCTTTCTCCAAAGCCCCTTCCTCCTGCTTCCAGGATGACCCAGCCCTGGCTTCACCTTCTCCCTTGCCTCCCCAGTCACTGGGGTGGACTCCCTGCTCCCAGCTGGGTCCACAGCCCCAGCATTCTGGGCAGGAGGCTGAGAGTAAGGGGCTGCCCCGCCTGCCTGGACAGCCCGCAACCTGCCTTCCCCGGGCCCACGGCCGGCGGGGGGGGGGGGGGGGGTGGCGGCCGGGGGGGTGGCAGGCCACGTTTGGTTAGCTCCCTGCAGACAGGTTCTGGGACTGTGGTGTGTGTGTGTGGGGGGGGGGACAGAGAGCCTGGCCTGGGGTCATCAGAGGGCCAGGCCTGCCCCAGCATGACAGCCAGCCCCCTAGAAGCCGTGGCTCCCCTGCCCTGAGATGTCTGGTGTGCACCAGCACCAGAGGGGAGTCCCAGGGGACTTTTGTCCCGGGGTGCCTCTCCCAAAGTGTCCCTGGATTCTAGTCTGGCCACAAGATCTTGGCCACCTCGCTTTAACCTCTCTCCGCCTGTTTCCCAGCTATAAAACAGTTGACAGTACATACCTTTCGGGGTGGCTTTGGGCTGGAAAGAAGGATCCATGGAAGGTCCCAGGCAGCAGTGGGCAGGGCACAAAGGGATGCCCAGAAAGTGTCAGGAATATGAACATCAGCCCCGATCAGCAAGTGCCTCTAACTGTTGGCCCTACACACAGAGAAATGGGGCCGGGCCTGCCCAGTCGCCATCGGCCAGCATCAGAGTCCCCGTGGAGCCTGGGTGGGCTGGAGCGGCAGCTGCCCAAGCCCGCCAGCCACGGGCCAGGCCTCTGAGCATTTGGGGGCCTTTTACAAAGCCGAGCCCTCAGGAAAAAACGGTCTCCATGATACGGTGAGGGGGCAGCAATGATACCAAGATGCATGAAGACATAATGTGTGCAGAGCTAACATAATGTCAATGTTATTTTTAAATTTAAAAAAAGGAAATAGTTTATTGTATTTGTGAACAGTTTTTGGAGTAGATTTATTTCTCACTTTAGAAGTTATTTTCCCCGCTATATTCGATGACCCTGGACAACTTAGACAATTATAAATTAAATGAATTTTTTTTTGTAACTGAGATATCCAAAAACAAAACAATAAAATTTTCTTTTAAAAAATGTTCATAGGAACAAAACAAGGTATGAAGGTGGGATGTGGTATAGACTCAACCACTTGCTGTGGTATTGAGCCAGAGGGCCAGAAACTCTTACAGCTCAGGGCCAGCGACCTCGTCCAGTTCCGGCCCCAGGTGGGGCGTGACAGGGAGCCCGGGTTAGCCCTGCTGCTGCCCCCAGGCCCCTAATGGCTGTGGGCCCTCTCGTCTGAGGGAGGAGGAGCCTGGAATAGATGGGCAGGTCTCCCTCCCACAAACAATAGGGGCCTCCAGGCTCACACCAAAAACCCCTCTCCTACTACCGCCATCTAGGATTCTCTGCCCTAGGCCTTTCTGGCCTGTTCACCGGGCCCGAGCCCAGGAAACCCACCCCAGCTCCCCACCCCTGGGCTCCTGGTCATCCAGCAGCTTCTCGACCCAGAGGGTTGGGCTCTGGCGAGTGTGACCCAGGCTGCCTCCATCCGAGGGCACAGAGGCCTCTCAGACCTCCACCCACACAGCCTGGTAGGGCCCTGTGTGATGGGAGGCAGTCCAGAGGTGACTGGCTAAAGCCATGTGACCGCCTCCGATGGGACCCTGGCCTCTCCCACCCGCCCATCTCCCTGTGAGGTATCCACACCACAAATCTGACCGTGCCCTGCCCTGCTCAGAACTCTTCCACGACTCTCCAGTGCCCTCCGGACAAAGCCTGAATTTGGTGCCTGGGGTGACCCAGCCCTGATCCCTATATGTGCTCCACCCTGGCCAGGAGTACCCCCATTGCTCAAACTCTCAGGACTGTTCTGGCACCCCATTCTCCATGGATACCCCACTCACCCCCCAAGGCCCAGCCAGCTTAGCCAGCTCACGTGCCCCTGCCCCAGACCTGCAGGTCCCCAAGGGCAGGGAAGGTCTGGGGTGTCTGGGTGCCCATCTTTGCCCAGCTCTGGTGCAGGCTCCAGCCCTGACGTGCCTTGAGCACACGAGCAGAAGCCAGAGCCTTGCTTGTGTTTTTAAGTCTTTGGGGTGACATCCCCTTTGAGTGACTGCTCGGTGCTGGAATCTGCCGCTCCCCAGTCTCAGAGTCAGGAGAGGCCCTGAGGGTTTTGCTGACTCCTTCGAAGGGACCCCAGGCTGTGCTCTGAGAATGTGTGTGAGGATGGGGGTGCTGCTGCTGTCTGGGAAGGCTGCCTGGAGGAGGGGGCTTTGGGTGGGCCTCTGAAGAGATAGAGCTTCCAGGACTCTGGGTCAAGGGGGTGGCATTGGGCGGCCACTTTGAGTCCTGCTCACCTGCCCCCCAGCTCCCATTGCAGAGTCCAGGAAACCAGAAGAGCTGGGAGGGTCAGCCCCCAGCCCCAGCCCCGGTGCTTTGAGATGTCCAACTCCGCGCAGGACCCAGATGGATCTGGGATGGGGTCTGCCCTGCATATAGTGCTTGCTGAGCCAGGACCCTCTCTCGCCCTGCAGGCAGCGCTCGTGTCCCCCGTGGCCCTGGCAGCCAGACCTGCTGGGAGAGCCGACTGCAGGCAGGCGCCCCCTGGTGGCCACCGGGGGCTATAGTGGGGACCCAGGAGGGAGCTCAGTCCTCTGCCCCAAAAGAAGGGGAGCACCCCTCCAACCCCGCTCCTGCCAGTGGCCTCCTGGGGGGCTACTGTCCCATCACCTTAGTCAGCAGCCAGGACACGACACAGTCCTCTTCTCTGGGCTCCTGCGCCACCCCAGGGCCACACGGCTGGCGCCCGTGGCCGCCTGCCTGGGTGTCCGGGGGAAGTGCACCAGGCCTGAGGGCAGGCTGGCTAAATCTGGTCATGTTTGTGGGGACGGTGAGCCACAGATGGGGACAGGCAGCAGGGGCACCTCCAGAGGCCAGGGGGTGTGGGGGTGGGAGTCGGGGGGCCTCTGGACTGAGCTGAGCCTGCAGCGGGACCGGCTGGGGCATCCCCCTTCTCCCCACCCCCACGCCACCTCTCTGAGGCTGACTACGGTGGCCCTCTCTGCTCCAGGGACTCCTGAGGTGCAGAGAGCTCAGGGTGCGCGTAGCCCAGACCCTCCATCCTCTGACTTGGTGGCCGGCAGGCTGCATCCGGGGCCTGAGTACCCATGGGGCCCAGTCAGGCCTAGGGTCCCCGCCTGTTGCCAGACGCTTGGGGTGGCGGTGTTAGGGAGCATGCAAGGCCTTCTCCCCAGAGCCTGTGCATAGCACAAGAGAGGGGTGAGGCGGGCAAGACAGACCCAGGTGTGCCCAGCCGCTGGCAGCCCCCAGCCTTCCTCCCGAGGCTGGACAGGGGTGTGGTGGGCACTCTGAGGCTGGTGGAGCCCTGGTCTCTGGAGCGGCCTTCAGAAGTGGCTCTCCAGGCACAGCCAGCTGGGGCTGTCTCCGGGCACTCTGCTTCCACCACCACCACCCACTGACTTCCTTGAGCCTCGGTTTCTCCACATGACACAGGGATCCTGCCCCAGAGGGGATTGTCGAGGGCAGTAGAGCACACTCAAAGCGGAAGGCCATAGTGGTGGTGACGAAGGGGACCGGAGGCTCAGGAAGGCTAACCAGCTCGAGGCCCAAGGCCAGGTTGCAAGGGCTGATTCCAAATTCAGAGCTCTTGGCTCTCTCCCTGTCCCTACCCCCAAGGTTTCCCAGTCCTGAGGCCCTACTGTGGTGGGCAGCAGGCCGTTCCTTCTAGAACCTTCCTGAGTGGGAAACTCTGTGTTGGACTCATCCCCTCCCCTCCAGGTCTTGGCTCTGCCCTTGGGATGTGGATAGCCCTGTAGAAGGGTAGAGTGACCACACATCCCTGGTTTAGCATGGAGAGTCTCATGATGCAGGACCCTCACAGGGTGCTCCCGTGTCCCGAGAACTTCCTGCAGGGCAGCCTGGGGTGGGGGTGCACAAAGGCAGGCCAAGTCTGGCGTGGAAGGCCTCCTGGCTCTCGGCCACATTCAGAGCTCCCTTGTGTCCCCGGGGGCCTAGACCTCTCCCTCTGGAGGGCGGCCCTGTCTGTGCTGAGGGCGGGCAGACCCTCTTTTCTGGGTCTCCACTCCGCCCAGCCTGACCTGGCGGATAAGTCTGGAAGGGGATAACTGTGGGTGCCTGTTGAGGAGAGGAAAGGGTGTCTCTCCCTCTAGAGGCTTCTCCTGTAAGGGGCTGACTTCCTGGTCTGTGGCAGCATGAGCTGCTCCCCCCGACCCCCGTATGACCTTCCGGGAGGCACCGCTGTCCCTCCAGTGACACCAGCTGCAGCCACCCACAGGGGTGGAAGGGGCTCTGTCCAGGTGGGCAGCCAGACACCCCTTCTTTTCTGCTCCTGAAGGACTCAGGACTGCTCCTAGGGAGCCCCCAAATTCTAAATACTCTTTCACCTCTCAGAAAGAAAGTGGGTCTGATGGCCACGGGGGTTTCTCCCAACCATGCCCCCATTCTCTGAGGTCCCAGTGTCTACCTCCAAGGGACTGGGCACCCAGTTCCCAAGGGATCAGCCTCCAAGAGCAGAGGAAGGTGCCATTGCCATGGCAACCCCAGGGTGCAGCCTGCCCGCCTGCATTCTCCCCAGGGCACTCCAGAAGGCACCCCCAGGTGGGTGGGTAGCTCAGCCCTGGACCAGGGTGGGGAGGGCTCCAAGGTGGGGGTGTCCAAGAGCACCCCCCCCAACACACACACACACACACACCAGGGGTCTGAGCTGAGGACACATGAGACAAGGGGCTGGACAAGTAGGCAGGGCATGGGAAGGGGCTTTTGGGGAGAACACATATTAGCAAGAACACCATCCCTTCCCAGACAGAAAAAGAAGTCCGTGTTCACATCAGAAACGAGCGTCTGCAATCCTTAAAGAGATTTATGGAAGTGGCTTCGAATTACAGCATTTAGAAAATAAAAATAATCTCAATACATAATATTCCCTCCTTTGTATACCCCCCCGAAGCTGTTTCTGTGCATGTGCACCCACTGTTCAGCAGAAGCTGGATTTTCTTATAAAAGAAGAAGTAGTGTGCCGTCTCTCTAAAAATAAAGCTGCAATCGTCACTGCAATGTGAAGCCTGAGATTTAAGCCTGAGGTGTCCGTGCTGGGGCTGGCTGGCCGCCTCAGCCTGAGGCCCGGGCCAATCCGGGGTGGGAGGAGGTGGGCCAGGGTTCCCGGGGGACAGAGGGAAGGGGGTGGTGGCAGCAGGTGGGTGGTGGTCCTTGGCCCCTGGGAGCCCTGGTCTGAGAGCCTGGGGACCTGGGTCTCAGCGCCGTGCAGGCAGCTGTTTGCCCCCCATCCCATCAGCAGATGGGCACCCGTGGGCAGGGGCGCGCCTTTGGGTGGGCCCAGAAGAGCTGGGTGTGCCTCTGCATCTCCCCCTCTGAGAGTAACCAACTCGCCTGTTGTTTGGTCAAGGTCCCGAAGGGGAGCAGGGACAGGCAGCTGTGGGCTATGGGCAGGGAGAGAGAATGGGCAGAGCACGGGGAAGCCCTCCGGGGGACACTGAGGCCTGACCCCTCTCCTGGAGGTGTCCCCCATCTTGCCCAGGATTTGGCCCCAGGTGCGACCCCACTTTCCCGGTCAAGAGCAGGCTCCGAGTAGGCCTTCTACTACGGCTCAGCCTGGGGACAGCAGCTCGGCGGGGCCGGGGCCGGGGGCGGGCGCCGGGGGCGGGGGCGGGCAGGAGGCGCGCCCACCCCCGCCCAGGCAACCACCTGGCCGCCCGGGACACCCCCACTGCCCGGAGCCGACCTCTTGCTGGCCCGTGGGGGGGTGAGGGGGGGTGGGCACCGGTGGGGGGGCGGGGCGGGGACGGAGGCGCGGGGCGTCCTGCGAGTCTGGGCGGCCTGCAGCGCCCTCCAGTGGCGGCAGCAGCAGCTTGTTGAGGTGCGTGGAGACCCGCAGCCAGCGGCACCTCCTCCCCGGGAGTCCGCGGGGGCCCCGGCAGGTGTGGGGATGCCGGGGCTCGCGTCAGATGCCCGCCTTGTCGCTGTAGAAGGGCGTGACGTGGAACACGTAGCAGTGCGTGCACACGCGGACGGGCTTCACCTGCCCGTAGCGCGGCAGCGGCGCCGAGTGCGCGGAGCAGCGGGAGCAGAAGATCTGCAGTTTGAGGGGCGGGCCGTGGGGGCAGTGAGCCAGGGTCCCCAGCAGCCCCGGGCCCTGTGCCTCGACCCTCCCGACCCTGGCCCTGCGGCGGGGGCGGGGAGAGCTTCCCACCCCCTCCTTCCGAGCCCGGGCGAGGCGGCAGTGGCGGGACCCTGCGGGTCGCCCGCGTGCCACAGGGACCTTCAGAAAAACCTGGCGTGGGTCACGGCCCCAGGAGGCCAGGCTCACCGAGGGGGTTCTGGCGCCCTCAGACCCTCTTTCCCTGCACATCCCCAGCTCTGCAGTGGCCAGGAGCAGCACCATCAGGACCCAGGGGGCTGGGGGCCTCAAGTCCACACCCTGGACCAGGTCAGAGCAGGGCCCAGGGCTCAGGGACCTCTGCACCAAGCCGGGGCATCGGTCCTGGCTTCCAGATCCTGTGCACAGCCCCCTGGGGAGGACCGCAGCCTCAGTCCCTGGGGCCGCAGGGACAACCTCTGGCCTCCACGACCCGCTCACCTTCCCGCAGCTGCGGCAGTGGTGTTTCCGGCGGATGACGGTGAAGGGCGCTTTGCACGCAGTGCAGAAGCCGCAGGCCTCGTCTGGGACCCACTCCGGTGGATCTGTGACAGTGGGAATGGGGTCAGCCAGAGGGAGCCGTGCAGCTGTGACGGTGGGAGCCGGCGGTCTGGGGTTCAAGGGAGCCTCTGGCTGGACGGGCCCCAGCAGTTCCCGCCCTCCTTCCCTCCGGGCCTCCCCTGGACCCCCATTACTGGCTATGGTCTCAGGAAATCGTCACCCGAACAGCGGCTCCTCAGCTCTTGTCCGAGCCTGCCCGCCAGCCCCCAGCTGCAGCCTACACCTCGCAGTCAGCCAGGCCACCGGGATTCAGGACATGGGCAGGGAGCGTCCACCCGGATGACCCTCGCCCGGGCCTCTCTCTGTCAGCAGCCAGCCTGGCAGGCCCCTGGGGCAGAGGTGGTGGTCGAAAAATGAAGAAATCGACCCCCAGCTCAGCTCTAGGTGTGCTCTGTGGGGGCCTCAAGCGCCCCCAGCCTTGCCCACCCCTGGCTCCAGAGCAGTTTTCAGGCTCTTGGGGTCCTGGAGGCCCAGCCGGCCCCTCCCTGACATGTGTGCAGGCCAGGCTGGGGCCAGGGGCCACCTCCTCCTTCCAGACCACATGTGGGGCCTGTCTGAGCTCACTTCTCGAGTCCCTGGCTGATGGGAGCCTCTGTGGAGGTTTGCTCTGGAATTCGGGAGACAGCACAGGGAGAAGCAGGCTCCCACATGCAGCAAGACAGGTGCTTTCCTCCCATTTTCGGGCACCAAGCTGACGAGGGCAGGCCAGGTCCCGAGGCCGGCACCAACAGCCGGGGGGAAAGAACACGTCGGACCCCTCCCTCAGACCACAGAGAGTACTCAGAGGTGGTCTGTGTAGCCTCACAAGACCCCCAGGCTTGATGCTCAAGTGGGCACTGGCCTGCATCCCTACACCCCATCCTCAGGGCCTCCAAACAGAACTCAGAAGGGCCTGGGGTCTTCTGGCCTCCCTCCCACCCTGGAGGCTCTGCCCCTCCTCCTGTCTGCTTGCACAGACTCGGAACTGCCTCCCACTCAGCTCTCCTGCCTTCCATCCTGGGCTGGGTCAGCTCACCCCAACCCGGCAGGGAGGTCACTTCTCATGCTCACCACCTCCTGTGTAGAATCTCAGGCTGGCCCCGGGGAAATCCTGGATGGCAATGTTAGCCCCTAAGGACCGTGTTGGGCCAGGACCTCCAGCTCAGGCAGATAAGGCCAGAAGCACTCCTGGCAGGGGCGGCGTGGGGGGGGCATGTGAGGGTCCCGCAGACTTCCTAGGCCTGCCAAGGGGAGCCACTTCTAGGAGGGGGCTGGGTCGGCAGCCCCCAGGGAGGATGTAGCCCTCGCCTGTGCCCTGGGCAATGCCAGACCTCGCAGCTCATTACATTCACTCATGAACAGAGAGGTTCCAAGTTCCTGTAACAGGTACTTTGTACCATCATGCATGGTTTTCTAGAAAGGTAGAGATGAGCTTGTGCTGCTCCTTACACCCCATCCCCGCAACCTCTGTCACCCCCAGGGGACTGGCGAGCACCAGGAAGGCCCCGAGCCTGGGACAAGCAGGGTCAGCCAGCAGGCCAGGCACACCAGGAGTGCTGTGACCTCTGGCCTATCGTGGGGTCAACTTCAGCCTCCTTCTTGGCCCCATTCCCGTTTGGCGCCTGGTCAGGCCTATCCACCACCATCCATCACAGCACCTCTCCCAGGCCTCCAGCCCCTTAGAAACTCTTGGGTGGCCCCCTCCCTATAGCTGTGCTGTCCGAGCTCCCAACCTACTCTGGACGCTCCCTCCCTGATCACCCAGCAGGCCTGGCCTCCAGCCTAAACGGGGAGCAGGGTCTTGGGGCTTCCACATGACCTGTGAAGAAGTCACCGGAAGCTGCCATGTGAGCCCCTTCCTGTGGGGCAGGTGGGTATAGGTGGGCTCAGATGTGTGCCTCTGCCCTGGGTCCATCCACCTCCAGCCCCAGCCAAAGGCCTTGGCTAAGGGGGTCCGTGTGCCACCAAGGGGGTAGCCGCCTCCCCATGGGCAGCTACAGGCCCAGGGGGCCTCTGGGGAGGGACCCCCAGTTGGAGAAGCAGTGCCTTCATGGATTCTGCATTCAGGCCAGAGAGGGGGACAGTCCAGACAAGCTCCTCGCTCCCTGCCCCGCACGCAGCACCTCGGGCCCTGGCCCACACCCTGCACGCACCTTCCAAGTCCCCATCTCGGGTCTTGGCTGCCAGCTCAGAGGATGACAGGGTCTCCTGGCACAGGGCACAGTCCTCCAAGGCCGCACTCCGCAGGCTTTGGGTGACTAGAAGAGAGAGGGAGGGAGAAAGGAAGGGGTGGGGTTGATGCCCAAGCACCTGTCCCCGCTAGGCCCACCCGCATGTGGCCAGCAGGGGGGCAGCTCCCCCAAAGCCAGCCCCAGTCCCCCAGCGCACGGGTGAGTCAGCACTGCCCCAGCAGGCTGGGCTCAGTGCCCTGAGGTCTACAGCTTCTCCCCCCTGGGGCCCCCAGCCCCAGAGCCCCTGCTCTGTGTGTGGAAGTTCCCCCTGGGCTGTGACCCCCGAGGCAGTAGGGGGACCAGATCTGGACACGGGCTGAGGAGCCCACCATCCTTGCTTGCAGCACTGGTCTGTGTCACCCACCTTTTCTGACTCTTGATGTTTCAGAAGGCCGCGTCACCCCGAATTCCCCAGCAGCCCAGTGGTATGGCTACCAGGAGGCAGAGCTGGGGCGACACACAGGACTGACTCTGCTCCTCCTCCCCCCAAGCCAGGATGTGCCCTGCTGGATGGGGGCGGGCTCTACAGCCGGGCAGGTGGCCCTGTGTGCCCAGATGCCCCGTGAGGACGGGCAGCTCGCCCAGAACAGGTATCTCAGCCCAGCACAAGGGGAGGGCGAGCAGGGGTCAGGCTCTCTCCCCACCCCAGGCGTGTGGGAGTGTGCAAGAGTGTGTGACAGCGTGTGCGTGTGTGCGGGCGCATGGGTGTGTGCGAGTGTGTGTGTGCGCGCATGTGTGCGTGGGTGGCTGTGTGAGAGAGTGTGCGTGGGAGAGTGTGCGTGGGTGGCTGTGTGAGAGAGTGTGCGTGGGAGAGTGTGCGTGGGTGGCTGTGTGAGAGAGTGTGCGTGGGAGAGTGTGCGTGCACATGTGCGCGCGCATGTCTGTGCCTGGGATGTGTGGGCACGTGTAAACGCGTGAGGCAGGTCGCAGGCGGCCACAGGTCTTAAGCTGCCACTTCCCCCCCAAAAGGTGGGGCCAAGGTCCCCTCCTTGACTGTGGGCTGGCACCCGGCGGCTTTCGTGGATGGAAAGTTGGTAGGGGTGACCTTGCGTTGTCTGGGTCTCACTGCCCCCTGCAGGCCACTGGCCCCGAGACGTTGGGTGGCCTTGCTGGAGGGCATGCAGGGGCGAGCAGAGGGTGCTGCAGGCACAGGCCTGTGCGTGGGGGGGGGGGTGGGAGCCCCCCACAAAGCCTCTGGGGCACCTGCGACCTGTGCCCCTTGGTCCCTAGCAGAGAGCCTGGCAGTGCCAGTGGGTTCTGTGTGGAGGCGGTGGGCCCCGGAAAGGCGGGATGGATGGCCGTGCAGGGCCGTGTGCCCTCAGGGTGGGGGTGCGGCTCCTGGGGGGTGGCGCGGACATGCTGTGGGTGGCACTCACCCTTCTTTAACTTCTCCTTGTCGTCTGTTTCGGGCTTGGTGGCCATGACCTCAAAAAGGGTCTTGAGGATACTCCTCAGATCGCTGGCATAGTTTGTCTGCAGCTGGTCAGCCACCCCTGAGAGAGGAGGACGAAGGGAGGGCAGGTCAGGCCAAGCAGCAGCAGGGGCTCAGGGCTGCCAGCTGGGTGACCCCGGCCAGAGCTCACGGCCCAGGACTGACGCATCCTCGGGTGGGTCAGGGCAAATGGGGGCCGCCCAGCCCCCGGGCCACAGTTTGGCCAAAGTCAAGGCTCAGGAGCCCAGGGAAGGCTGGTGGTGGGAGCGACCACACGGACAGCCCCCTCCCTGGCAGGAAAGCACCCCCCCACCCTCCCTGCTGAGGTGGAAAGCAATGCTGGCTTAGCTCTTTGGGGGCGGACCCGGCTGCCACATGCAACAAAATGAGGGAGAAGCTGCGGGCATCCCACTGGGAACGGGAGCCCAGTGACCCGCCCCAGCCAGTGCTGTAGTCAGCGCTTCTAGAGGATTCTCTGTGCACCGGCAATGCCCCGAGCACCTGCTGGGCATGGCATCCCTCCAACCCCCGACACAAACCTGTGCAAACTGGAGCTCAGAGTCGCCCGAGACCTCCTGGTCCCACCTGGCCTGGCTCGGCAGTGCCTGTGGGGCCCTCGCCCCCCCATCATGACCCTGGTTCTGCAGGACCCCGCCAGGCCACGGGCCACACTCCCGCCAAGCAGGCCGGCTGGAGGCCAGCCCTCAAAGGTGGGGGTGGGAAGGGCATGTGGGAGGCAGGGAAGGGGGCTGCAGTGCACGCTTTTATACACAGAACTAAAGAAAAGCTCACAGGCCTCTGAACCCCCCAGGGGGTGGGGGACAAAACAGGCGGCTCCCTGTCCTCCCCTCCCCCTACTGTGTAGCCATTCCCCAGAGAGGGAAACAAAACTAGGCAGGGTACACACTAAAGTCTGAACTCCCCGTGTGGGCGGCCGAGGCCCCTGCAGGAGCGTGGGTTCCCCAATCCCAGCTGGGGGACCTGCTGAGGAATTAAGCCCTTCTCCCTGACCCTGGGTTGGAGATGAAGAAATGACATGGTGGGGAAGCTCCCAGACTTCTGGGGCCTGGCATCGCCCGCACCCCGCCCTCCGCCTGGCCCTGCCCGCCCCAGGCCCAGCCGGGCACCTGAAATGCAGACAAACAGGCGGTGGATGAGGTCGTGGCTGCCGTGGAACCTGGACCGGATCTTCTCTCTTGTGGCCGAGGGGGCAGCCTCCAGCCCGGCCTGGTCCGTGGGGCCGCTGCAAGAGGAAGGGAATACGGGGTGCATGGGTGGGGGGCGGCCAGGGGCTGCTGGAGCCTGAAAGCCCACGAGTGAGAAGAAAACCTTCTCTGTCCTGGAGCCCAGCTGCCTGGACTCAGAACCGAGCCACACGCGGCCCCTAACGAGGCCGCCGCACAGCCTGGCTTCTGACCCAGCCCCTGCCCCATCCACCACAGTTTGAGCTCAACTCCTGCCCTCTCCTGCTGCACAGGTCGGGCTGCCCTTCTCACTCTCCCAGATTAACCTTATCTACCGGCTTCCTCTGACAGAGGATCAATTCACCTACTTACTCCCTACACAGCGGGGCGAACGGTGGACCCCAAAGGATGGGCACAAGCCCGGACCCCTAGAACCTGCAAATGTGACTTATTTGTGTAAAGGGTCTTTGCAGCTGGAGAGGAGAAAGTCATCTTGGATTATTGGGTGGCCCTAACCTAGTGACAGGTGGCCTTCTGAGAGGAGGCGCTGTGGGACAGGGTGTAGAGGTGGGGGCGCCTGCAGCCCCGGGAGCTGGACGAGGCGGGAAGGACCCTGGATGGGGGGGTGGCCCTGCCAGATTTTGGACTTCTGGCCTCCTTACAGTGAGGGGTAACTTCCTGTCGTTTTAAGCCCCTACGTGTGGGACTCTCTCACGAAGACGGGGCTCCTGCCGCCCCACGCACCTCCCTTCTCCCCTGCGGCTGCGAGGGCCCAGCAGGGGCACCTCCAAGTCTTACATCACCCCCTCCTTTCTTCTCTCTCTACTCCTCTGTCCTACAGTCTAGGATAATTTCTCCATTTTCCCTTCCAGCTTTCCCCCTGACGTTTAATTTGTGCTCTCCCTGTCGTTTCATGGGTGCAAGCCTTTTATCTGTCTGGAAATATTCATTATAATTTTTTAAAACGTGGCCAACAGCTGCCTGCACCATCTCCTTCTCCTTCCAGGGAGGGAGTTGGTCTGCTTTCCACGCCAGAGGCCTGCCTCAGCGCACACGGCGTCCCGGGCCGTCTGTCCGCACTCTGAGGGAGACACGGCTGGGCCCGAGTGGCCTGGGCCACAACTTCAGAAGGAAAACGTGGCACCATCTGCTTGAAAGACGAGCTGCCCACACAACACGCACGTGGCTGGATCTTCACGGTGGCCCTGGTGGCTCAGTGGTCGCATAGGGGCCGAGCCGACAGAGGTGGAGGGGAGCCGGTCACAGCTCCTCACGCGCCATGTGGGTCCCTGACACACGGCAGAGAAACGCGCAGAACTGCCGAGTCTTGGGCAGGGGTACGCCCCCGATGGGAGACCACTGAGAAGCGCAAAGATGTGGCACCCCCGGCCGGTGCGGAGGGAGGCTGGCCTGACCGGGCCCCAGGGCTCCACAGGCCCCCTTCCTCCAGCCAAGGGTGTGCATGAGGGTGCACTTTGCCGGCGCACTCTAACACGATGAACATTCGCTTACGAGCATTTACGGTTTCGCTGGAGCTTGGAGCAGCCACGGCCGGCAGGCAGTGGGGCTGGGCGCGCCCGTGCTTTGCTGGGACCCGTATGATGAGCCACGGCTCTCTCCTCCTGAGCTGCACGGTTTCCACGGACGGGGCCCCTGAGAATGCGGGGGCCTGGCTGCCCCCCAGCTCCCGTCCCTGCCCCGGGAGCCACGTAGGGGAAGGAGGTGGGGACTTCACTGCTGGCCATGTCCATTGCCACTCAGGATCCCCGGTATCAGTGACAGCTCTACCCAGAAGACTGGGGAGCAGGGACCCAAACAAATACCGTTCACAAATGTTCAGAGCCGCACAATTTTCGAGAGCCACAAGGTGGGCACAATCCAAGCGTCCATCAGTGGATGAGCAGGCCAACATCCGTGGCCCGTCCACGCAAGGGAATACTATTCAGCCGTAGAAGGAGGTTGTGCGTGCGCCGTGACAGGGAGGAAGCGAGAAGACAGGAGGCTGTGACCCACTGACTCACGAAAGGTCACATAGTGTGTGACTCCGTTTATGTGCAATGTCTAGAGGAGGCAGGTCTGTGAGATGGGAAGGCGGGACTGGCGGCAGGGAGACGGGGAGCGACTGCTTGTGGACACAGGGTTTCTTTAAGGGGTGACGAAAATGTGTGCATAGCTGTGATCACACTAAAAACCACTCAAGTGCACACTTAAAACAATAAAGGAATTCTTTTCTTGTAATCATCTAGCAAACTCATATTCAAGAAATAGCTCATAAGCTAAATGTCCATTAACTGGGTTGGCTCCACAAGTTAGGTCCCATCCATACAATTTCCACTTAGTAGAAGGATCGTCAGATGCGGAAATGTTAACGTACTGAATGAAAAGCAGTATTATAAAATTAGAGATCTCACATGTACCTAGTGAGACATGGGGAAAGATCATAGAGGCATTAGTATCACATTTATCTGAATAGCAGGACTACGGATAAATTAGTCTTTTCCCAAGTGTCTTCTGTGAGCAAGTATTACTTTTGTGATTTTGAGGAGAAAGGCAGAGCTTCTGGCAGCAGATGGCACCACAGCCCTGCCTGTGGTGGGAAGTCTGTCTCTGGGTGCAGGTAGGAGTGGCTCTGGGGGCGCCCCTGGGGTTCAACCCTGCAGCCCCAGCCCCGCAGCTCAATGCCCCGGAGACTGGGATGTCTTCCTGGACACGGGTGCAGCGGCCCGCACACCGAAACTTCGACACCACAGACAGCTGAGGCCATGGAGCCTGAGACTCTGGCCGAGCGGGGGTCGGGGGTCAGTGGAGAGAGACACAAAACTCCACAGACACGGATCCTAGGCAGAAAGTCGGCCTCGAAGGGCTGGGGGGAACAAAAGAACAGACCCCACCGGCGCTAGAAGCTGGGATCTCAGCTGGGACCTGAGCCCCAGTCTTGTCTGGGTCTGCCCGGCCCCTAGGGCCCACGGGGATGGCCATTGTCTGGGCACTGTCCAGGACCACCCCTTTGGAAGGGTGCTGATTGTCCAAGGCAGTTGCTAGACAGACCGGCCAACAGCGGGCACTGGACCCTATGTGGACAGAGGGGCACTCACATCTACTGGGAGGCCCCCGTTTCCCCAGCCTCTGCCAGGGCCTGCCCCTTGCCCTGCACCGCCCAGCCAGCAGGCTGACAGCTTGGGGACTGTGTTCAGAGGCCAGGCCCCAGGGCTCCTGCAGAGCCCTGCCTAGCTCGGCATGACTCATGGAGGCAGGACTCACCCTCGGCCTCAGAGGTGCCCAGCACTCAGGATTTGCCAGGCCTAAACTCCCCTGGACATGCCAGGGGCCACCCCAAGGTGCTGCAGCTCCTACCAAGATTATCGAAGGCCCAGGACAGAGAATCTTTTCAAACAAAAGTCAGAACTTGTCCCTCTTCTGTTGCAACCTTCCACCCTTGCTTTCCAGTTAGTCCAAGTAAAAGCAAAAATCCTTACCGAAGGTTATGGGGCCTGGCGTGGTCTGGACCTCTCTCCGTCAACTTCCCCTCCCGCACCCTCCACTTACTTACACTTCTCAGACTTCCTCCTTGCTGTCTCAGAGAAGCCAAACATGCTATTGGCCACAGGACCTTTGCACAGATGTCACTGGGCCCAGAATGCTCTTTTTCTGGATAGACCCAGATGCCTCTGCTTGTTATGCTCCATTGGAAGGCCTTTCCTTGACCACAAACAGAACCACCACCCCCTCGCCCTGCCAACTGCTCTCTTCCTGCCCTTACCCTGCATTGTGCAACTTGGGACACTCAGCACTCTGCCTTGGCATGTGCATGCTGACTCTGTCTTACTCTGGGAGAATGCAAGGCTGGCCTGGCAGCAACTTCTCTTCTGTTCATTGCTGTATGCCCAGCATCGAAGCAGCCCCCCCGGCCCCGCCCCTCGCCAACCTCCCAATCTATATCTGTTGAACAAAGAGTTTGAATTCATTAGACGCAGGGGAGAACGAGACGTGGGCTCTCTGGGGGAACAAACGCTTTCTCTATGTCTGGAACGCTAGATGGGATTTAGGAAGAGGAGCCACCAGCACAGCCTTCTCGTACCTCACAGCTTCGGAATGCTGTCTGCTTCCTCCCCCATGAAGCCGCATCTGATGCAACGGCTCCGCTGGGAGGAGTGGGAGAGAGCCCCCAAAAGATGCGTCCACCCGAAACCCCCAGGACCTGCGACTGGACTGTCCAGGCAGGCTCTAACTCCAACAAAGAGGGTCCTTCTGAGAAGAGCAGAGGAGACACACAGAGAAGAGGTTGGGTGTGGACGGAGGAGAGACTGAGGGACGTGGCCATACGCCCTGGAACCCTGGGAGCCCCAGGAGCCCCGACAGCCAGAAAGGCCCCTCCCCGGGGGCTCCAGAGGGAGCATGGCCCTTGATTTTGGACTTCTGGCCTCCCAGACTGGGACGTTCCTGTTGTTTGAAGCCCTGCGTGCGACAGTTTGCTCCTGCTGCCTGGGAAGCGGATCTGGGCACAGAACCCACGACCCAACCCCAGGTCCGTCTCTCACCTGCTGGGCCCAGGAAACTGTTCCTCAGGGACAGAATGCACAGTAGAATCTCCTACCAATGGGTCCAGTGAGAAAAGACCGATCACACGTGGGGGGTGTCAGTGCACAAGCATGAGATGCAGGCCAGAGGCAGGGCTGTCCTGGCACCGAGGACACGGCTGGTTCCCACCGATGAAGCCCGCTGGAGCTTGTCAGGCAAAGGGGCGTCACAGGAAACATATAATTATGGCTCGAATCGCTTAAGGGAGTCTGAGCTCATAATCAATGTTTAAGCCTCTAGGGAAATTGCTTTGCCAGTAGGTGTTTGCTGCGTTCATCCCACAATTTGTGCAGTGGACGTGGGACCACCGAGGGAAGGGAGGAGTGCGTGTGTGAGGGTCCTGCCCTGGCACCTGCGGCCTCTGGCAGCAAGGTGGGGGCTGGAGGTGGGGCGGAGGGCAGAGCCGTGTGGGGCTGCCTGGCGCCTTGGGGTGGGGGGGTAATGCTTCTGTCTCGAGTGCAGGAGCCCCTGGCAGAGTCTTGCTCCCCCTCAGCATCTTGGGGCCACCCAGAGCCCTGCCGGTGGGGAGCCTGGGGTCCCCATTTGTGCTGGGGAAGGGGAGCCAAGACACCTTCCCCACCCATTAAACCTCCCATGGGGGGCCTTGAGTGCGGGTGTGTGTGTGTCTGTGTGAATGTGCACCCACATGTGTCTGAGTGTGCCCGTGTGAGAGCCTCAGTGCACGTGCCTGTCCGTGAGAATGCATGTGCACGCATGTCCAAGTGTGCCTGTGTGAGAACATCAGTGTTTGCGCGTGTGTCCGTGAGAATGCATGTGCACATGTGTCTGTGCTTTGTGAGAGCACCAGTGTGTGTACGTGCGTGTCTGTGAGAATGCGTTTGCACGCATGTCTGAATGTGCCTTGTAAGAGCATCAGTGTGAACGTGTGTGCCCGTGAGAATGCGTGTGCATGCGTGTGTCTGAGTGTGCCTGTGTGAGAGCATCCGTGTGTGTTCATGAGTGTCCGTGAGCATGTGTGTGCATGTGTGCCTGAGTGTGCCTGTGTGAGAGCATCCGTCTGTGTGCATGAGTGTCCGTGAGCATATGTGTGCCTGAGTGTGCCTGTGTGAGAGCATCCGTGTGTGTGCATGAGTGTCTGTGAGCATGTGTGTGCATGCGTGTGCCTGAGTGTGCCTGTGTGAGAGCATCTGTGTGTGTGCATGAGTGTCCATGTGCACGCGTGTGCCTGAGTGTGCCTGTGTGAGAGCGGCCGTGTGTGTGCATGAGTGTCTGTGAGCATGTGTGTGCGTGCGTGTGCCTGTGTGAGAGCATCCCTGTGTGCGTGAGTGTCCATGTGCGTGCGTGTCTGAGTGTGCCTGTGTGAGAGCATCCGTGTGTGTGCCTGAGTGTCCATGTGCATGCGTGTGCCTGTGTGAGAGCATCCGTGTGCGTGCGTGTCTGTGAGCACGCGTGTGCACGCGTGTGTAAGTGTGCACTCAGAACGGGGCACAGTACCCCTCCAAGGACAGCAGCTACACAGGACACAGAGGTGCAGGAGACCGAACACTCCTCCAAAGTGACCCAGCAGGGACAGAGGGACGGAGAGGGACAGAGCAACAGGACCGAGGGTCCCCTGTGACGAGCAGCCGCCTCACACCTCGCATGTCCTTCCTGCCCCAAGCAGCCTTCTCGCGTCTCCTCCTCTGAGGTCCCTGACTGCAGCCTGGCCCCACCGTGGCCCCGCCGGCAGCCAGGCCTGACTCCGCTTGCCCTTCACACAAGCCCACCTCTAGCACGTGTCACGCTGCGGCCTTGTCTTTCTCAAAAGATGTCATACATTTGCCTATTATCTGTGTATTCCTTTAAAAATGAATCGTGTCGTGTTTTAATCTTATGTGAAAAGATTTAAAAATGAGATCCCAGGTGTGGACATGCTAAAGGGAGACCCTCGTGCAGGGAGATGCCGCGATTCACCAGGCTGAAGCCAACCCGCTTCCCCATCCTGGTTTCAGTGCATTCGTGCCTGGGCAGAGTCCCGTTCCCACCCAGCCCTCCCCACCCCTTCCCGAGCTTGCTGGCCAGCCCTGGGGAGGGGTGAGCCTGCCCGACACCACTGGGAGGGAGCCTGGTCCCCACTGGCAGGGGTGCGGGCCGGGACTCAGGCATGGGCCCTTGGGGGCAGGGGGAGACCGTCACAACCGTGGGGGGTGCATGTGGCTGGGGACAAGTGTGACACCAGAGTCCATGCACTCGGGCTCTCCCGTGACCACACAAACAGCAGTGGTCTCTGCGTGCCACACGTGAGGGTGTGCTCTGAGGTTCTTGTTCACACCCCCCATCCCTCTCCGGACACACGGTGCCCTGTAAGGCTCCTGGCTCCACCCTTGTCCAGCTTTGTGAATGTAGGCAAATTGCTCTCTGTCCCTGGGCCTCTGTGTTCACTTCTGTAAGTGGGAATAGAGGGAGATCACACTCGGAAGGGGGCTATCCCGGGACTCTGGTAAAGGCTCCGTAAGCCGCAGGACTTCCCACGAGATGGGCATCAAGCAGGGCCCAGCCCAGGAGTGGCTGAGGGTCTGCCCCACGCTGTTCGGTGGGCATGTCACCCCCAATGCAGCCCCACTGTGACACAGCGGACCTCAGACCGCCTGAGGCCATGTGCCAGGCTCCTAGATGCCCATGAGCTCAGGAATGGGGATTCCTGGAAATATCCTCTGGTCATCACTATGGATGATGTCCATCCAGAAGGATACAGGAGCGCAAATGCCCCTACAACGCTTATGGGGGACAGCCAGGAAGCCTCGGTGAACCCCCTCATCACCAAAGGATGTGCTGCGGAGCCCCGAGGACAGAGGAAGTTCCAGGAACCTGTGGCTTCCCCAATCAGGGAACAGAGAGTAGACCCCCTGCCTGGTGCCCGTGGCCCTCACTGAGCCCTCCCAGCCCGATGACTGACAGACAGGGGGGCCTTGGGCAGCAGAGTGCACCTGGGTCCCTCAGAGTCGCTTCCTCAGACACAGGCCCACCGAGGCCGGTCCCCCTGGAGTCCAGAGGAAGGGAGAGCCTGGCAGCATGCATGTCCACAGTGTCTGGGGTTACCCCAAGCCTGCTGGGACCCAAGGAGGGTCTGTGAAACAAGGTGCACGTCCTCCCTCCCAGGCTGGGAAGCTCCTGATGCCTTGGTGCCTCCCACGTTGCCATGGCAACCCTCCATTTACCCCACAGCTGCCCGGGGGGGGGGGGGTCCCGTGTATCCGCAGGCCCGGACACACCCACCCCGTCCAGCTTTGTCCACTTGTGAGACTACAGCTCTGTCCCCGACAGCCCCCAGGAGACAACTCCCAAAGCTGGGGCTGTGGGGTGTGGGGGCTGCTGCGGAGCCGGGCAGGGCCCCAAAACACCTGCTGATACCTGCAGCTCCTCCCAGTGGGTCTCTCCCCTCCCTCTGGGCTCGCTGCCCTCACCGGGGTGCTACCTGGCCCTGCACCACCTCCCCTTCCACGGGGAGGGTGGGGGCCGTGGTCTGGCTCCTCTGGGGGCACAGCACAGCCCCGCTCTGGAGAAGGTCCCACGGTTGGTCTATGGGAGCCTGATCTTCACATCATTCCCTCTTAATACAGGTGCAATATGCGTATGCTCTAGAAAAGCCAGGAAACACAGATCCGCAAAAAATAGATGTGTGTTTTATAAACATGCGTGGTTGTGGCATGAGCAGAGGGGACCTGTGTTCCCTTCTGCTGTCGTACCTTGCACACCTTTCCTGAGCTTTTGCTGCCTTTTTTTTTTTTTTTTAAGATTTTATTTGAGAGAGAGAGAGAGCATGAGCAGGGGAGGAGCAGAGGGAGAGGGAGAGGCAGACTCCCCGCTGAGCAGGGAGCCCAACGTGGGGCTTGATCCTGGAACCCGAGCCGAAGGCAGATATTTCACTGACTGAGCTGCCCAGATGCCCCAACTTTTGCTGCTTTTAAAAGCTCTGAGAACTGGGCGCCTGGGTGGCTCAGATGGTTGAGCGTCTGCCTTCGGCTCAGGTCATGATCCCAGGGTCCTGGGATCGAGTCCCGCGTCGGGCTCCCTGCTCCTTGGGAGCCTGCTTCTCCCTCTGCTTCTCTCTCTCTCTCTCTCTCTCTGTCATGAATAAATAAATAAAATCTTTAAAAAAAAAAAAAGGCTCTGAGAACATCACCCATGTGAACAAAGCCATGGGTGATGGACTGCGGACAGCGTCCAGGCCTCCCTGCTGCACCACACTCAGCAATTTAAACCTGTTTTCTCGTGTCTGCCTCTGTGAAGATGGGAGCAAAGGCTCTGCTTGGGGAAGTGGCTGTTCAGAAGGGGATTCTCCTGGCCCCAGGGGTGGAGGAGACAAGCCCTTTAGGGTGCTGCTGGGGCCCCGGGCAGCAGCCAGGCCGCCCCCCGCATCCTGAGGAGGGGTCAGCACTTACCAAGCACACTGCTCAAAGCCCCGGCTTCCACCCCTGCACTGTGGAGGCTCCAGATGCTCAAGGAGCAGGGAGTCAGGCAGAATAAGGACACATAGGCCACGGGGCTGCAGGGAGGGAGGGCGGGATGGTCGTACCTGGAGGCCCAGTACTGCAGGCCTGGACTCCACCAGCCCCCTCCCCTGGAGCTGCCCCTGCAGGGTGGCCCCCTGAAGCCACAAACATCCAGACCACACACACGGGCTGGGATGAGGGCAAGGACCCTGCTACGGAAGCCGGGCTGGACGGCTGCCAGCACCATGCTAAGGGGCAGTGGCCCAGAAGAGGTCCACTGCAGGGGCAGGAGTTGGAAGGAGAGAACCCAGGATGTGAGTGACCGGATGAGAGCCCCAATGTCCACCTCCAAATCCTAGGGTGTCCTGCTTGGCCAGCTGCCTTCCAAACCTTGGCAGCCCCTTATTTTCACTCAAGCTAGGACAGGTACGCTTCCCCCAGCCTAAAGGAGGTGGTGTGGGGGCCGGGAGGATGGACCATCACACATGTGAGACTCGAGGCTGGGCTCTGGGAATGGGCCCAGGGGTCCCGCAGTTGGCCCCCAAACCGGAGTCAGACAAATGAGAGGGACTGCCCCCGCTGAGGGGTTCTGTTTCAGATCTGTGAAACAGGGATGGCAAGGACATGTAGCCGCAGCACTCAACAGGGCCACTGGGCAAAGCTCCCCATGAGTTTCATCAAAGGCACACGGTGATGTGGTGTAGCAGGGATGGGAGGGACGTCGCAGCAGACAGGCTGGGGACGGTGACCCAAGGAGCAAACAAGGACCAGAGGGAG
Source organism: Eumetopias jubatus (assembly GCF_037043125.1). Lineage (NCBI taxonomy): Eukaryota > Metazoa > Chordata > Mammalia > Carnivora > Otariidae > Eumetopias > Eumetopias jubatus. Next base: position 201,119,854 of record NW_028274808.1, on the reverse strand, counting down.
GAGAGTGTGGAGGTCATCTAGAGAGCTGACACTGGCCAGGGTGCAAGGAGCCAGCCACGGGGCAGCGGGTGGGGCAGGTGGCTTGGGCCCCAGAAGCCAGGAGCATAGGGAGCCCTGGGACTCCAGGCAGAAGACCACCGCCCAGCTATTTGGTATCAGCCTGTCTGAGGGGAAGTCGAGAGGAGCAAGGACCGAGGACTACGTGAATAAACTCTTCCACTCACTGGATAAGAAATGGGTAGTTGAACAAACCTACGTCTAGCGAAGAAATTGAAACTGTAGTTTAAAAACCTCCCCGTGAAAACTCTAGGCCCAAATGGCTTCACTGGTGAATTCTAACTAATATTTAAGGCAAAATAGTACCCATTCTACACAAACTCTTCTGGAAAATTGAAGAAGTGGGAATGGTCCCCAACTCACCCTAGGCTCTCAGCTTTGCTCTGATACCCAATCCTGAAAAGGACTTTAAGAGAAAAGAAAACTGCTGCCTGACATTATTCACCATCAGATGCAAAATTCTTAACAAAATTTTAGCAAATCAAAGCCAACAATACATTAAAAGGGTAATACGTAGTGGCCAAGTAAGGTTCATCCCAGGAATGTAAGATTAACTCAACATCTAAATATCAATCAATGTCATTTATCACATTAACAGACTAAAAAATAAAAACGATATGATCATCCCAAAATATGCAGAAAAAGCATTTCAGAAAACCCATCTATTCTTGATAAAAACTCTCAGCAAACTGGGGATAAAGGAGAACTTCCTGAACCTGCTTAAGGTGCCTATGAAAATCCTACAGCCAACAGTAGGTGTAGTAAATGTTTTCCCTCTGAGATCAGGAACAAGGCAAAAATATCCTGTGTCAGCTTTTCTATTCAACATTGTACTAGAGGTCCTTGCCAGGGCAAAAATGCAAGAAAAAGAAGTAAACAATATCCAATTGAAAAGGAGACATAAAATTGGCTTTTTTCACCGGTGACATCATCATCCATAGGATATCTGATGAATCTTCATAAGAACTACTATAACTAATGAAGTGAGTTTAGTAAAGTTGATTTACAACACTCAATTACATCTCCCGATATTACCAACGAACAATTGGAAATTGAAATTACAAGACAATATAATTTACAATAGTGTCAAAAATATAAAATAGAGAGAAATCTGACCTGAAAAAAGACGTGCAAGACTTCTACAGTAAAAACCACAAAACTTTGCTGAGAGAATTAAAAACATAAATAAAAGGAGAGATACACTATGTTCATGAATTGGAAGACTTGATATTATTAAGGGGTTAATTCTTCCCAAGTTGATCTGTAGATTCAACAAAATTCCAGTCAAAGTCCTAGAAGTCTTTGTTTTTGTTATTGCTTTTGTTTTTCCTATAAATTGACAACATGGTTCTAAAATTCACATGAAATATAGAGGACCCAGCATAACCGAAACAACTTTGAAAAAGAAGAGAAAGTTGTAGATATATACTGCCTGATTTTAAGGCTCATTATAAAGCTACCATAATCAATACAGTGTGATATTGATGTCCATGCAGACAGATGAACAACACAGACGAGTCAGTCCAGACATAAACCCACAGGATATGGCTAACTGACTTGACAAAGGTGCAAAGGCAGTTCAGTGGGGAAGGGACGGGCTTTCTCAACAAATCAGGCTGAAGCAATTGGCTTTCATTATGCAAAACAAAATAAAACTCTGATCCATACCTCACACCGTACACAAAGTTACCCCAAATGGATTATAGACATAAATGTAAAAACGAAAAGTATAAAGCTTCTAGAACGGAAGAAAAACCTCTGTGATCTGAGGTCATAAAAATAATTCTCAGATATGACACCAAAATTGCAATCCAATCCAGGAAAGAAAAAAGTTGACAAGTTGTGGACTTCACCAAAATTAAAGACTTCTGTTCTTCAAAAGATACTCGGAACGAGAAGACAATGCACAGCCTGGGAGAAAATACTTGCAAATTATATCTGATAAAGGACCCCTGAATGAATGAAGAATGCTCAAAACTCAATAAGGAAAAACCCAAATGAAAGAAACAGCAAAAGGTTTGAATACAGTAGACGCTTCACCAGAGAAGACAGGCTGGTGGCAAAGGAGCACATGAAAAGATGGTCAACATCACTGATCACTGATCCTCAAGGACACACAGGGTGACACCACTGTGGATACCACTTCCCGCCATCGAAACAGCCCAGGTTAAAAAGCCTGGCACCTTGGCCTTTGCTGGACCTACTGCCTGGGGCACATCCCCTCCGTCCCCCGCCCTCCATTCAGGTCTCAGGGGGTGTCACCGCCCCAAGGAGGCCTCCACTGATTGCTCTGACTTTAGGAGCTGCCCCAGAGCCCACCTGTCACTCTCCATCTTATGCATCGATTTTATCTTCTTCCTGGCACTGCACCCCCACGAGGTGGGGCAGGTGGGGAAGGAGAGGGGAGCGGTCCTGCATTGGCAAAGGCAGAGGGAGTAGCAGGGTGGGAGGACCTGAGATGTCTGGGGTGCAGGGAGGCAGCCAGCCTGGAGCAAGGAGCTGTCTGGAATGAGGGGGGCCTTCTAGGGGGTTCCCAGGGGGCGGAGGCCAGGACGGAGCTGTCCTGGGTGCCCACTCACGAGGCAGTCACCACCACCCCTCAGCCAGGCCAGCTCCACACCCGACTGTGAGCTCGTAAGAAGGACCCTGACACGGGGGAGGCCCATGAACGAGAAGGGCAGCACCCCTCCCAGGACCCCGACCCGAGTGCCTACCGGGTGCAGGACTCCCCGTGGCCTCACAGGGCTGTTGTTGCGACCCTGTGGGGTTCTAGCGGCACGGGCCGTGGTCACTGTGCTTGCTGCAGGGTGCATGGCGGGCGCGGTGAGGGGCTCAGGCAAGAGCCCAGCCCTGACCTGCCCTCTGAGCTCATGCCCAGGCTCGCTCCGGTCCCGCCCCGCATCGGCCGCGCAGCCCCATCACTTAGCAGTTGACTTGCTGGCAGTCATTACGCCTAATCTGTTTTTCAAGAGTCTAATTAATTCCAAGTCCGTCTCTATTTTTAACCCACTCAATCATCCTTGTTTTTCCTTCCAGGGATGTGACGTGGTGGAGGGTTCGCGCTCTTTGCACTGTGGGGGGGACAACTGTCCCAGGGACGGATGCCTGCAGCAGTGAGGCCTGCACCCAGCGTCCCGCCCCAGAAGGGCTCTGGCAGGAAGGGCAGCGACGGGCCTGTCCCGATGGGGCAGACAGAAGCCCAGGGCCCCACAGCTGCCAGAGAGAGGTCATGGGTAGGCCCCGCCCCGCCCATCACCCCATCCTGAAACTGGTCTTCTGCCAAGCCCCAGGAAGAACCAGCAACGGGGCGGGGTGGGGGCAGGCCAGGAAATGGCTCCTCCACGTCTGGGGTCACTGAGTGGCCAGTCCGCCCAGGCAGCACAGTCCTTTCCGCTCACATCCCCTTTACCTTCGAAGGTGCCGGCTCAGGCCTTGTTCCCCGGGGCACCCCCAACCACCCCACTGCCTGCACCAGAACCCGAGGCTACAGATCACACACTGGAAAGGGACGCACACCCTTCCAGGTCGTGGAGGCCAGAAGATACCCGAGCAGGGCTGATCCCAGGCACAGAGGGCCCGGCCGGACTTGGTCGGCTAGAGGGAAAGCCGACTGGGAGACGCGTGCACACAGCACATCAGAAGAGCCCGCCCCACGCCTCTGGGGAAGGTTTCCACGTGATGGAGGCCTCGCCACCCACCACATGCTTCTGGAGGAAGCTCTGTCTGTGCAGCCATGTGCTGCCCTCCCCTGGGCTGGCCACGGAGGCGGGGTCGAGGTCCACAGGGTCTCAGACAGAGATCCCAAACAGTTCCCTCCGTCTGGGGAGGAGGGTCGATGGGGCCCAGGGGCCCGACACCCCTGAGGCTGGTTTCCAACCCCGGCAGTGGGCAGAAGAGCTAGGGGGGACCATGACGGGGCGGCAGCACACAGGAAGGCAAGGCATCCATCCGCTGGAAAAGGAGCCAGGCCAGAACCAAGCTCAGTCAGAGGTGACTCCAGAGGCCGGAGTCGTCCAGAGTCTGTCAGCTTGGGACAGAGTCCCACCACAGTGCTCCAAGTCACCCTGCCCGGTGGTCACACCACCCATGTGGAGTGGTAAACGAGGCCTGGAAACAGTGAAATCTGGTGATGCGACGGGGAGGTAAAGTCAAGGTTGGTTACAGCAAGATGGCAAGGAGCAGTGAGTAACAATCCTGAGCCACGGCTGAGTAATAACCGGTGAGGAATGGCAGGTGATGAAAACAAATAACAATGAGGAAGACGCGGAGTAACAAGAAGGAACAATGTTCTGTGGCCTCAGCCCCTCCCCCAGAAGCCACCTGAGCAGGCGACCATTGTCAGCCCATTCTGCAGCTGACAAAACGGAGGCTCGGGGAGGCTGAGGTCAAGCATCCAGCCACAGGTGCCCTCCCTCCCCTGGACCCAGCCTCCCACTGCATCTGCAGGTGTGGGGGAACAGGTCCTCTGGTACCACTACCCGAACAGGTGAGTGCTATCAGAGGTGAGGTATCACATCAGGTGAGACTTGCTAGCAGTTTCCCCCTGCAAGGACGGAGCGCTTGGTCAGAGCACACGTCACCTGTTTGGAGCAGAGGCTCAGAAGCCTGTGCCGAGAACAGCCCTTCCAGATTCTCACCATTTGACCCACAACGACAGCCAGGGAGGCCCACCAACTGCATGAGGGAGAGGCAGGGGGGACCGTCAGCCAGACTCTGAAATGCAGCTGGGGAACTCAATACTGCAGAGCAGGCCTCCAGAGCAGGGCAGGCAACGAGGCGGCCTGAAGCCAGACTGGAGTGACCCTGCCTGTGCGTCAGGGTGGCCATCAGTCCCAACGGTCAGAGACAGTCTCAGAAGGCAGAACCACCCGGACCTCCGAAACTGGGTCAGAGTTAGTGCTGAAACAAAGAAAGAAGCCACAGCACATGAGCCGGATGCCCTGGCCTTGGGGTGAAGAGGGATGGAAAGTGCACAACCAACCAGAGAAAAAAAGGGAAAGTGAGAACCGCAAGGTTTCTCTAGAATTTTCATAGATGTAATTACGCAAAACAAAATGAAAGGCTTCTATAAATCAAAAGACACCAACACGTGGAATCAGGGGGCAAGGAGCACGTGGGGTAAATCTGTCCAGAGCAGACGCGCCAGGTAGAAGGAACGCTTTCAAGTCAGCAAACAAGTCATGAAAACCCAGTCAGAAAACAGGCAGAAGACGGGAGCGGTCGCTCTGCACACGGAGGAAGAAGTACCCGGGGGACCAATCGTCAGAGGGAAGCCAACGACAGCAACCAGGGCTTTGTGTTTTGCCTCTCAAGGCTCAGGGGGAGGGGGCACCCCGCTGTGATAAATCGATAAATCGGCACATGTCTGGAGAGCAATCTGACTGTACGTGGCGGTAGGTGGTACCTTTGCCGTGGTGACCCTACCGAGAATTGGCTCTAAAGATACAACCACAGGGGCAGACACAGAACCCTAAGGGAGAGAGGGGCCACAAGGCTAACCTAACAGAAAAACACACAAAAATGGGAAAATGTAGAATGAACTAGATATGTCCTTGTGTCCTAAGGATACAGTAGAATTCAATGGAAATAGTGTTTTTCAAGCGCTTTACAGAGAAATGATCATAATATGTAGTGAAAAAAATAAAACTGCTCATAGGATTCTGGGTGATTTTTATTTCCTTCTGTTGTTCTTCTTACGTTTTCAAAGTTTCTACGATGAACGGGGACCACGTTTATAGTAAGAAAAAAGAGAGCCCACAGTATTTTTCAAAGAAGGCAGCAGGATGGAAACACTCTAGTCAAATGTCCGCAGAAAGGACAAAAAGATGTGAGGCAGGCCGAGCCTCCACGCTGTAGACAAGTGGCTTATTCGGGCTTCAAGAGCATGGAAGGTTCTGGAACAGTGAGGTAAGTCTGGATAGGGAATGACAAGCTTTAAAAAAAATGCTAACTTTCCCTTTAAAAAGATCCTAACTTTTCCTGAAAAGGCAGGAGAGAAGCCAGTAAAAAAAGCCGAAGGACACGTGGTTCTAGAACATTCTTTCCAGGACTCTTCAGGGGGCCATGTCTCAGCACCCCGGCGACAGCACTGATGGAATTGGTCTGTGGTGCAGCGGGTTGAATGTAGGGCCTGGGGGAATGCCCCAGAAGGTGCTTCTCTGGCCCAGACCCTCCAGCCAGCCTGGCAGAGAGCCCAGTGCCTGGTCCTTCCACCTGGCTTCTGCTTGACCAGGAAAATTCACTCCCTGTGTCCTCAGGACAAGCAGAGCCTCTGTCACAGCTCCGTGCACTTCCTGCCTGGGCCAGCTCTGTGTGGCTCGCAGAGGTGTGAGGCTGTGCCTGAGTGACCTCCTCGAGGGACCACGGGACCGAGAGCTCACGAGCACAGCTCCATGCCCGCTGCTCACTCCCCCCACCACCGCCGGTCCCCGGGGCTGCAGAGGCACCTGCGGGAGGTGGACAGGAGGCTGCAGGCCAGCCACCTCTCCGGGCGGTCTGAGCCGAGGCAGACACCAGCCTCCCCGTCTGCAGGCTGCCCCTGCACTCGAGCCCCACGGTCTCCATCGTGAAGCCTCGAGACATCATGAGGACAGCAACACCCGACTTTCGGGAATCTCCCTGCTGGAATCTGGGTAAACTTTCCGCCTGTGTGAGGTTGGTCTTTTGTGTCTGTCCATGTTAGCGGTACCACTGCTCTGTCACCTCCGCATTACTATTAGATCACGCTCCGTGAGGTCAGCTTGTGACGTGAGGGAACGGTGCTCCTGTCATATTTGCGGCTGGTGGACCACGGGCTCCATCTGCTGACACCTGGCTGACCTGATTCCGGCTGCCCCTGGCGCCAGGGGGTGGGGGGGCACCGCTCTCCAAGGCCCTGGCCCAGACGCGTGACTGTCCTGATCACCAGCCACCTGCCACATTCTTCCCTCCTCAGGCCCTCTGCACCTTCTGGATAAAGCTTCCCGGGAAGATGGGACTGTCTCAAGGCCACGGTGGGGCTTCTCTTTCCTCTGCTCAGCTCAGCTTCAGCATTTGAGCGAAGCTGGATGGGGCCCGGGAAGCCGTCTTCATGAGGCAAACGAGCGGTGTCCACCATGGAAAATGTCAGCAAAGCAGGAGACAGAGTAGGTGTCCACCGGCTGGACCAGAAAAGGGGGGGGCAGGTCAAAAACTGAAAAACCCACACACCCTGTGGAAGAATTTCTGATGATTTCCTATCATCCTTGCAGAAAGATGATTCACTTACCAATAATCAACCCTGTGCGGCGGGCCCTGAGGAAGAAAGCCGTCCAGCACGTTGTGACGATAATTCATTCCTCCGGACGCCACTGAGCTTGCATCTCAAAAACAGCTTTATCGGAAAGAGGAGAAGACGTTTGCACCGTCTGTAACAGCCGAGTCCGGCACAACCCCGAGGCCAGCAGCAAGACCTGTCTGAGGGTGCGCTGGCTCAGCCACATGTGGCTGGATGGGAAGGTAAGCACACCTCTAGAAGCCATGATGGCCAGGCCTCCAAGCTAGAAGGCCAGGAGAGCAGGGCGGACGAGAGTGTTTGCAGGGTGAGGCCTTGGGGGTAGGGGGGAGAATGCATGTGTGTACATCTTTGCTTTTATTTTTAAAATTGAAAGGCAAACTGTAAAAAACTTTAATACTGTTACCTTTAGGAAGAGCAAGGTGAAGAGATAAACTTCTCTGGATACACTGTAGTTTATAGATTTAATGGTAACCAAGCAAATATTTGAGATAATTATACAATTAAATGTCAATGACCATCTCTACACATCTTGTGCTAAATGGGGTAAAATGACCTACTGTAACACTGGGGGCTTAGTCGCGTGCTCAAAGGACAAAGGAGCCAGTTAACCAACTCTGGGGCCGCAATGAGCGCTGGCAAGGATGTAGAGAACGCGGGGCCCAGCGCATGATCGGCGGGAGCATGCACCGTGGAGGCTCCGGGAAACAGCTGACAGCCCCTCAAAAAGCTGCAGCGTCAGCGTATGATCCACCAAGTCTCCTCCTGCATCTACACCCAGAAGAAAGAAAACCTCTGACCACACAGGAGTGTGGACGCAATTCTGCAGAGCAGCGTCATTCATGACAGCCGACGTACAAACGACACCCGCCCACCGGCGGATGAACGGATAGACAGACCGTGGCCCGTCTGTCCAGCGGAATATTATTCAGCCACAAAAAGGAAGAAGCACCACCGACGTTTGCCCCAACACTGACGAGCCTTGGAGACATCACGCTCAGGGAACGGAGACAGGCATCAAAGCTCACATACCGTGTGATGCTGTGCATGGAACTGTCCAGAAGAGGCAAATCCACGGAGAGGGACAGTAAGTTAGTGGTCGTCTGGGGCTCAGGGAGGGGTGGGGAGTGACTGCAGACCCCACGCGGAGCTGCCTGGGGGACGTGGAATGGTGGCCCTGACACCCGTGAGGTCCTGGCCAGCCCCTGTCGCACTCTCTTCCAGCCTGAACTCCCCCCCCCCCGTCCTCCCACCTCCTGCCAGCAGAGCCAGCAGGCAGGGCCCCAGTGAGAGGGCCAGGGGCTGTGACAATACAACAGTCGCATGTGAGCCCAGCACCCCCTTCCCAACGCTGAGGACATAGCAGGCACATGGCGGGCGTGGGGGCAACGCTCACTGAATGTGCTTCATCAGGATATGTCCAGGGTGGGGGGAGCAAGGGAAGGGAGAGTGGCCTTGAGTCAAAAGAGGTTTGCAGATGCCAGGGCCCTGCAGACCCACGCCCCCCGCCCCAGCCCACCTTTCCTTGTCCCTTGCCTCTGGAGGAGAGCATAGGAGACCCCCTGGGGAGGGCGGGGCGGGGAGAGAACAGAGTCCTGGGGGCACTGCCTGAGAACATAGCCAGGGCGGCCCCAGGGTGGTCCCAGGATCCCAGCACGGCCCCCAGGGGCTCCATGCCCACTGCTGAGCATCCACACAACTAACTGCAGCCCCACGGGAGCTAAGCAGCCGTGCGGGTCAGGTGGGCGCTGGGCCAAGGCCACCACAGTGATCAGAGTGGAAAGCATGCTCAGGGGTGGCCGCTGCCCAGTCCCTGCCCCCACCCCGCCCCCGGACAGACATGGATCACCTGGGGCCAGGATGGGCCACGGTGGTGAAAGGGGGTGGGCAGAGGGCTTGGCGCTGTGCCCACATCACCTGAGAGGTGCCTGTAACATCAGAAGGAGGGTGGGGTCAGGGACTCACTGGGGGACATTTCTCCGCTGGACTGGGCGACCAGGCTGACATACGCTGCTTAACTCCCCGCAGCGTAGGTGTCCCACACCGGCCACGTCCCCCCACCCCCACACCTGAGAGCCCCATGGGAACGAGCCCTGAGCGCAAAGAGAGGAATCCAGGCGCGGGCTGAGACGGCTCTTACCTGGAGCCCGACAGGCACTGAGGCTCCTCCTCGGCCGCCTCTCCCTGCTGACTTTGCACCCTGGCCTTCGAGGGCTGCCCCTTGTCCTGCAGTCCAGCCTGAGGCTCCCTTGTGGGACCCGTGCCATTGCCCGCTCCAGGTGACCCGTCTGCTGTGTCCAGCTGAGGCCCCGAGGTGTGTGTCAGGCACTTGGAAATGGGGGCGTCCTCTGAGGGCAGTGCCTCCAGCACAGGCCGGGCCTCCTCCAGTCTCTGGGCTGAGCCCTTGGCGCTGGCCTTGGCGGAGCCGAGGTCAGAGGTGCTGATGACGCTTCCCGGGCCACACTTGTCCCGCAGACTCTGGGCGGCAGGGTCCTCCCTGCCGCCCCCACAGCCCCCGCAGCACACACAGGAGTTAAGGAGGCAGCTGGTGGCCGCAGTGCTGAGTTTGTGGGAGCCACCGTCTGTCCCCTCGGCCACAGGCTCCGACAGGGAGACACCGTCCCTGGAGGCCTCTGTGGCAGTGACGGCAGAGCCCACGGTGGGCGTCGACTTGGGGTTGAAGATGACGGTGGCTGAGAGCTTCATGCCCCCGGTCCGGTGGGCGATCATCTCGGCCGTCTCCGCAGCGTCCACGCCCCCCTCCCAGCCGTCCAGGTGCGGCTGCCCGTCCAGGCAGCTGCAGGAGTTGGGGCCCAGCGCCCACATCTTGTCGTGAGGGACGTCGTTGTTATTGCTCAGGTCCCCCTCCTCCACCTCTCTGCACCCCCCGCCCTGCCCTCTCTCCTGGGGGTCAGCACTGGCACTGCCCGCCCACCCGGACAGGCCGCCCGGGGCCTCTGCGGCCCCCTCCACGTCATCCATGAAGAACACCCTTCCTTCCTCCTCGTCACTGCCCGGCCGCAGCCGTGCACTGCCTGGGGACGCCTCCCCACGGGGGCTGCCCTCCACCCCTGGCCGGCGTGCGGGGGACTGGCAGGCACTGGGCGGGGAGAGGAGGGACGACATCTCGTCCCCTGCCCTGTGGACCATGCGGTTGAGCTGCTCCAGCTCCTGGTCGTCGTACTGCATGGAGCAGGCCAGCTCCGCCTCCGGGTTCTTGGCCTTGGCTGAGAGCAGCTCCTCGGCGGGTAGGGGTGAGGGGAAGGCCGGTGCCAGGGCTGGGGGCACCTGGGTGTCTGCCCGGATGGGGAACTCCACGTCTTGGGAAATGCAGAGGTTCCTTTCCAGTGTGTGAAGCTCGTCCTCGGTCAGGGTCTGCAGCAAATCCCTACAGGGGTCAAGACAAAAACCACGGGTGAGGGTCCCAAAGGCCACACCAGCCCCCTGGCTGAGAGCAGACGGACACAGCGTGCTTGACAACTGCATCCACAGGGAAGCAACAAGGTGTCTATGGGGATCCTCCCGAGCCACAGGTCGGACGGCGGCCATGGGGACGGATGACTGCCTTCCTGCGATGGTTTCTTTCTCAAAAGTGAGGCTCTAACAACTCTTGTGGAAAACAAGAAGGCCCTGGTTCTTAGGGATGCGATCATCGTGTTAAGAAAACAAATTAGGAGTGAAAACAAAATGTTGGTTCTCATACATATAGGCTCTCACTCCACACATGTTCTCGAGTGCCCTTTCTGTGCCAGACGGGAAGACGTGCAGGCACAGCTCAGGCCTGTCGCACACTTGGGGCTACGTTGGAAGACGCAGGTAATAAACACCGTTTCTGTGAATGATGACTTCATCACAACAGCAGCTACAACAAAAGAAAATGCCTACCGGCAGGAGGGCACATCAACACATCCGACATAGTCTGGGGAGGCTTCCTGGAGGAAGGGGCACCGAGCCAGTGACCTGAAGGGAGTTAATGTGGCCTGGGATGCGTCTAGAGCAGCTCTACACGGATGCACCTTGCTCTCTGCCAGTGTAGGTCTGAGTCCAGATTAAAGACTCCCGTGCAGTCTTGGAAATGCACGGAAAAGTGTACTTCCCGGAAACACGCAGCCTGTGACTCTTCATAAACTGAGCACGCCCATGCGGACAGCACCCAGATCCAATGGCAGGCGGTGAACCAGGTTCACAGGCCCTCACGTGCCTCCCTGCTCACTCCCTGCCATCCCCCCCACTCTGACTTCCAAAGACTAAGGTGGTCTTGCCTCTTGTCACTCCCTGCATAAATGGGAATGTGCTGTCCACACTCTCTAGAGGCAGATTTTGTTTGGCAATATCACATTTGTATAGAGCCGCCAGGGGAAACGCAGGATGGCCAGTTAAATTTGAGTTTCAGATAAACAACAAATTCTTCTTAAGCATATGAATATTTTTTAGAATAAGAATGTCCCAAATGGGGAGCATGTGGAACATTCTTGCACTAAGCAAGTGCTCACTGTTTCTCTGAAATTCAAATTCAGAGGGTTCTGCTGGTTTTGTCTTGCTGGATCTGACAACCCTACTTGGTGATGGTTGTCGATGGTCCAGTCTCATGGGTAAGAATCTGCTCCACACTTGTTGGGCTCTGGCTGCCCACCCTCTCGGAGCGCCTCCCTGGGGGACACATCTGCGCCTTGCTGCGGGGCTCACACTGTGCACCCGGGACATTCCCTTGCGGCTCTCAGGCCTGCTCACCGGCACCCCCAGGCGCTCCTGCCGTTTTTCACTTTAAACTGCTCAGCCTGCTGAGTGATGAAGTGCGCACCAGCGTGCACGCTTGGCAGCCCTTCGATGTACCCTCCGTGAGGCCTTTTCAGGGCTTCTGCCCATTTTTAGTTGGGTTATCACTCTTGTTCTTACGGATTGACAGGAGTTCCTTATGTTTGGGATTAGAGTTCTTTGATGGATCTGTTCCCCAACACTGGGGCTTTACTTCTTTCTTTTTTTAAAAGATTTTATTTATTTACTTGACAGACAGAGACACAGCGAGAGAGGGAACACAAGCAGGGGGAGTGGGAGAGGGAGAAGCAGGCTCCCCACTGATCACGGAGCCCGACATGGGGCTCGACATGGGGCTCGTTCTCAGGACCCTGAGATCATGACCTGAGCCGAAGGCAGATGCTTAACAACTGAGCCATCCAGGTGCCCCCTTTTTTTTCTGTCCTATTTAAGCAATCTGCCTACTCCAAGGTTACAAAGATGTTCCTGCTGCTTTCCTCGGCAATCTTCATTGTTTTACTTTCCACGTGTGTATCTGTGATCTATCCGGAGTTGATTCTTGTGTACGATTATGGTAAAGATCCAGACCCGTTTTTCCTTACATGGATATTTGCTGACTCGGCCCATTTATTGGAAAACAGCAACCATCCCCCACTGCTCTGCCGTAGTCTCCTTTGTCATAAATCAGGGGGCCGTGGACGTGTTGGTCTGTTTCTAGGCTCTGTCCCGTTGACGGGGTCGGAAGCTGCTCCCGGCCCAGCACGGCTGTCGGCTTTGCTACAGCAGAAATGCACACGTATTCATAAGCGTGGTCAGACCAGCGTCATTTGGAAAGAATCAAAGCCCAGCATGGGTAGAGTGGGTAAATAATGTTCTTTTTCTCCAGCGATCTTCTTCTTTTTGGCTAGTTTAGGTCCCTTGCATTTCCACATGAATTTGAGAATTAGTTTGTCAATTTCTACCAAAAGAGACAAAAACCTCCTGAGATTCTGACTGAGACTGCACAGAATTCACAGATTGATCTGAGGATAACGGACATCTCTGCAATGTTAAGTTCTCCACTCCTTGAATATGGAATCACTCTCTCTCTACGTCTTTAACATTTCATGCCAGTAATGTTTCATAACTTTCAATGGAGGCCTTAGACAACTGCAGACTTATGCTTAAGCAGCTGATATTTACTGACATTATTGCAGACGATATTTAAATTTTTTATTATGATAAAACAACTATGACGTGAAATTTACCATCTTAACCATTTTAAGTGACAATTCAGTGGCACCAAGTACATTCACAGCCTAGCGCCACCATCACCACCATCCGCTCCTAGAACACATTCATCTTGTAAACCTGAAACTCTGTCCCCATAAACACTACCGGCACACTTCACCCCCACCCCCCACCCCCGCCCGACACCCACACCTGCTCTCTGTCGCCACGATTCTGACTAGTCTAGGTCCCTCTTTAATTGGAATCACACATAATTTGTCTTTTCATGGCGGCTTAGTTCACCAAGGTTCCTCCATGTGGTGGCAGGTGGCAGGAGTGCCTTCCTTTTTATGCCGGATAACATTCCATTGTGTGAGGGGCCACATTTTGCTTATCCACTCATAGCCATCAGTGGACACTCGCTTGCTTCCACACCTTAGCTGTTGTGAATAATGCTTCTTGGAACACTGCTATCCACACATCTCTCTGAGACACTACTTTCAGCTCTTTTGGGAATATACCCAGATGTGGAATTGCTGGGTCATCTTAGAGTTCTATTTTTCATTTTTTTAAAGATTTTATTTATTTATTTGACACACAGAGAGAGATAGCTAGAGAGGGAACACAAGCAGGGCGAGTGGGAGAGGGAGAAGCAGGCCTTCCACCGAGCAGGAGCCCGATGCGGGGCTCCATCCCAGGACCCTGGGACCATGACCTGAGCCGAAGGCAGACGCTCAACGACTGAGCCGCCCAGGTGCCCCTCTATTTTTCATTTTTTGAGGAACCTCCACAGTGTTTGCCCACAGCGGCAGCGCCATTTTGCACTCCCACCAACGGGGCACAGGATTCTAATTTCTCCACATTCTTGCCAATACATAGTATTTGTTGTTGTTATTTGTTTTGTGGTTGTTATTTGTTATTTGTGGTTGTTATTTGTTCTTTGGCTTCCTCCCATCCTACCAGGAGGGAGGAAGAATTTCATTGTGCTTTTGATCTGCGTGCCGCTGACAGTTAATGATGCTGAGCACCTTTTAATGTGCTTGTTGGCCATTCACACATCTTCTTTGGAGAAATGTCTTTTCAAATCCTTTGCCCTTTGGAATCGGGTTGTTTGGTTTTTCTTGGTGAGTTTTAGGAGTTCTCTATAGATTCTGGGTATTGATCCCTTATCAGGTATAAGATGTGAGAATATTTTCTCCAACCTGTGGGCTGCCTCTTTACTCTGTTGAGAGTGTCTCGTGATGCACAAAATTTTAAAACTTTCAAGTCCAATTTGTCTATTTTTTCTTTTGTCGCCTGTGTCTTCGGTGTCCTGTCCAAGGAATCATTTCCAAAACACAACGTTGGACAAGAGCACTTGTCCAACATGGTCTTGTAAGAGTTTTATTGTCTCAGGTCTCACGTTTCTGTCCTGAGTCCACTTTGAGTTAATTTTTGTGTACGGTGTGACAGAGGATTCAACTTCATGTGTGTGTGTGTGTGTGTGTGTGCATCTCTCTCTCTTATCAGATTAAGGAAATCCCCATTGATATTTTCATCATAAAATAGGTACTGAATTTTTCAAATTCTCACACTGCAATTTCAAAGTGATTTGGTTTTTCTTCCTCTTTTAAAAAATTTTTGTAGCAAAACGTTGATCTTATTTTCAAACGTTAACGATGCCATGTGTAATCTGAACTCCACAAGACATGGCAAGGATCGTGCTGCACAATGCACACTTATTCACGTCCACCCACACAGACTTCTGCAGTCTCTCCTGCATTTCCACATTTGTATCTGGGCGTTTGCCTTTGCCTGAAGAACTCCAATTAGCTCTTCTCTGTGGGCAGGCCGCTGCTGTATCTCTTCAGCCTCTGCTTTTCAGTAACACCATTTCGCCTTCATGGTGGACAGATGTCTTCTTCCAGCACTTGAAATGACATCATTCCATTGCCTTCGGGCTCCCATTGTTTGTTTCTCAGGAGACAGCTGTCAGTTTTACGTTCTTTTCCCAGAAATATGTCCTTTTTCTCTGGCTGTGTTTAAGATTTTTTCCCTTTGTTTTCAACAATTTTACTACGATATACCCAAGTGTGCTTGTATTTATCTTCCTTGTAGTTCTTGAGCCTCCTGGGTCTGCGGGCAGAGATTTCTCTTCAGTTTTGAAAAATTCCTTCCTTCCTTTTTTTTTTAAGATTTTATTTTTTTTAAGTGATCTCTACACCCAGCGTGAGGCTCAGACTCACAGCCCTGAGATCAAGAGTCGCATGCCCCCTACCCCGACTGAGCCAGCAGGTGCCCCGCTTCCTTCCTCTGATTCCAATCACGTACGTCAGACCTCAGAGCATGTCACACCTGTCTCTGATGCTCTGGACCGCTCCCCTGCCCACGTCCCAGCACCCGGTGCCCCCCCCCATCCCCACGCACTGGCCCTTCCCCATAAGACACCCCGTCTGCGCCCAGCCCCCTGCTCTTCCGTCCACCATCTCTCCTCATTCATCATCAGATGACCAGGGAGGACAGCAGCAATGGCCTCTAGGCCCAGGGTCGCAGTTTGCCCGGAATGCCAACAGATGGGCCCGGGTGCGAGGCAAGCAGCCGCAGCTATCTCTTGGATGAGCCATGGTCTAGACCAAGCACCCGTCACAGGACCCAGGCTGTGCCTTGCCCCCCCCCCCCCAGGGCCAGTGACTCTCCGAGGACCACCCTGCTGGGCACTGTCTGCTGTCTGGATTCACAGTACTTGGGCTCCTCATGGGGCCAAGGGCAGCTTGGAGCAGGGGACTCTCCAGCTCTCTACAAGAACTGGCACCAGGAAAGGAAAGCCGGCCTTGGGCTGCCCTGGGCTGGGCAGTCCTGCTAGACCCAGGAAGTCCGTGCAAGAGTCCACGGGGTCATCAGCTCCACCAAAGGCACGGAAGGGAGCTTCCAGAGACCAGAGCCACGGTAAGAAAGACCTCCAAGTCCGAGGCCACGGGGCCAGGGAGGAGCTTGGAGGACCAGGGCCCACAGCCTCCTGCTGTGCCATCCGTCCAGGAGGCCACAGCTGGGCGCTTTCAGCTCCGAGGGGTCACCCCCGGAAGGGCTCCAGGCCACTGGGAAGTGAGGGGGTTTGTGGGGAGGCACAAAATGGAGGAGGCTGGCTTGAGGCCTGTTGCTGCGAAAGGCTGAGGGGAACCCCTTAGAACAGAGGCCAGGCACCCACGCCAGGCACCACCAAGCCCACAGGGCAGCACACAGCGGGCCGAGGACACCACTGCCACGTGGACCCCCAGGGAGCCAGGACAAGCCACAGCATGGGAGGTGCACTGGTGCTCAAGAGAGCTGGGCACTTCGCCCCTACGCTGGTGGGAGCACCCACGAAAGCCCTTGGAGCAAGCACCCATCCTCGCCTGGGCCCCAGCCACAGCCCTGCGGCTGCCCTCCGGCCGACAGCCCTCCCCTGCAGGCTGTGCGGCCCTGGGGGCACCCGCATCACCCCCTTTCCCAACCTCTCCCTCTCACGCAGAGGGCCCTCGGCCATAGCGGCTGCGGTCATGTGACCGACAGTTTAAACCCATGGTCACAGTGTCACCGGCCAAGAACAAAGAGCTTGGTTCTGTGGGGAGACAAGGGTGTGGGGCTTACACGGGGGCTCTAAACATTATAAGCCAGTAACTAAAGACAAAGACCAAGGTTGCAGCACCTCTGACGTGAGCAGAGAGGACTGGGAAGAGCCCCACCCGTCCTCACAGAAAGGAGGGCTGGGGGCCAACAGGGACTGCAGCACCCCCTTCCCTCCCCTCCCCCACAGCCCCTCCCCCACCTTATTTTCCGCAGCAATGTGTGGAAGGGCCGGAATAGCTCGGACATGTCTTCTGCCTTGCGGTCCAAGTTCAGGGGTCCGTCTGCGTAAACCACGAGGCCACTGCATTCGAGACAAAAGCCAGGATGGCGTGAGGCCCTGCAGCCCCCTGGGGCGAGCCCAGACCACAGCCAGGGACTCAGACCACACACACTTCGCCTTTTGTGATTGAATCTTAAATATGTTTAGAAAAAAGCACTGAAAATTACTCAGACTTTATCATCTTCTGAAGCTGATTAGCTGTTGTTCATTTGAGGGATCATAAAATAATCATAAAAATATATATATATCTGTTTGCATCACTGCTGCAATCAGATAAATCAGCATCAAGATTTGTTACTAAAACTACCTCCTTGAAAATGGGAACTTTGGATTTGTGTTTAAATTTAACACACATGCAGAAACTTATGAGAATTAGAGGTGCACCATGTACTGCAGACATGACGGAGAACTGGGAAGTGAGAGCCGGCAGCCCCTGCCACCCGCCCACCCTCGGCCCTGTGCCAACACATGCAGATGCTGAGCCTCCGGGGCTGAGCCCTGGCGGGTGTCCCAGGAGGGCCAGAGGAGCATCTCAGGGACCCTCGGCGCAAACGGGGGGGGACTTCTCACAAACCTGGCCTCCAGGCTGCCTTCCCAACCTCCCATGGGACTCCCAGGCTCGGACCTCCCTCACCCTCCTCCACACTCTGAAGCTCAGCAGCTGCCCTGAGTGAGTCCTTCCAACTCACTGACCACGGCCTCTCCTTCCTCCCGGACCCACAGCACACTGTGACAATCCAGGCCCAGGCCCCCCCCCACCCGCCCATCCAGAACCCTGGGAGGTTCCCCACAGTGAGCTGTGTGCTTCGTGGCTCCCCCACCCCCTGACCTTTGCCCAGACTCTCCCCAAGCCTCCTTTCCCTCCTAGAGGTCTGGCTCATGCTCCATCACCCATCAAGACTGGAGACAGACTCGTCACCCCCAGGCAGGACGGACCCTCTCTCTCCTGACCCACGGCTGGCACCCCATCTGGCTCTGCTCAGATGCCCCTCCACGGGGTCCTTGTGCCACAGGCAGCACCTCATTCATTCCCTGTGGCAATCTCGCCATGCCCTGCATAGTCCTGCCCACCTCCGAGCATGCCCCACCATCCTGTCCAGACCTGCTTCTCCAAGAGCAGGCCCATCCCTGGAGGACCCTTCTGTGGGTGCCTCCTCCTGGGGCTCCTGGGACCAGACAGCTCATATAGAGGTGCCCAGGGAATGAACCCCGCCCCCCCCCCCCCCACAGCGCCTGCTCCTTGCTTCCTCGTCAGAGCATGGGGGAGGGACTTGTGGATTTGTTTGCACAAATGGGGAAGGGCGCCCATGTCTCTCTCTGCAAATGAACAGAATCTCACGTCGGCATTGGGATCGGGTCATCACTATCCAACATGGAGTCCTCGTTAGCTCAGGAACGCGTCCAGGGCAGGGAGAAAAACTGGTAAAACTGAATGGACTGTTTTCCCTTAAAAAGGTTAGATTCCACGTGCACAAAGAAAGATTCAAAAGTCACAGGAAAAACATGGGCTGTCCTACCTCCTGGGGCAGAGGAGGGTCGGGGCTGCACGGGGACACGGGGTGGATGGCAGAGGACACCCCAGCCAGCCTTCCACTCCTTCCAGTCTGTTTTATGGGTCTGACACGAGCTGACAGTTCTGGTTGAATTAACAGTGTTTGGGGGACAACGTCCCAAAATAGCACCTTAACTTCATGGGTAAACCAGTGGTCTCATCCCAAAGGCCGGGAAAAGGGGCCCCGCCCAGGCTACCTGGCAATCTTGTCCTTCAGAAAGCAGCAGAGCGGGCAGGGAGGGAGCCCAACTCCTCTCCTGGGTCCCAGGGAGGACACTGGCTACCCGATCAGTGCCATAAGAACCAAGCCCAGGGCTGACCGCGCCTGGTCTGGAGCCTCAGAAACAAACCCACTACTTAGGAGGGCTCCCAGCACGGCACCACGCCAGGCCACACTACTCCTGTCACTGCCAAGGAGGGGCAAGGCAGCCCCTGGGCTGAGCCTGGCAGAGGTAGAGGGAGAAGGGGCCCGCTGGGCTCACGCGGGGCTGGGGGTGGGGGCAGGCTCAGGTGGGCACGGGGCAGATGCCCAGCAGGAGAGGAAAACTGAGCCCCTACTCCCATTCTTCAAGTCACCTTTTCACTGTCTTCATAATGTCCTTTGATGCACAAACATTTTTAATTTTGGTTAAGTTCAATTTACCTATTTTTTCATTTGTCACTCACCCTTTTTGTGTCAAATCTAAGAATCTACTGCCAAGCCAGGAAATGTGAAGATTTACCTCCTGTATTAGTCAGAGTTCTCCAGAGAAACAGAACCAATAGGGTGTGTGTATGTGTAGGTATGGAGGGAGGGGGGAGAGTTTGGTTGGTTGGTTGGGTTTTGTTGTTTTTTTTTTTAGAGAGTTATTTTAAGGAACTGGTTCACACAACTGTGGATGGCGGCCACGTCCAAACTCTGCAGAGTGGGAGGGTGGGCTAGAGGCCTAGAGACTCAGGGAAGAGTTGATGCTGCAGCTTAAGTCTGACAACAGTCTGGAAGTAGAACTCCCTCTCACTTGGGGAACTCTTGTCTGTTTTCTCTTAAGGCTTTCAACTGATTGGGTGAGGCCCACCCACATTATGAAGTGTAAGCTACATTACTCAAGATCAAGATTTAAATGTCAATCTCATTTTTAAAATAGCTTAGAGCAACATCCAAACTGGGCTTTGACCAAATATCCGGGTACTGTGGCCTAGGCTAGTGGACACATCACAGGGCCCAACTCTGTTCTTCTGTACATGGCTATCTAGTTGTCCCAGCATCATTTGTTGAAGAAACTAACCTCCCCATTGAACGGTCTTGGCCCCCTTGTCAAAAATCAGTTGGCTATAGATATTTGACTTATTTCTGTTGTCTTGATTTTTTCCTGTCAGTCTGTGCTTATGACAGTACCACACTTTTATCATAACTTCGTATTAAGTTCAGAAATCGAGACATAGGGCGCCTGGGCGGCTCAGTTGGTCAAGCGACTGCCTTCGGCTCAGGTCATGATCCTGGGGTCCCGGGATCGAGTCCCACGTCGGGCTCCCTGCTCAGTGGGGGGTCTGCTTCTCCCTCGGACCCTCTTCCCTCTCGTGCTCTCTCTCTCTCATTCTCTCTCTCTCTCAAATAAATAAATAAAATCTTTAAAAAAAAAAATCAAGACTTAAGAGTTCTCCAACTTTGTTTTTCTTTTTCAATATTGTTTGGGCTATTCAAGGCGCACTGTGGTTCCATATGAATTTGAGGATCTTTTCCATTTCTGCAATAAAAAAGAAGAGGCCAAGGTAGTTTTTATAGGAAATGTATTGAATCTATATATAACTTCGGGGAGCAGCACCATCTTAACTACAGTAAGCCTTCCAATCCATGAACATGAGCTATCTTTTCATTTAATTGGGTCTTTAACTGTTTTCGGGAGTGTTTTATAGTTTTCAGTGTACATGTTTTCCACTTCCTTGGTTAAATTTACTCCTAGGTACTTTTTTCTTTTGGATGTTATTGGAAATCTCTTCTTTAAAATAATATTTAATTACATACAATGGAATATTATTCAGTCTTTTAAAAAAAAAAGGAATAAAGTTCCTACATGCCATGTGGATGAACCATGAAAACATGATGCTCAGTGAAATAACCCAGGCACAAAAGGACAAATATTGTATGATTCAATTTATATGAGGTCCCTAGAGGATTCAAACTCATAGAGAAAAAGTAGACTAGAGGGTACCAGGGTTGGGGAGAGGGAGTGGGGAGTTGGTGTTGTGATGGGAAAATTCTGGAGATGGTGGTCGTGGTGGTGGTGAATGTGAATGTGTTTAACGCCACTGATGTACATTCAAAAAGGGTGAAAGGGGTCAATTTTGTGTTATGTCTATTTTACCACACTAAAAAAGTTAACATTTATTGCTTTGATTCTGTTTACAAAAGTTATAGCTATCATGTTAAGAAGTCTTGTTAAGTAGAGACACAGTGTTTAGTACAATTTTTTGTAGTCAACACACTGGGAATGTTTTTCCATGGCTTTTGGGATTTTTCACCAACGTTACCTAAATGGCTGGAGTATTGTTTTTATTTTTATTTTTTTTTAAGATTTTATTTATTTTTTGACAGAGAGAGACACAGCGAGAGAGGGAACACAAGCAGGGAGAGTGGGAGAGGGAGAAGCAGGCTTCCCGCTGAGCAGGGAGCCCAATGCAGGGCTCGATCCCAGGACCCTGAGATCATGACCTGAGCCGAAGGCAGACGCTTAACGACTGAGCCACCCAGGCGCCCCTGGAGTACTGTTTTTAAATAATCCCTTAATTCTGGATATCCACACCCTCAGATTTTCATGATTAAAAATAAACTTCAGTAAAACTCTTTGTAAACACAGATTGTGCCCTGTCAGGTCAGTGCAACCAAATTCTGCAAAATTTGTGCCACCAGCTGCCAAGCGCTAAGGACTCTGAGCGAATACAGGCCGTGAACGCTCCTCACGGTAGCGCTTCCAGGCTCGTGGGGAGACGTGAATATAACACAAATCCCATTTATGCGAAATATCACAAAGGCAAATCTAGACACCGGAAGAGATCTGTGGCTTCCTGGAGCTGGAGGGGTGGGAGTGTAGGGGGTGGAGATGACAGCTAAGGGGGAGGGGTATCCCTTTGGGGGGATGAAAATGTTCTGAAATTAATGGTGATGGCTGAACAACTCTGTAGATTTACTGAGAACCACCAAATTGTACACTTTAAGTGGGTGAGTGGTGTGGTGTGTGCATTATATCTAAATAATGTATTTTAAAAAATAAACAGTCTAGAGTACACATGCGACCTTCGCTAGAGGTGAGCACCTGTAGGGGCAGGGCTGCAGGTGAGGCAGGTCGTGTGGAGACTGGGAAGGGGCTCGGCAGGGGGCTGTCTCTGGTGGGGAAGCAGGTGGGCAAGGAAACAAAGGGAGGCCAGAGACCCGCCCCCCAACAATGGGGCAGCAGCTTCTGGAAAATTCTGGTGGTAGGCCTGCAGGATGGATGTGGTGGGAGGGGGTAGGACGAAGATAGAGGGGAAGGGATGGGGCTGCTGGGGGAGGTGGGGAGGAGGGGGGGAGGGGGTGGGAGGCGCAGAGCTGGCCCCGCTGGGGGAGGGGAGAGTGGGGCAGGAGTGGGCTGCAGCTGCAACGGGAGCAGGGCCTGGGGCCCCAGTGGTTCTGGGCAGGTAAGCCCGGTGTGCGGCTCCAGGAGGAGGGTGTCTCCTCCCTGTGCGTGGGCGGGGGGGCAGGGGTAGAGGTTGAAGCAGAGGCCAGGGCTGGACCAGCAGCAGAAAGGGGGTAGTGAAGGGAGGCTTCCAGGCAGGCCCAAGTAACCAGGTCCACCCCGATGGGGCCACTCACTGGGCGCTGCCTCTGGAGATTCTGTTAATGTCTTTATTCACTTACACCGACTGTCAAGATAAATCCTCAAAAGTAAACCAGTTTGTCACATGCGGAACCTTGTGGAGACTCAGTTTCCCCCAGGACATGTGTCCCCACAGCGTCCCCACCCCCAGGGGGACGTGATGCTAAGTCAGGGGGGCCAGGACCAGGGGCACAGGGGAAGTGTGGGTGGTGGGGCCCAGGGTCCAGGGCCGGCACCCGAGCTGGCTGGTATGGAGAAGACCAAACCCCTCTCCAGCCCCGTGGACACCCTGCACTGGTCCAACCGGCCTCCTAAACCTCCAGACCCCCCCACGGCCCTCCCCCCATCCCTGCCAATCTCTCCGGGCTCGGCTTACCACTTCTGCCTCAGGCAGGCCTCCCCAGGGCCACAGAACCCAGTGGTCATCAGGCAGGGGCAGGGCTGGGTCGTGCCCCCTCTGGCCGCTCAGCGCCTGTCTCCTCACCTGTGAGGGGCCAGAGGTGCCATGCCACCTCGGAGGGTGTGTTGTTCCTGGGAGAGCTCAGAGCAGGGCATGTGGGAAGGGGCTGGAGCTCCTGGAGGCAGGGGGAGGGGCTGGAGCAGTAGAGAGGCTTCACCCCCAGACCCCCTCTGTTCTCAGTGCTCCCTGAGTATCACCTGGAGTCCCAGGAACCCACATCACAGATGTGACCCAGGAAGCCCGCTGTTCCAAGAGTTGGCTTCAGTGCCACACACGTCCCATGGCCCACCCCTTCTCCCTCCAGCCAAAGGTGCTGCCTCGGCCCCTTTGCACACACTGCCTGCCCAGCTCCCACCCCAGCTCCCGGAGTTCTGCTCCAGCCCCGGGGAGCTGCCCCTCATGCTCGCGGCTCTTGTCCTCTCTAGAGGGTTTCTGCTCCAAGGTCCTATCCTACCCCAGCATCCAGAACACTCCACGGCAACTGCTTGTCTCTCCCTACGGTGCACCCGCCCCGTGGGCGTCCCGGTACCCCTGGGGACAAGCACAGGGCCAGATACACAGCAGGTGCTCAACACATGCTCGCTGGGCAGGTATAGGACCAAGCAAGTCCTGGCCCCACCTTGTGCAGCTGTGGTGCTGGCATGGACAATGAGGAAGGAGAGAGGGGCCTTCCGGAGCTGGGGGAAGTGACCCTGAAGGGGGCAGCTCTGGCAACAGCTGCTCACTGCTCTACTCCTCCTTCCGAAGGATGGAGAATTCCATTTACAGCCTCATATGCCCTAGAGCCCCAGACTCACAGCCTGGCTCTGAGGGAGGGCTGCTGAGGGTCTGAGGTGGACCTGGGGTGGCCATCGTGCGGCCGCCCTCCTGGCCCAGCCAAGCCCAGCACCTCTGCTCCCTAAATTCTGGGCTTCGGGCCCCTGCATCAGCTCCTACTTCCTGGCGGGCCTCCCTGCACCGGCTCTCCCTTCACTCCAATTCCAAAACCTGCCTCACTTTGCTGTGACTCGGAGCCTTCCCTCCTGTCCTGGGGGATTCCAAGGGCACCCCACACGGTGCTGCCAGGAGGGGGGCACAGGGACAAAGGCCCAGCCCTTGGGGCCCTCACCCTCCCTCCCAGGACCAGGGGACAGAGAAGGAGCAGAAGTTCAGATGTCCACAGGGCAGCAGCAGTCTGCAAACAGGGCGCAGTGAATCAGGTCAGGGAGAAGTGGCCTCGGGGGGCTGCTCGGTGAGAGTGGGAAGGCCTGAGAGCATGGTCCCATGACCACCGGGTCTGGGTCAGCGCCAGCAGCTAGGCTGGTAAAGGTTGAACGAACTTGCTCAGGAGGCTCGTGCGAGAACCCGGACACCACGCACTCAGGCTCGCTGATGCCTCGTCTTTATTCTAAATGGGTTTTACTTTAAACTGACTGAAAGAGTCTGAGCACTTCCATGAAGATTAGAATAGGTTCCGTCTAAGACAGTGCAAGTCCCTCGGGTCGCCGTGGTGCTATACCAGCCTCCGAGGGGCCATGCGGCTCATCAGAGCACACCGGTCAGTGTGCACCCACACCAGCACCCGTGTGCACTGTAAGGTGGCTCCAAAGGAAAGCCAGCCTGGGAACCCCACCAGCGTGGTGGGGCATCCCTGCCGTGGGCTCAGTGGTGGGGGCCGTGGATCCAGAGCTTCAAGGCACTCGCCAAGGAGTTTTAGAAAAGAAACACAGCCAGGCTGGGGTCTCAGGGCTTCCAGAAAAGCAGCCTGGGAACCATGTGATGCAGAGGAAGGGGACCAAGCCCTGCTCACAAACCCACGGCCCAGGCCCGTAGAAGCAAGGCCCCGGCTCAAAGCAGCGTTGTCTTCGACATTAGTGTGGCCGCAGAGAGCCGTTGCCTAGGAAGCAAATGATGTGACAAAATTGCGCGGCCCACTGAGGGGCCACTTAGGGCCAGGCCACCAGGGCTGGCCCTAGGGGACATCTGTCCTCTGCCTCCCTCAGCTTCAGGTGAAGGCAGAGTCTCAGATTCTAGGGATCAAGGCAATTGTAAAGTGCGGGCGCTCTGGTGAGCTGGGACGCGCTCCTGCTTTCCCTGACGGGTAAACTCGGGGAGGAGACAGTCTCGCAGGGAAAAGGATAATGGAAGGAAGGGCTGGAGGCGCCAG
Organism: Eumetopias jubatus; assembly: GCF_037043125.1. Lineage (NCBI taxonomy): Eukaryota > Metazoa > Chordata > Mammalia > Carnivora > Otariidae > Eumetopias > Eumetopias jubatus. Next base: position 201,094,728 of record NW_028274808.1, on the reverse strand, counting down.
GCCGGGGGTCCTGGCAGAGAGACCGCCGGGGAAGGTGGCTCTGGGGACACAACCAGGCCAAGGAGAGCGGGGCGCGGCCGCCCTCATGCCCGGCCCAGGGGAAGCAGGGTGTGGGCGGAGGGTCAGGCCCATACTCCAGAGCGGCGCTTGGGCTTCCCTGAGGTCCCGGCCCCTCTTCCCAACTCTCCGTCCCTTGAGCCTCTACACTCTGGGTCTCTCTGCCATTTGACCTCCAGGGTCCCAGGGCAGCAGAAGGTGCTTTTGGCCTGTCCAGGACGGGGTCTGCCCCACTGGCTCCCACAGGCCTTCTGCATGCAGCCCGACCTGTCCCGCTCCCTGTGCTGGAGGGAAGCCCATCCGTCCCAGAAGCTGGCCCCATCCTGCTGCACCGCCACTGCCCCCCACCGCTCCCACCACTGCACCCCCACTTCCCAAGGAGGGGGTCCTGTGCCTGGACCAGTCCCGGCCTCCGTGTTCACCCCACACTCTCCCAGGCCACCTCACTGACGACGGCATCTACAATTAGCGTCCGCCCCGAGGACTCTGGTCCCCCTCTCTGCCCAGCTCCACACCTGCACGCCAGCTGCCCACTGGGCCCCGCCCCCGTGGCCAGCCCGACAGGCCCCTCCACTGGGCTCCCTGTGGCCCCATTCACCCTCCTCCCCCTGTGACCACCCGCCCCACGTCCCCTCACCCGGCAAGAGGCAAGGGGGGTCCCTTCTGGGAGTCAGGGTGTGGCTGAGCAGCAGTGGACCGAGCCCAGAACACCCGGGCTCTGACCTTGGCTCCAAGAAGCTCTGAGCACTCAGCGAGTGACCGAGCACCTCCTGCCTTGGCGTACACAAGGCCTAACCCCACGTGCTGCCAACATCTCTGAGCCCACAAGACCCCAGAGGCCTGAGCCTGAGCTCCCCTGCTCTCTCAGCTCACACTCCGCACCCAGTAGGAGAGGCTCTGCCTGGGCATGCCCCCACCGCCAGAGCAGCTGCACCCCACCTGCTCTTCACCTGCTAGGTGTCATTTCACCCCCTGCCAGCCTGTGAATGATTCAGGTAAGCCCATCACATCCCCCCACGGGAGCCAGGGGCCTCCTCCCACAGCCCGCGCTGGGCACTCTGCTCCTCCGTGCGCCCCACGTGGTTCTACATGGTGCGTGGGGCGCTCCTTCCCTGGGCTGTGAGTATAGGTGACTGTCCATCTCACCTGTCCAGTTGGGTGTTGGGTGTCCAGCCATCTCATACTATTTAGGGTGGGGGATCCCTCCCTCACCCTCAGAACACCTGGTGAGGGCGACAGCAGGCCTGCTTAGTACCGCGTGGGTGGCTGAGCAGCCACCTGTTGGGGGTGTGAGTGCCAAGCCATCAACACCCCGAAGGGGCCCAGGACTGTCTCACTCCACAATCCTGCTAGGCTTCTGCCCAATGGCTGTCCCAGGCGGGAGGAACACTCACCACACGATGGCCAACCTGGGGATGGTAAACATGAGGGCCGGTTCGTAGTCATCAATCATGTCCTGGGTCAGGTACCCGAAGTCCAGGGCCCTGGCCGAGGGACAGAGACCAAGAGGGGTGAGGCCTGCCCACCTGCATCCACCGTGGCCCATTCCACCCTCACCTGCGTCTGTGCTTAGCAGATGGTCAGGAAGGTGACAGGGGCCACACTCTGCTCCAGAAGAGGCCCGAGCAGAGGGGGCTGGTGCTTACCCTTCCCCATCTTCCCACCTGCCCGATCCCATCTCTGACAGAAGGTGCAGGGAGGAGGAAGGTGTGCTTGCTGAGGAGGGGCTCACGGGGCAGTGATGGTGTCCAGCAAACAAAATACAAAAGCTTATCCCGCCATGGGCTTGCTTAGCCAGAAAATTGAAACAGCTCAAGTGGCAAAACAAACGTGGAACAAAAACACTGCCCTGCACAATTTAACACTTTCCTGAGGAACGAACGGCACTCTCCTGGATTTAGTCTCACACCCCAGGCAAACGCAAGCAGCTTTCTCTATACTCCGTGAGCTGGCGCTGCTCGAGTCACGTCACAATGGTTCCAAGTAAAAGGACGCCCACCATCTTATTTTTTAGCAAATTGAAGTGTCTTTCAATACATAAAAAATGAATAACCTGCCTTTCATTGTGAGGTGATATGAGGCAATTTCAAGACTTCCCTAATACCACAGCACTAGTCAAACAGAAGAAACATTCTAGGCGAAATCTTAGTCCCAAAATCCACTCAAAAATCTGACTTTAATTACTGTCCAAGGCATGGCAAGAATACTGATGATTCACTCCACAAAACCTTGTTCAGGGGACCTCCAACCCAGCAAGGGCTCCATCCTAGCCTGTGGAGGTGAGGAAGGTGTGAAGGTGAGGAGATGAGGAAAGCAGGGAGGTGAGGAAGGTATGGAGGTGAGGAGGTGTGGAGGTGAGGAGATGAGGAAAGCAGGGAGGTGAGGAAGGTATGGAGGTGAGGAGGGGTGAAGGTGAGGAAGGTGGAGGTGAGAAGGTTAGGAAATGTAGAGGTGAAGAGGTCGGGAAGGCACGGAGGTGTGGAAGTGAGAAAGTAAGGAGGTGAGGAGGTAAGGAGGCGTGGAGGTGAGAAGGTGAGGAAGATGTGGAGGTGAGGAGGTCAGGAAGGCACGGAGGTGAGGAGGTATAGAGGTGCAGAAGGCAGGTAGGTGAGGAGGTGTGGAGGCATGGAGGTGAGGCAATGTGGAAGTGAGGAAGGTGTGGAGGTGAGGAGGGTGAGGAGGTATAGAGATCAGGAAGGCATGGAGGTGTTGAGGTGAGGAGGTGTGAAGATGAGGAGGTGAAGGAGGCATGGAGATGAGGAAGGTTTGGAAGTGAGGAGGTGTAAAAATGCAGAAGTGAAGAAGGCATGGAGGTGAGGCGGTGTGGAGGTGAGGCGGTGTGGAGGTGAGGAGGTGTGGAGGTGAGGAGGGTGTGGAGGTGAGGAGGTGTGGAGGTGAGGAGGTGAAGGAGGCATGGCGGTGACGAAGGCCGTGTGATGTGGAGGTGAGGCGGTGTGGAGGTGAGGCGGTGTGGAGGTGAGGAGGGTGTGGAGGTGAGGAGGGTGTGGAGGTGAGGCGGTGTGGAGGTGAGGAGGTGTGGAGGTGAGGAGGTGTGGAGGTGAGGAGGGTGTGGAGGTGAGGCGGTGTGGAGGTGAGGCGGTGTGGAGGTGAGGAGGGTGTGGAGGTGAGGAGGGTGTGGAGGTGAGGCGGTGTGGAGGTGAGACGGTGTGGAGGTGAGGAGGGTGTGGAGGTGAGGAGGTGTGGAGGTGAGGAGGTGAAGGAGGCATGGCGGTGACGAAGGCCGTGTGATGTGGAGGTGAGGAGGGTGTGGAGGTGAGGCGGTGTGGAGGTGAGGCGGTGTGGAGGTGAGGAGGGTGTGGAGGTGAGGAGGGTGTGGAGGTGAGGCGGTGTGGAGGTGAGGAGGTGTGGAGGTGAGGAGGTGTGGAGGTGAGGAGGGTGTGGAGGTGAGGCGGTGTGGAGGTGAGGCGGTGTGGAGGTGAGGAGGGTGTGGAGGTGAGGAGGGTGTGGAGGTGAGGCGGTGTGGAGGTGAGACGGTGTGGAGGTGAGGAGGGTGTGGAGGTGAGGCGGTGTGGAGGTGAGGCGGTGTGGAGGTGAGGCGGTGTGGAGGTGAGGAGGTGAAGGAGGCATGGCGGTGACGGAGGCCGTGTGATGTGGAGGTGAGGCGGTAAGGAGGTGTGGAGGTCAGGAGGTCGGGAAGGCACGGAGGTGTGGAGGCTGAGGGGGTACAGAGGTGAGAAGGTGGGGAGGTGAGGCTTCCAGCTCTCCGCGCTCCCTGTGGCCGCCGCTCTGGCACTCTGTCAGGGGTGGGCCCGGAGGAAGGGGATGGTGGGGCTGAGGAAGGAGGGCTGTAGGTGTGCCCACTAGGGGAAGGCGGACTTGGAAGGGGAAGGGGGCTGGAGGCGTCCCTGACCCTGCGCTGCCTCAGGGAGGAGCACGGTCCTGTGGTGGTCAGGGGTGGCCTCACCTCTCCACGGTCTCGCAGAACAGCACGATGACCTCCTGCTGCACGTAGTACTCCCTGGGGGACTTCACGGGCACCATGGCAGAGACGTAGCTGCAGACACAGCCAGGGAGGTGAGTGCTGCCCCCACCACCCACGCATCCCCCCAAAAAGAGTTGCATCTCAGATGAAAGCCAAACGTGCTTCAGACGTACACAGCTTCTGGCAAGAGGCATGGCCATTTGTGTCTGAAATCAAGGCTCTTCCCAAGGTGGGCCCAGTCCAGCGCCTCCGGGGCCCACAGCCCTGCCCCGCCTGGGCCCTGCGCGCCCTGGACCTGGCACTGCCGGCTTTGTGACATCCCCGCCTGGGTGCCGGCCTTCGTGGGCACGTGAGTGGGTGGATGCGCGTGCAAGTGGGTGAAGACCGCGGGGCGGGGGTGGCCAGCACAGGGGCCTCCTGGGCAAGCGACACGTTGTCCCACCCTTCCCCGGGTGAGAACGCGTCTCTTTGCTTCTAACTCCCCAGCCCTGACTTTTTTCTTGTTATAAAAGCTTCTCTGGGACCTGGACAAGCCAGAAAAGGATACAGAAGGAGAAACATCGTCTGTGCTCCCACCTCCCGGAGGCACTGCCTTCATGTCTAGGCTGCTGTCGTCGGCTTACACGATGGACAATTTATACTAACTGCAGCCACCATGGACGTGGATTTGGGGTCCCACTTTTTCTCGCTAACCGCGAGCGTCTCCGTGTCTGTGGGAGCGGGTGGCGTGCCTGCCCCCCAGCCCTGGGCTCCTCAAAGCCCTGCGAGGTAGCCCCCAGGCCCTGCCTGTGTCCTCTAAGGAAGGAGCAGGTGAGTGCAGCCTGGGGGGGCGGGAGGCACTGGCTGGAGACGGGGGTGGGCTCCGCCTTGGCTCCCCAGGCTGGGGACAGCAGCAGGCAGGAGGGGACAGGTGGGGCACATGGCAGGTGCGGGTGGAGGGCACTGTGTGATCCTAACCTGGGGAGGTGCCCTCGACTTCATCCCAGGGAGCTGGAGTGTCCCCGTGTCCAAGAGCCACAGCCACCCCGCCCTTGCTCTGTGTCCCAGATCTGAGCACATGAAGGTGGGGGAGGTGATGCTCGGGGTGTTTGTGCAGGGAGCGGATGAACAGATGGGGTGAAGGGGGCAGCTGGTGACCAACAAGCCCTGTTCGGTGAGCCCAGGCACTGGCGGGAGGCGAGGCAGGAAGCGAGGTGGGAAGCGAAGCGGGAGGTGAGGCAGGCGGTCAGAGGCAGGAGGCGAGGCAGAAGGGGAGCAGCAGAGCCTCGGGCAGGCGGCACGGGTGGAGGCTGGCAGTGGCACGTCCACTCCGGGTGACTGCTACTTGCAGGAACGTCCCGGGTCTTTCACGCTGGGGTGCATCAGGGAGAGGCAGAGGGGGTGGGCTGGACCCCTGGAAAGGTCACCCAGCCTGACCCCCACACCCCCCACCTCATGTGTCCAGGGTTAACTACACGGACGGACGGCCCTGAACCAGCCCCGGCTCCTCCCTCCGCGCATCCGTCCAGCTTGAAACACCACGATGCAGGGGGCTGGCACCTCCCCAGACTCATAAAGCAAAGGCCTCAGGGTCACCTCAGCTCGAACTCGGCAAACAGGACGTCGAAGTGCCTCAGCGCCTCCCTCATCTTCTCCGTGTAGGTGTTGAGGTCCCGCAGCGCCTGGTCGCGGAGAGCGCCCCGCACATCCTCCAGGCTGCGGGTCAGCTCCTTGGCCAGGGGGCGCATGGCCATGCTCTCCAGCTCGCGGTTCATGATGATGGAGCCAGCAGCCAGGCACTGCAGGCAGAGAACACGGTTCAGGAGAGGCCTGGGAGCGACCGGCATCAGAGCTGGTTCCAGGGGGGGCCCCTGAAGCCTGACCGGCTGGGGTCCTCCCCTCCACTCTGCAGAGAGCGGGTGCTCTAAGGGCCAGCCCTGAGGACGGTGGGACAGGAAGTCAGGGGAGCGGTGGCCAGGCCAAGGTGTGCGCATCATCCCCAAGACCCCTCCCCGAGGCTCCTCTCCTGGGAAGAGCCCCAATTCATACCATAGGCCAAGTGTCTCAGGGACGTGCCACCTGCTCGCTCCTGGTCTCTACTTAACCCAGAGCAGCCATGGCTGTGAGGGCAAAGGCTCTCCCTGAGACGGTCCGCACACGGACCCAGAGGCAGGCAGGGAGGGGAAGGCCAACTGGGACTCTTGGGTCTGGGGGCTCCGTGCTGGGGGCCCTGGTCCTGACTCCTGCCCCCTCCCACCCAGCCCACAGCTGGGTGCTGGATGCCCAGGAGCGCCGCAACACCACATTCATGGCCACACTTCCGGCGTGAGGCACCGAGAGCTGACCCCGCTCCCCAAGACCGCTGACCTTTCTAGGAAGTAAAGACACCTGGCTTCCACAAACGCTCATTGACTTTGCGCTGAGCTGAGACTCATCAGTGCGGGACTCTCAGCTCCTGGGCGGTAGGAGGGTCCCTCTGTGCCCACAAATCCACCCACACCTGTCCCGGGCAGTGGGGGGCAGATCGCAGGCCTGCGCAGGCTGCATGCATCACCCCAGCATGTTCCACACGTCCAGAGACATGGGGTGCTCGTCAGACCCGGGTCCTGGCTGAGGGGTGGCCGTGCAATCCCCACTTGGGGCGGTGGTGATGTGGGGCCCCCTGCCCACCTCAGGCCTGCACTCGTCAACCGCTAACCCAGTCAGCAGTGACCCAGAGACGAGCTGGGGCGAGAAGCACTTTCCTGGGGGGCAGAGCGCAGTGTTGCTGATTTCCCCACCCCCCTGGAGGGGAGCCCCAGGGCCGGCCCGCACAGGGGAGACGGCGCCCTGAGTGCCACCAGGCACGGGACCTGTATCGTGTCACAGCCCCACAGCTGTCCCTGCCCCTGGAACTCACTCTATGGCCGGGAAAACCGAGATGGGGCAGGGACAGCCTGCCTGGGGCCCCCCCGCACCAAAGTGTGGGCAAGGATGCCCTCCTACCAGGCGGGTCAGAGGGGTGGGGCAGAGGACAGACAGGCCCAGGGCCAGGCGGTGCCAGAGGAAGACGTAGCAGCCCAGGGACTCATCGGGAGTGAGGCCAAGGGGGCACAGGCGTCAGGCTGCGAACCTCAGTGGGGCCAAGGGAGGGGTTGCAAGGTGGGGCAACGGACAACAGCTGGCCGGGGCGAAGCAGGTCCTGCCACCACGGGGCCAGCACCTTCCTCTCAGGCTGCAGTCCCCCCAGGGGGAGAGGAGGAGGGAGGTCTGACAGGCGGATGAGGGGTGCTCCAGTAAGGCCTCGAATGCAGCCCCCAGCCCCGTGGGCAAGGATGCTCCCCCCGTTAGTGGGGGAGGGGAGTGCCGCTCCCAAAGCTGGTAAGAAGCCCCTGTGGGCCCTTCACATCTGGGGGCCTGAGAACCTCCCAGAAATCGCTTGTGAAGCTTCGTGTCCATATTTGCATGTACAGATCTGGGGAGCAGGCTCATGGCTTTCCCAGACCCTCAAAGGGGCGAGTGGCCTCACAGGCTGAGAATGCACCATCCATAACCCCTGGCAGGTGGGCTTTGACCCCGTGAAGGGGGAGACACCAGGTCCCTAACCCCCGCAGGTGCACACAGGGGAGAGACACAGTGCCCCACACTGTGATCCCAGACCCAGGCGGCTGCCCGCTACCTCAGCACCGAACCACAGCTGGCCTGCCAGGTTGTCGTGCCGGATTTCCTCAGGGAACTTGACGCAGAAATCCCGCGGGGCTCGGTCCTGGGGGATGCACACATCCATGATCTGATTAATGATGTTTAACACGTTGTCCTGAAACAGAAACATGAAAGTGTGCTACGACGGGGGTGATACGGTAACACCCCCCTGCTTGCTCTGCAATGGCTAGGAAAAGTTCAAATGCTCCAGAAGCATCTAGAGAGAACGTCCTGCCTCCCCCTGCCTCCCTGGTCCTGCTGCTCACGCTCACGGAGGCTAGGCACGCGTGGAGGCCTGGGGGAGCCTCCCTGTTACCATGAGCCCACGAGCGGCTGCTGACCCACACCCGGGCTCCCTGCAGCCGAGGCCACAAAGACTGTCTCTGAACACGTGTACACGAATCGCTTACAACAGAGCTCAAGAAATGGCGTGGCTATGCGGACAGACACACAAGAAGAGTTGATCTTACCGCCAGCTTGCTGTGCTGCTCCTATTAACATCACAAGCCCACGTCATCCGGGGCGTGATCACAGCACAGACAAGATCAGCTGTCGGGGAAGGACACCCCACTGGGAGACTGTGTGCAAACCAGCCTTCCCAGGCCTGCCGCACAGCGCTCCAAGGCCCGTCCGTGTGAGGAAAAGGGCCTCCTCACCCAGCACCAGCGACCGCAGGAGCCTCCGCAGTCGGGGCCGGGGCAAAGCCGCCACCCTCTCTGGACCTCCGTTTACTCCTGTGTAGATGGCCGAGCACAGCCGGCCCCTGCTCCTTCGCCCAGGCAGCATCCCCTCAGACTCCTCTGGAACCAGAGATCAATCAGCTGGCAAGGAAGAGGGGCTTCCTCCCTTCCGGGAGGTGGAGACCCTGACTCCACCCCTCATGGCTGTGCACCTGGGACAGGCTGCTTAACTTCTCTGATCCTCCAGGCAGCCCCCAGAAGGAGCCCAGGATTCCCGGACCGTCAGTCAGGCAGTGGGAGCTGGGTCTGTAAAACCCCGTGGACTCGCCGCTTCCTGGTCTGCCGGCCACTGATAGTGTCTCTAATTCTCCACCCCCAGGAACAAAGCTGCCATCAGGCTGTGGGGCGTGACACTCCGAGTGTTCAGTTATGTCCTTAGGATCCACTCGTTTCCAAAAGTGGAGCCACAAAGTCGAGCGCGCAGCGCATTTACGGGCTCTGGTTACAACCCAGCAAGCTGCTTTCCAGAAAGACGGCCCTAGCTGACGTTCTCACCCTTGGCGATTTCATATCTCAACACCGCTCCTTTCTGCCCTCTGAGGCTCGACTTCCATTTTTATTAGGAAGCAGATATGAACAGTCACCACAAGTGGGAAGCATGACCTTTCTAATGTAAAACGTCAGCACACTGAGCTCTGACAATACAAAAAATAAAAATAAAATTCAACCAGCATCAAATGGTACTACCATGAGTTCTTTTTTTCTTATAAATGGGTTTTTAAAAAAGATTTTATTTATTTGAGAGAGAGAGCATGAGAGGGGGGAGGGTGGGAGGGAGAAGCAGACTCCCCGCTGAGCAGGGCCTGATGCGGTACTCCATCCCGGGACTCCAGTTTAAAAGGCTTTCGGGGGCACCTGGGTGGCTCAGTCGTTGAGCATCTGCCTTCAGCTCAGGTCATGATCCCAGGGTCCTGGGATCGAGCCCCGCATCGGGCTCCCTGCTCAGCAGGAAGCCTGCTTCTCCCTCTCCCACTCCCCCTGCTTGTAGTTCCCTCTCTTGCTGTGTCTCTTTCTGTCAAATAAATAAAAATCTTTTTTAAAAATAAAATAAAAGGCTTTCTGGGCAGGAAGGCCCCTTTCTCATGATTCAACAAACTAATGAAAAATCAACTCCATCAAAACCGTTAGCACCCAGTCAACATCCGCTCCCAGGAAGAGCCAGGGCTGGTGGGGGGCTTGCAGGACATCAGCACCCGAGGGCGAGGGCAGGTCTCCTTCTGTTCTCTGACGGGTCCCCTGTGCCCAGCAAACATCTGCAGGGACCTCTGATTCCAGCCAAGGCAGAGGAACAGGAACCAAATCGGCCTCCCTTGAAAGATGACCACAGTAATGGGGAAAATAAGACAATGGTTCTCAAGACACTGGCCATCGCAGCCAAGTGGCCCCAAGGGAAGAGAAACAGGTAAGGCAAGAGCTGTGACTGTCTGGCTCATGGCCTTGAGCAACCTTTTAGGTCCTGGTCCGAAGGGCGGGCACCCCGGTGGGACCCAGCAAACGCCCTCACTGAAGAGAAGAGCTGACGGTCCAAGGGACTGAGGAAGCCAGAATCAAGAGAAGGGAGAGCTGGCCAGAGAAATCCCCGCAGGCCTGGGAGCCGGGAACGGACACAGGCCAGCAAGACCAGGAAGGAGGCGAGGACACGGTACAGGGAGCCGTTCACAGAGCTCAGAGAGCTATTCACAGGGCGCTAGGCAGAGCACCCAAACATGTCTTGCCTCAGTGGCGGGAGAGTGATTAGCCCCAGACTGAACTCAGCTCTGACCCCCACCTAACATCTTAAAAAACAGGATCCAAGAGGATCAGACCATTTGTAAGTAACCAAACTACATTACAAAACTAAGGTCAAAGAGATTTACAGGAATACAAAAATAGTCAGCTCCCAGAAGGCCAGATTCACAACATCAGGCATTCAATAAAAAAAAAAAAAAAAAAAAATCACCAGGCTTGCAAAGCATTAAGAAAATATGACACATGATAAAAAGAAAAACCAAGCCTAGCTGTGCCCGGTGGCATGGTGGCCATCAGGGGACATGGAGGTGGCCCTTACAAGTGATACCTGTATGTTCCAAAAGTTAGCTGAGACCGTGAAGACATAAAAAGGACCCAGCTGATCTAAAAATGGAAATCACAATATCTGAGCTGAAAACAAACACACCGGATGAGATTCAGCCCAGATCAGACATTTCGGAAGAAGAGAACAATAAACCTGAAGACAAGCAACTGAAACTCTGCAAAGAGCCCGAAAAAGAAATAATAAAACTTCAGGATGTCAGACCTATCATGCAAGACCCAAGAGAAGGAATGGAACAGAAAAAATATTTGAAAGAATTATGGCCAGTTTTTGTCCAATTTAATGACAACTATAAACACAAGGTCCAAGAAGTTCAAAGAACCCAAAGGGCAAGAAACACGAAGAAAATTACAGCAAATCACAGCATGATGAAATGGATAGAAACCAATAAAAAGAGGCCTTACAAGTAGTAAGAGAAAAAGATGCTACCACGCAGAGCAAAGAGAAGGGTTACCCTGGCTTTCTCAGGAAGAGTGTGCGTGAGAAAGCAGTGGGGCTCCATCTTTCAAGCCCTGAGTAGCTACGAATCCAAGGATCCCTGCTTCGCTGGACAGCTAGTACCATGCTTAATGGGGAAAACCGCACGCTTTCCCCAGTATTGGCCTACAGCTTCAGTGTGATCCCGCTCAGCGGGCTTCTTTATAGACCTCTACAAGCAGTTTCTAAATTCCATACGGAACTGCAAAGAACTTAGAACAGCCACAACTTTGAACAGAAGAACAATGTTGGAGATCTGACACCGCGGGATTCTAAGACGCAAGACAGAGTTGCTGTGATGGAGACAGCGTGGGACTGGCCTGAAGACAGATCAAGGGGATAGAACAGAGAGCCCAGAAATAGACCCCCACCTATTTGGAAAACTGATTTTCCCAAAGGTGCAATAACACTTTTCCGTGGAGAAAGGATAGCATCTTCTCAACACATGATGCTGGAACAACGGAAAATTGATTTGCACAAAAACGTGGGTCCAGTCCTCATGCTATATACTGACGTTAACTCACTATGGATCACAGACCTCAATGTAAAGCCTGAAACTATAGAACTCCTAAAGGAAAACACAGAAGACAATCTGATGACCCTGGGTTAGGCCGAGACTTCTTAGACCAAAAAAACATGACCTACAAAGGGAAAAAAGGATAAGCTGGGCTTCATCAAAATCTAAAACTTATGTCCTTCAAAAAACTAGGCAGAAAATGAAGAGACGAGCCACAGACTGGGAGAAAATAATGTAAATCATAACTGGATGAAGCCTGGTGTCAGAATATGTAAAGAACTCTCAAAAGTCAATATGAAAACAAAGAATTCAATTCAAAGAATTCAAGAGCTGCGAGGCACTCCCGGCCTTGGCAAGGAGTGCCAGTCCTCCTGGGTTCCCCCGCCTCAGTTCCTCCTAAGCACAGCTCTTGGGATGCCAAATGCAGACATGTAGTCACACCTGCCCCCCAGGTGTAGCACACCACAGACAGGAGTCTGGGCTGTGCAGTCAGGGCACACCAGGGACCCCTCTCTCCCCGAGAACCGACCTCTGCCACGGTGGGCACCAGCTCCTTCCAGTGAGGGGAGGTTCGAGGGTGTCCCTTGCCAGGTGTGGCCCTCCCTGTTCACATCACAGATCTGCAGCAAGGCGCCTCCGTGCCCACCGTGACCCCGTTAACTAGCTACACTTGGGTACAAGGTTGGGGGGGCACATTTTGCCGTTTAATATTCACTGAAGCATCCAAAATTATACTCCCTTGGTGGCAAAAGTTACGGTGTGGCTTTAGAAAACAGGTCGATGATGATGCCGGAATCCAACCCAGAGCAAATTCAAGCCCATCTGCATCATGAAATCCAAATCCCACTGTATTAGTGCCTGGGGCCGCCATAACAACACCGCACCTGGCAGCTCCAAGTTTATTCCTCACTGGCCTGGAGGCTGGGAGTCCGAGACCCAGGTGCCGGAGGGCGGGTTCCCAGACCCAGGTGCGCATGGGCCTGTTCCGAGAAGCAGGTGCGGGTGGGCGGGTTCCAAGACCCAGGTGCCGGAGGGCGGGATCCCAGACCCAGGCGTGGGTGGGCAGGTTCCGAGACCCAGGAGAGGGTGGGCGGGTCCCGAGACCCAGGAGAGGGTGGGCGGGTCCCGAGACCCAGGAGAGGGTGGGCGGGTCCCGAGACCCAGGAGAGGGTGGGCGGGTCCCGAGACCGAGGTGCGCGTGGGCCTGTTCCGAGAAGCAGGTGCGGGTGGGCGGCTTCCGAGACCCAGGCGCCGGTGTGCCGGTTCCGAGACGCAGGTGCAGCTGCCAGTGGCCGGGTTCCCACTGAGGCCTCCCTCTTGGGCTTGTAGAGGATCCTCTCGCGGTGTTCTCACCTGACTGTCCTGCATTCTGTGACCTAATCTCCTCTTCATACAAGGACACTGGTCAGAGTGGATCAGGACCCACCCTAATGACCTCATTTTACCTTAATTATGTCTTTAAAGACTGGGGGTTAGGACTTGAATGTATGAACGGTATGAACGTGGGGTGGGGGGAGACACAATTCAGCCCCTCACAAGAATCCAGGATTCATTTCATCCTCCTAGGCTATGATTTCTAATCCTTTATGGCTTCTGAAGCTAGAAAAAACACAAACACACAAACGTCCTCAGAAATCCACCTGCACACTCATGTATGCCCCAGTCCACAATTTTCACAAAGTAAAAGGTCATTTAGGTGAAAATGAAGGACTCTGACTCCTTCTAAGATTAGAGCCAGAGAGGGGCAGGACCACCGGGCAGGTCCCTGGGCTTCTCCACCTCACAGGCTCCCAGCCCCCCGCTGCCTGCCCCCCCGCCCCCGACCCCGCATGTCGGTGCCTGCTGCTCTTTACAAACCCAGCCCATGTGCTTCTCACAGCATCGCTCTTGTAAGAAGAGAAAAGAAGGCTCCTGTTCTTGGAGCATCTACTCTGTACCTGGCATTGGCCTGGAGACTTTACCTAACAGACCCCATTATGGGGCAGAAAGGTTTGAGATACTACACCCCAAGGACAGGGCCTGTGACAGGACTTCATTCAAGAGAAGTCCGCTGACAGGGAAGGGGGTGAATACTGGTGGGGACTTCCCCTGTCCTGGGGCCCAGCAAGCCCCCACCCCCACCTGGAGCTGGCTGAGAGGGGAGCCTGGGGCAGAAGTGGTCTGCAGCCAAGTGCTGGCTACCCCCCACCTGCCCCCCACCTGCCCCTCACCTGCCCTTCTCCCCTCCAGTGAGCAGGCAGCTCATTCTGTGGGTCTCGGTGGCCACTGCAGCCTGCAGCTCCCACCTGCACTCCTAAGGGCCAACCAGCTGGACACCAACCATCTGTCAACTTCTAGCTGAGCAAGCAGATGGTCACAGAGCACTGGCTCCCGTTCTGGCTGGACTTGGGGAGCACGAGGCCCCCAAGACTCGCTGGTGAGAGAAATCAGACTTCCCGGCAGGAATTAAGTGGTGAGGCCATTACCCAGAGGACCGTTGTGGAGACCCGCCCATGCCCTAAGGGAGACAGAGCTCCCAGACCAGAAAGACCGGGCTCCCTGAATGTAGCCCTACACTTGAGCCGGAGTGCTGACTCAGACAGAACCGAATGGGACCCAGCCAGAGACCCACACGTGGATGCCTCCAGGGACCCCTGGAGGGCTGAGCCAGGCCAGGCTGGTGCCACCAAGCGTGTTCCACACAGATGCCCCAGGCTCAGCTGAGGGCTGTACTCGGGCTGACGGGGCCTCGAGATGCCCCAGACACCTAGGCTAGACGACTCAGGGATATGTCACCGAGGCCAGGGTCCGAGACAATAGTGGGACAAGGACAGGTCCCACTGGCAGTGCCGAGCCACCGGCCCCAAAGCCGAAAAAGTCTTGGTCTTGGCAGTGGTGGCCACATCCTGCCCGGGACAGACTCACAGGTCCCGAGAGCATCAGGGGCCTGGAGTCCCTAAATCTCGCCTCCAGTGACCTGCCTAGGATGACAGTATCCTCAAATCAAGGCCACCAAGTGGCCCTGCAGAGTGGGCTGCCATCAACCAACGTGTCAGAGCTCCACGTCTTAACTGCAGGTCACGAGACTCCGCGTTGCAACAGCAAACCTGTCATCATGCACAAGCAGCCCCTCCCTGAATACAGTGACCCCAAATACCTGTCCCCTCCACACCCACCTCACTTCTGTGGCATTGCCCACCCTCCACACAGAGGAAGATCCTCTTCGAGGGACTGCTGTTGAATGAATGAATGAATGAATGAATGAATGCACAATCAAATGAACAACCAGCATTGTGACAGTCAAATAGAATGTGAAACAGCAGTCAAAAGCAGAAAAGACAAACTGCCCTGTTTCAAGACCAATGTCAGAAATGAAGACACTTTCCAACTTAAAGGCCTGAGCTTTGTAGAAATTCACTAGCACAGGAGCCCTCACACAGCCCACGCCCAGTGAGTAGCCAGTTAAACAAATATGTTACTGTGATGAGTCTTTATAAAATTGCAGCGTGTACACAAAGGCATCCCTGCTAACTCCGCTTTCCTGGGTGGGCGGCCGAGCACACGGCCAGGATCCGTGACTTGGCAGCCAGGATTTCTAACTGTGCTGTTCTGTGTACAGGGGCCCCGCCGCAGGCCCACCCTGTGTGCTGAGAGGCCCGCGCAGCGCTGGCCCGGGGCAGGTGTCCGGTCCTGGCCATCAGGAGCGTTCCCGGCTCCTCAGCTGCGCCTCCCCCGTCCGGGCCAACGCTGTGCTCGGTGACGACACCCCTTCCTCCCGGGGGTCTGCGGTTTGGGCCGAGCCAGGGAGAGGGGCCTGCGGGACCAGTCCCAGCGAGAGCCCTGCTCCGCGTCTCTAACGAGCTTCCCCAGCAGACAAGACCCCACACGTGTTGTCACGACGCGCTGCCGGGAACAGAGCGTGTCCCACCTGACTCCCCGGGAGAGGGTGCTGGAAGCTGGCCCCTGCTTCCTCTGGACTTCGTCCCCCCCACTCCCCCCACCCCGTACCTTTTCCCTTCGCTGATTTTGCTCTGTATGGGTTCACTGGGATGAATCCCGGCCATGAGCACGACTATGTGCTGCGCCCCGTGCATCCTCCTAGTGAGTCATCGACCCCGGGGTGGTCTTGGGACCCTGACACGGGAGTCTTAAGAGAGGAGTGAGGAATTAAAGATGCTTGTGCAAGATTCTTTTAGCTTTCTATGACTTGTTTCCTGATCCCCTTAAAGTACCGTGCCCACGCCTAATTCCAGAGCATTTTTCCTTTCTGGTTTTTACCCTGTTGAGGCTCTACAAAGCACCTAGTTTAGCTGCCATCCCACTTGGTCAGTTTGTGTAAACGGCAATTATATCCTCCAGTGAGCTGGCCAGTGCACTGCAGGGGGCACAGAGCTGCGGTGGGAGCAGGTGCAGGTGGGGCGTAGGTGGGGGACGCAGGCAGGGGTGCAGGTGGGCATGATGGAGGGAGGCCTCTTAGCTGCAAGGTTGGTGTGCGGTGGGCACAAGGAAGGACATCTTCTGGTGGGAAAGGGAGAGCGCTGATGGCCTAGCAAGTCCGGAGACCCCTCTGGCCCCTCCAGTCCCCTAGGAGAGGGGAGGGCCTCCTGGTCATTCTAGGGCCAGCCGGGACCTGCTCCTCCCACCAAAATCCTTCTCTAACTCCCCTGATGCTTAAAACACACAGTGGGATGCTGGCTTCTGTGGCATCCCTTCCACTGCATCCTGCTCTCCCTGTGATCTGGGAAGCACACCCCAGTCCCCCCCCCCCCCCCCAGGGCAGAGAATCCAGCAAAACTTGCGGGCAGAATGCACCAAAATGTTCTGAAACTTTGTGAAAGACCTTGACTGTCCCTTGACAAAACTGCATCACACCTCAGGCTCTCAAACGGGTCGTTGGCTAAACTGGGAGGACATTCTAGCATCGTTTCCAGAGCCCACTCTGAATCGTGCAATACCTAGGGAGTCTGAGCCGCTCCCATCCACCCCCGCCGGGAGCTCTGCACATGGCTCCTCCAGCAGGCCCCTTTCCTGTGCTGCTCCCTGGCTAAGACCCTGCTGGCTCCCAGTCACCCAGCCTCCCCCTACATCTGCTCCGTGAGAGTGCCCTGTGCAGGCGGCGCCTGTCGCCTGGCTCTCCTCCCCACCCGGGCCTGCTCCGGCTCGTCCCTCCTCCAGGCCCGGGGTGCAGCCGGACCAAGGGGCGCCCGGCACCTTGCCCAGGCCACAGTGAGACGTGCTCACAGTGTGTGAGCAGGTGACAAAGCCTCAGGTTCCCCCACGACAGGCCTCTTGGCCCCACTCCCGCTCACCTGACAGGAGCGAAACTGGCTGACGAGCAGTGTGCACCGCTGTGGGTCCTTCCGCCCGTCCAGACTGTCCAGCTCAGCGGCCACCTGGTTCAGCTCCTCGTCCGCATAGTAGAACTGGGCGAGCAGCTGTGGGTCCGACCTCTGCAGGGGAGAGAGGTCTGGGTGTGAATGGGAGCGTCACCCCTCACAGAAGCCCCACACGGCTCCCAACTGGACACCCGGCCTGACCCCCCCAACCCCCATCGGCATTTCAGCCCATAGGGCTGTGCCCACTTCTCAGAGGGCCGCCCTGACGGCGGGACGTGCGGGGACAGCACCTCTGTGCGGAAGCCAGAGGTCCGGGCCCAAAGCTCCCGGTGGTAGGAAGACTCACAGATGAGGGGCTCGTGGACAGTGGGTCGAGGCCGCAGTGGAGTTAATAGAATCGGCTCTGAATAATCGGGTTTTATTCATGAAACGAAACTACAATGACGACAGCCTGTGAAGGAAGTGCACCAGACTACACAACACAATTTCCTCAAAAGAAGCCTCATCAATGGTTGCCAACGCCTGCTCTACTCTCTAGAATCTTCTCAGGTCCTCAGCCCGGTTTCTGTAACACCAGATAATGCCAGTGCTCTGTGGCAGGAAGCCCCTTCCTCAGGGGGTCACCACCCACCCTCCTTGGAGCAAAACCCGGGTGCCCTGCTCCCATGACGGGATGGCAGACTGTCCCGACCTCGCTCCCCATTCAGCTCCAGCCCCACCAGCCACCTCCCTCACACACCAGCCGTCTCCCCTCACACACCAGCCGTCTCCCCTCACACACCAGCCCTCTCCCCTCACACACCAGCCGTCTCCCCTCACACACCAGCCGTCTCCCCTCACACACCAGCCCTCTCCCCTCACACACCAGCCGTCTCCCCTCACACAGCAGCCCTCTCCCCTCACACAGCAGCGGTCTCCCCTCACACACCAGCCCTCTCCCCTCACACACCAGCCGTCTCCCCTCACACACCAGCCCTCTCCCCTCACACACCAGCCGTCTCCCCTCACACAGCAGCCCTCTCCCCTCACACAGCAGCCGTCTCCCCTCACACAGCAGCCGTCTCCCCTCACAGCAGCCCTCTCCCCTCACACACCAGCCCTCTCCCCTCACACAGCAGCCGTCTCCCCTCACAGCAGCCCTCTCCCCTCACACACCAGCCCTCTCCCCTCACACAGCAGCCGTCTCCCCTCACACACCAGCCGTCTCCCCTCACACACCAGCCCTCTCCCCTCACACACCAGCCCTCTCCCCTCACACAGCAGCCCTCTCCCCTCACAGCAGCCCTCTCCCCTCACACAGCAGCCGTCTCCCCTCACAGCAGCCCTCTCCCCTCACACAGCAGCCCTCTCCCCTCACACAGCAGCCCTCTCCCCTCACACAGCAGCCCTCTCCCCTCACACAGCAGCGGTCTCCCCTCACACACACCAGCCCTCTCCCCTCACACACCAGCCGTCTCCCCTCACACACCAGCCCTCTCCCCTCACACACCAGCCGTCTCCCCTCACACACACCAGCCCTCTCCCCTCACACACCAGCCCTCTCCCCTCACACAGCAGCCCTCTCCCCTCACACACCAGCCCTCTCCCCTCACACACACCAGCCCTCTCCCCTCACACAGCAGCCGTCTCCCCTCACACACCAGCCGTCTCCCCTCACACACCAGCCCTCTCCCCTCACACAGCAGCCCTCTCCCCTCACAGCAGCCCTCTCCCCTCACACAGCAGCCGTCTCCCCTCACACAGCAGCCCTCTCCCCTCACACAGCAGCCGTCTCCCCTCACAGCAGCCCTCTCCCCTCACACAGCAGCCCTCTCCCCTCACACACCAGCCCTCTCCCCTCACACACCAGCCCTCTCCCCTCACACAGCAGCCCTCTCCCCTCACAGCAGCCCTCTCCCCTCACACAGCAGCCGTCTCCCCTCACACAGCAGCCCTCTCCCCTCACACAGCAGCGGTCTCCCCTCACACACACCAGCCCTCTCCCCTCACACAGCAGCCGTCTCCCCTCACACACCAGCCGTCTCCCCTCACACCAGCCCTCTCCCCTCACACAGCAGCCCTCTCCCCTCACACAGCAGCCCTCTCCCCTCACACAGCAGCCGTCTCCCCTCACACAGCAGCCCTCTCCCCTCACACAGCAGCCGTCTCCCCTCACACACCAGCCGTCTCCCCTCACACAGCAGCCGTCTCCCCTCACACAGCAGCCCTCTCCCCTCACAGCAGCCCTCTCCCCTCACACACCAGCCCTCTCCCCTCACACAGCAGCCGTCTCCCCTCACACACCAGCCGTCTCCCCTCACAGCAGCCCTCTCCCCTCACACACCAGCCGTCTCCCCTCACACACCAGCCGTCTCCCCTCACACACCAGCCGTCTCCCCTCACACAGCAGCCCTCTCCCCTCACACACCAGCCCTCTCCCCTCACACAGCAGCCCTCTCCCCTCACACAGCAGCCGTCTCCCCTCACACAGCAGCCCTCTCCCCTCACACAGCAGCCGTCTCCCCTCACACAGCAGCCCTCTCCCCTCACACACCAGCCCTCTCCCCTCACACAGCAGCCCTCTCCCCTCACACAGCAGCCGTCTCCCCTCACACAGCAGCCCTCTCCCCTCACACAGCAGCCGTCTCCCCTCACACAGCAGCCCTCTCCCCTCACACACCAGCCCTCTCCCCTCACACACCAGCCCTCTCCCCTCACACAGCAGCCCTCTCCCCTCACACACCAGCCCTCTCCCCTCACACGGCAGCCATCTCTCCTCACACAGCAGCCTGCTCTAGCTCCCTCTGCCCACAGACAGGCATGGCTTGTTCCCTTTGATCTGAGTTTCCAGGATTAGGAGAAACCCACAGTAAAATTTTTAGAGCCCCTGAAGGTATTGTTATAAGTGGTGTTTTTCACGATCACACAGAGAAAAACAACGGAGGAGAAATGCCAAATCACCCAGGCGTTAAGATTTGCTGGAAAATCACAAGCACATACAGGGCACAGTTGACCCAGGATATAGCACAGATGTGTTTATAACCTAAGTTCGTAAATGTAGCATAACTTATTTTCAAAATTTTTTGGCTGCCCTTTTTTCCCCACCGAAGGTGTTCCCCTTCACCCTAGCCTTCTGCCCGCTCCCACGTGTGTGGCCACGCCAGGGGGCTCTTTCCAGCTCAGGGGTCTGGGCCCTTCAGTGCCTGACTCCGTCAGCTCTGGACGCTGGCCCCCAAAGGAGCCCCCAGAGACGGCGGAGAGACCCATGGATGGGGGTGCCCAGCCGCGGTGACTGGCCCAGGAGGCGGGCACGCGACCCAGGCAGGGCCAGGGAGGCCTTTCCCGGGACTTCCTCAGGAGAGTCTCGGAGAGAAGAGCCTGTTCTCTCAGCCGCTCACGCAGCACGCCGCCAGGCATGCAGGAGTCAGGGCACAGCCTGGGGTGAGACAGACCCAGACGCCCCTCCCCCACAACCGGTGTCCCCGCATCTCGTGCCTTCTCTGGCCTCGGGAGCCAATGCGTCCCCTCAGGGGGCTCAGCTGACTTTGCCCTGGTTCCCGTCACACCTAGGAGGGTAACCAGTGTCCCCTCTGTGATGAACCAGGGGCAGAATTGGGGTAGGGGGCTGGGCAATACTTTTTTGCCTCTTTCCTGTTCCACTGAGTGGGTGGTGTGGAAAGTGATGCTCAAGAGGCATCTCCCGGCCCTTCCCCCAAGGGCGTGGAGTCCCAGGGAGGGGCAAGGGTGCTGGCAGGCAGACAGGGGGTGGGGGTGGCCTCAGGGCCATTACTGGAGGCCTTTGACCTTCAGCTGAGGCCCTGAGGCTTTGCTCTTTGCTTCTCAGAGGCAGCCCCAGTATTATGCTGAGGGAAATAAGTCAGTCAGCGAAAAACAAATGCCATATGACCTCTCTCATATGTGGAATTGAAGAAACAGAACAGGATCATAGGGGAAGGGAGGGAAAAGTAAAACAAGAGGAAATCGGAGAGGGAGGCAAAGCATAAGAGACTCTTAAATCTAGGAAACCAACGGAGGGTTGCTGGAGGGGAGGGGGTGGGGGATGGGTAGCTGGGGGATGGGCATGAGGGAGGGCACGTGATGTGATGAGCCCTGGGTGTTTTATGCAACTGATGAATCACTAAACTCTACCCCTGAAACTTAAAACAAAAAAGGCAGCAGCCCCACAATGGCGACCCGGCTCTCCTGGGGACTGCCGGCTTCCCTTCCGGCAGCCCTGGGTACCACGAGCCTTGTGCCAGGGAAGGAGGGGAGTGCCTCAAACGGCACCTTGTTACCAGACGTAGAGGGGCCATCCCTTCGCGGAGAGGGGCTGAGGCCGCCACTGGCCGGTGACATATGCTGGACTCCGCTGGCGGTGAGGCTGGGCACCTGACACCGCGCTCGGGAGCTGACCCCAGTCGCCGCAGCCCACTGGCTTCCCTCTGGCCTCACAGCCCCCAGCTCCGCTCACAGCAGTGGGGGTGGGAGGCGGCAGAGCAGGGGCACAGTGGGGACACCCCGCCGTGACCCAGAGCCGTCCACGGAGCTGGCCTGGATCCCTGCTGGTCAACGCGCACCGGAGCCGAGGCCGCAGAGCCCTCCCTGCGCCCGCTCCGCTGCGGCTCGCCCACGAGACGCCAGCTGGCCCAGCGAACGGGCCGGGACTGAATTTAGGGCACTGGATAAGGACACCTCCAGGACGCTAAGTCTCTGCTCTGAGAAAGAGGGCACGACGCGGGGGGGCATGCCCAAAACAGTCTGGAAAATACCTCAGAATCAGCGTTTGCCCTGGCGGTACAAACCTCACCACATATAAGCAGACCTCAAACCCAGATATTCACAGCGACTGCCCAGGCGAGCCCGGCCCCCTCTGCTCTGGTGGCAAGCTTTGGCCAGTGGTAGCAGCAACCGAAGGTCCAGGAATGCCTGACGGTGGCTGGCCGTGGGGCCAGCTGGCAGGAAGCCAAAGCTCTGCCCTTCACACGCTCCCATCGACCTGGCCATCCTCCTCCCTGAATCCAGGAGGGGACTGAGCCTCAAGAGGGTCTCCTGCATGCCCCCCAGCTCGTGCCTGCGCACACACGTGCACACGCGCACACCCTGCTCTACGTTCTGGAGGGAGTGACAAACAAGTACCCCGTGCGTCGATGTGGAACTGTGAGGTACGAGTGTCTGTGCGTGCGTGCGTGGAAAGGCACAAGAAAAGCAAACGGGAGCACCCAGTACTGAGTGTGCCCCCAGAGCTGCGCGGGTTCTAAACCTCCTCACGACCACGCTTTCCCAGCCCAGGGCACCTGGCAGGTGTGGCAGAATCTGCCGCCTGGGGATTGGATTTCGGTGAATTACAGACCTTAAAACCAGACCTACAGAGGTAAACACACACACACGTGCAACAGAATAAGAAAATTCAGAAAAATTGTTTACAGCTAGTGATTATCTTTATATTCCTGAAACTCAAAAGGTCTATGCTATTTTAAGATTTCAGCCGTACCCTGAGCTCGCGCTCCAGCCCCCTCAGGACTGGTATTGCCCACAGAGGAGTCAGAAGTCCTCTGTGTGCCCCGTGTCATTCGGACACGCCTGGAGCCCCCAGGTGCTGTGTGAGACAAAACTCCAGGCGCGGTCCCAGGAAATGAATTAACACAACTTACAAAATTCCCTTTTGAGCCGATTAGCAGAATCCAAAGGAGAGATGATGGCCCCCCATTTCCCTGTCTGTGTCTGCAGAGTCTGGAGCATCAATGGTTGGCTCGGGACGCCCATGGTGGACACCCGCCTCAGCCTTCAGGGCAGGAGCACCCTCAAGTCAGCTCAGAGGGGGGCCCCCCCCGTGGGATGGAAGAGGGAGCGTTTGGGGATGTGACAAGTTGTCTTTCTCTTTGATTTGAATCGGCCAGCATTATCCTATAATACTTTAAAATTCAATTGTAAATTAAGCTTTTAAATGTCCCTAAAGAAAATGTCCACAACAAAGAGAAACAATTGGTATAAATAAAAAGAACTTACCCTATTTTCGAATAAAAATGGTAATAATTTAGAACTCGGTGGGAATGTCTTTTGGCGCACTGTGTCAATATTTTCTCAAAATCAGTTCAGGGCGGTGGAGGTTTTCAGAGTTGCAAGGAGACAAAACTAAGCTCACGAAGGAAGCATCTGGCTTCGGAGGTCAAGTGACCACGAACAGAAAACGCGCAACCACAAAGAAGTACTAAGTCAAAGTGCACAAACTGACTAATTCAGAACTAATTTTGTAAAGTTGATGAAATTACTTATTCATTCAAAATCCCGCTCTGTGGTGTGGGAGGGGACACAGGCTGCAGGAGGCAGAGGCGAGCTCAGCCCCGCCTCCAGGTCAGGCCCCATGACGCTGGAGAGAGGTTCGAGGCTGGCTGGCTGGGCTGGAGCAGAATGCAGGAGTGGGGAGCCTCCCCTGAGGGGCGGGAGCCCCCAGCCCCGTGCAGAGCACCCACATGAAGAGATCGTGGCTTGTGAAGAAAAGGGATGGCCAAGGTTGCACTGCTGGACAGGGTGGAGCTCAAAGGCGGCCCGGTGCTCACACTAAGAACCCTCAGGCATCCTCGCGGGAAAGGGGAGGAAGGGGTAAGTGCGGTGCGGGTTCCCATTCCTTTCACGCCCTTCGCTTCCCCAGTAAGAAGTGAGCACGGCAGAGGGAAGGCCTTACAGGGATGCCCCCTGTTCACCCCGGAGCAGCAACCACCCAGCCTCAGCCAAGCTGCACGGCAGGGAGGAGAAGAGGGGGAGGTAGACGGCCAGACAGGGGGGCAGGACAGATGGTAGGACAGGCGGCCTTGCCACCCCCGCACCCCCAGCGTAAGCCCAGGCATGGAGCGTAACCCACGTAGTGTGGGGGGTCCCGGCCCCTGCCCACCGCCCCCCACCCTCTCCCCAGCGGCTGCAGCAGGATGTGAGCTGGTCTCTGAACAATGGTTCCCAAGACAGACAACCCCACGTGCCCCCCACCATTCCAACACTTAGCAGAAGAGAGCCTTCCAGACCTCAGCGGACCCCAGGTAGGCTTCAGCTGGACAGAGTCCAGGTTGCTCAGGGGTGAGGGCTGGGGGCCTCAGGCGCCAGCGCAGCCCTGGGTCTCTCTTAGACCAGTAAGGCCTTGGACCCCCACTTCAACACCACAAATCCAAGAAAGAAACTGTAAAGAAACCAGAGCAGGGGCACCTGGTGGCTCAGTCGTTGGGCGTCCGCCTTCAGCTCAGGTCACGGTCCCAGGGTCCTGGGATCGAGCCCTGCATCCGGCTCCCTGCTCGGCGGGAAGCCTGCTTCTCCCTCTCCCGCTCCCCCTGCTTGTGTTCCCTCTCTCGCTGTGTCTCTCTCTGTCAAATAAATGGATGGAATCTTTGGAAGAAAAAAAAAAAAAAGAAAAAGAAAGAAAGAAACCAGAGAAAAGCCCCCAGTTGTAGCACTTTGAATTTGACTGCTCCTCTCCAGTGGTGCTCCCCTCACACTCAGCCAGCCGATCTTCGGGCTCTGGACGCAGGAGAAGCTGCCCAGACCACACTGGACTGTTAAGGAAACCCACTGACCACGGGTCACCAGGCCTGGAACCCCTCACTGCCTCCAAACACGGACCCCGGCCCTCCTGCAGGTTTTCACCACCAGAGTCTGGCCGACTGGCAGCCATGACCCATGCCCCCAAAGTTGGCCTTGTCTCCATCAGTACACCCCGGGGACTGCCAGGCCCCAGACCCCAGCCATCCTTCCGCAGATCCAGTGCTCCAAACAGGTGCGCTCCTGCTGTCACACGTCCGCAGCCCTGCCCTCTGGCCCATCGATGACAGGTGGCCGGTTACTCCTGTGCCCATCCCCCACTCGACTGCCTGCTTTCTCCGTGGGGGGCTGCAGACAGCATGCCCAGTCACCAGGAGGGACTGTCAGGCGCTTTGTCCTTACCCCCCCAACACACACCGGCAACAGCTCCTGCTGGTTGCCCCTCCCACTCTGCTCTCTCAGGACTCAGGAGCCTACCCTTCCTCTGGCCTCCAGGCTTAGGTTCGGAGCTGAGCCCTGGGCAGGTCACCACCCCTGTGGCCCCCTGCAGCGGTCCAGCTCGCCTGGTCAGGGAGTCCCCAAGATGGCCAGCTGCTTCTGCTGGGACTTGAGGAGGCTGGCAAGGCTCCAGTGGTTTTAGGTATTGGTGGGCAGAGCGCGGTGCAGATGAATCACAGAGAAAACCATCAAGAGCTATCCATACATCACCTAACTTCCACCAACACCCCCTCAGAGGAGGTGAAGGCTATTCCCCAACCTGCACAGGGGAGAATTTAGGCTTGGAGAGGTGCACAAATCCACCCAGGATCACATATCCAAAAAGTAGCCGCCCTGACAAAGGACAGCCTTTTTCGTTAACTCAGTTTCCCTACTGGCTCCTGCTGGGTGTTAAGAGCCAGGGCTGCACAGGGCTGCCAAGTAAGCAGCCACCACGTGTCCCATGTAGGAAGCTGGTGGGTCGCACCAGGGTCAGGCTCACGGGCCCACAGTGGGCTAGCTTGCACAGATACCACATATCAACTCTGAATGCGCAGGGAGCATCCATCCACGCCAGGAGGCTGGCCCCACCCTGGGCTGCCGCCAGGTCATTGCCAAAGCCCAAGAACGGGCCCCACACGTGCCTGCAGCCTGACCCGAGCCACAGATGGCCTGTCCTCAGTTGTGTGGGGGCCAGCCAGGCCACCGTGGACTGCTGCCTCCAGGGCACAGCACTTTGCCGCAAAACACGGCCAAATGCTTGCCCAGGAAAGACTGATGACTCACACCAATAAATATTTTATCTTTATGGTACAGTAACAGAGACAAGCCGTTCTGATAATGCGTTTGGAGGAATCAAGGGCCCCCAGCAGCATGGGGAAGTGTGTGCCCAAGATGGCAAGATGAACCGGGTGGGCACAGAATTTAGATGCAATGTGCTCGGCTCAGGTCCAGGGTGGGCTGCAGGTTCAAATCCAGCTCAGTCACTCACTGGACGGTGACCATGGGCACCCATGTCTCAGTTTGTCATTTGCAAAATGGGCTTAAAGCACACGGAGTACCTGGCAAGTGCCTGGGGCACAGCAGACACTCAATAAGGAGTCATCAGGACTCATCAGCAACCATGGTGGAAGCTGCCAAGGGTGATAAAAAATAAGCCAAGCAATGACATCACTCCCTGATAGCATCATCCCCTGACAGTGGCCTGAGTTCTCCAGGGGACAGCGCCTTCCCGAAACAGCTGACCACACACCGACGTCCAGCCAACAGAGCCCCGTGGGGAACCTCAACATCCAGGAGGCGGCAAGGACCCACAGCGAGGGCGGGAGACACCCCTCCACAGCACCTGGCTCCCGGATCTCCGGACAGGCACACTTGGGGTTGCTCTGGGGTGTGCCTCCTGCCCCATGTCCCTGCCTCTTTCCGTCTTTCAGAGCCCTCCCTTGACATCAGGGGGCAGTGCATTGGGGTGCAGGGGCAGCATATTGGGGGCTGGGATGCTGGGCACCGGGGACTGGGGGGCGGGGCCCTGGACAAGGGGCAGGGTACGGAAGGCACGTGGGGCGGGGCGCAGGGGCCCAGGTGAGCCCGCAAGGGAGGGCTTGGGGCGCCGTGCGGGCTGCGGGGGGGCTTCGGGGAAGGAGGAAGGGGCGGGGCCTGGTGGCGGGAGGCGTCGGCTGGGAGTGCGCCGCGAGTGGAGGCCGGGAGGTCCGTGGGTGTCCACACCGAAGTGCCGCGGGAGCGAGGGGAGCGCGGGAGGAGCGCAGGAGGGCACGGACGCCGGCGCCCTCTCCCTGGGTCTCACGGAATGCGCCCCGAAGCGGTGCGCCTGTGTGCGAGGGCGTGACCGCCGCCTTCTGGCCACCCACCGGAGAAACGCAGCCTGGGCCCTGCTCCGGGTCCCTTCAGAGACCTGGGACAAGCGGCGGGCGCCACCGTGGCAGAGTGCTGGCCGGATGCGCGGGGTTCCTGGGGGGCCCTCCAACTTCGGGCCTGGGCTGGAGTGTGGGTCAGCGAGGTTGGAGAGTCACCGCAATACCAGAAGACCTCTGCTGAGCCAGCTGCGGACTGAAGTCTGGATGGGCATGGGCGGGGTCCCCCTCTACAGGAGGGGCGCGGGAGAGGGCCAGCACCCCCTCTTGCAGTGGCGGGCCAGCACTCAGACATGTAGTATGACTCTCACTCAGGAAATCAAGGTGGGCAGACATAACACAGCCCAACTTCATGGTGAACTCAAAGATGGCCCTAGAACCCCTCCCCAGCAGGTCGACTTGAAAGGAGGGTCCCCAGGCTGAAGCTGGACACCCACAAGGGAGCACACCTCATCCTCTTAAAGAGACTGCAGGGGCAACTTTCGATGAAATCTAGGGTCCAGTTATCCCAGCAAAAAATAGTCATGAAATCTTACCCACACCTAAGAGGTTCACACATCAGTTCCGAGACAGAGTTTTGAACTCGCTAAATTTGTCTTGAAGATACTTTTATCACCATAACCAGTGTTGCCCCAAATGATGTTTTAGAAGAACCTTCTTAAGCAAAGCTGACAGTGGGCCTCCCTGAGGCCGGCTTAGCACGCTGCCGCTTCCCACGTGATCTGCTAAATTAGTGCCCTGAAAACTCTAGATTGCGGGACCAGTTTAGATGTTTAGACACCCAATAAACCAGTTCCCTGCTATCTCCCAGCCGGGCGGGTCAGTTTGGAGGGGCTGCTTCCCTGCTGTTGGCCACTCTGGAGGAAGAAGGAGGAACAGCTCAGGAGAAAGCTCTCTGATTGCAGAGGGTCCCTGCCCTGGGGACAGGGGCCCCCATGGAAGCATGCTCCAGTCCCATCTGAAGACAGACCCACACTGCTGGGGGAGATGCTCCTGAGACTCAGGCCCTCAGCCCTGCGAGGAGGCTAGGCCGCCCCTTCCCGTAGTGGGGGGGGGGGGGCAGCCAGGCGTGGGACCCTGCAACACCCCAGGAGACAACCCGGGCCTTGGCTGCAGTGTTTGGTCTGCACACCAAACCAGACACGCGCACCTAAGATAGCTGACTGTCCAGTGAATGGTTTTCAGAGGGAAAACGAATTCGCAAATCTCGCAGTCTAGTTGTGTACACACAAACGACACACCAGGAATGCGGACTTGGGGGGTTACGCACCGAAGCTTCGGGAGCACCATGGAGAAGCTCTTCTGTAACTGCGGGAGCAGGGGCAGGGGCACGGGCATCGGCCCATCTGGAGAGGGAAGTGTGCTCTGCATCCCCAGACGGACAGACCGCACCTGACAGCTGTGTGTTTAAACTGTAGGAGATCTGTTCTGAAATTTCTTTCAAATGCATGTTATGTTCAAACTATTAAATAGTAAACTTGCTAGGATGACAATCACCTCTGTTCCCGCACTGCTGGCAGCACCAGACACTGTCCCAGGGGCCCCGGGGGCATCACCCTCCTGCACGCCCCCTGCTGGGACAGAGTCCTGAGCTTGGCCGCCTGGATGACAACAGCCCGTGACCAGATGAGGCCGGGGGCCGGGGGCTGTAGTCTTGGCTTCCAGGCCAGGTGGGAATCTACCCAAGGGAAACAGAAATTTAAATTGCTTGTTTATGAATTGTCTTCTCCTTTGAAAAGAATTTGAGGTGACTTACTAAATCTGAACACTTGTGAACTGAGCCTGTTTGTTTAAACAGAGGAGCAATTAAAGGACCCAAGCAGGGGTCCCAGGTTTGGGACCAAGTGGATTACTGCAGGTGGGTTACGACAGCAGCTGGGCTACCCTGATCTTTGTTTTGCCAGCTCAGGCCCGTGGCCCACGAGTGTCCCCCCAGTCCTGGGCATATCAGCTCCACAGCACTGGCATGAAGTGGATTAGGAGAGGCTGACCCCACACCTGCAGGGAGCCCTCATCCTGGGCCAGCCCCACCTGGTCGGGGGGGCGGGGGGAACATGCTGGTCAGGGAGAACATGGAATTCCAAGAGGTGTCCCACCGAGAGGACCCAACAGACAGGACATCACCGGAAACCAGCACCGAGGGAGGCCTCCCTGGCCAAGCAGATGGGGTTAATGCACCCTGTGGGAGCCCCCCTGGACTGCCCCGCCTTGAAGGATCCAAGGACTTAGAACCCAGGGGCTTGCTGCCGCCTTGGACGCAGACCCTCTGACCACAGGTCACTCGGGGCCACGTGGGTGCTCAGGGAAGGTCCGTGGACAAGCAGCTCCAACGGGTCAGAACAACAAGCCCAGACACCCCTTCCCAAAAGAGTGTAAGCCTGGCTCTTAGAACCAGTTTTATTGAGATATAACTCACATCCCATAACATCCTCCCAGTTAAAGTATGCAATTCAGGGGTTTCAGTATATTCATGGGCTTGTGCAACCATCACCATGAACTAATTTAGAAGGCCTCCATCGCCCCAAAGAAAAACTTACGCCCACTACCAGTTATCCTTCTACCGGCCCCTGATCTACTCTCTTTACGGATTTGCCTCTTCAGGACGTTTCGTACAAATGGATCGTACAAGATGTGATCGTTTGTGTCTGGCTCCTTCTCAGTATGTTCTCCACGTTCATCCGTGTTGTGGCGTGTGTCAGCCCTCTTTACGGGTGAGTAGCCTGCCACTGTGTGGATGGACCACGTCTTGTTGATCGCTCCAGTCATTGGTTGGTGGACACGTGTATTGTTTCCACCTTGTGGCGATGGTGAATAATGCTGCTATGAACCGGTTTCTGTGTGGACGTGAGTGTTCCATTGGTCTGGGGCATAAACCTAGAAGGGGAATTCCGGGTCACACGGTAACTCTGGGTGAGGCTGAGGAGCCACCAGCTTGCTCTCCGAAGCGGCTGCACCACGTGACGATCCCGTGGCATTAGTGTTTGAGGTCCTGATCTCTCCACAGCCTCGGCAGCTCCGCAGGGGCCTCTGTGACTTCGATTCCAGCCTCCAGCCCCGGGGGTGGGGGGGTGGGGGGCGCCCCCTCCGTGGATCTTGATTTGCATCTCCCTGCTGAGTGAGGATGTTGAGCTCCTTTCCTGTGGTTATTGGCCCTTTGTGAGTCTTCTCTGTCGCTGTCCTTCCTCAGAGTGTTCTGTCCTTCTGCATGCACGTGACAGGAGGGAAGGCAGTCGCGCTCTCTGGCCTGACCAGATCTGCTTTCCCACAGTTGCGTAAGTGCACTGTCTAGACCGGGCCTCTGTCTGCTGGGACCAGGGTCCCTCTGCCACAGCCAGAGCCCAAGGCAGGTGTGGACCGGGCAACATGGCACCTTCATCACGATTGGGAACATGTTTACTTGCAATGGTGCTCCCCATCACCTGCCTCGGGACCCCAGAAATGGTTCCTGTCCACGTGCAGTGGGTTGAACAGGTGGACCTCAAAGTCCACCGAGAACCTAAGAATGTGATTTCTTTGGAAAAGGGTCTTTGCAGATGGCAGGAAGGTAGGATCTTGGGATGAGACCATCCTGGATTATCAGGGTTGGGCCCTACATCCGAGGACAAATGTCTCTACAAGAGAAGGGGAGGTACACACAGAGGAGAAGCCATGGGAAGCAGAGGTAGACATTGGAGCAAGGTGTCCACAAGCCCGGGAATGCCTAGAGCCCCCAGAATCCAGAAGAGACAAGGACCAGGTTCTTTCTCAGAGCCTCCGGAGAACCAACCCTATTTTCAGACTGTGGTCTCCTGAACCGTGAAAGAATAAATTTCCTTTGTTTTAAGCCACCTACTTTGTGGTATTTGGTTACAGCAGTGGGGTGAAGGAGTGCACCTGCCCCGCACCTCCCTCCCAACTACCCGAATGAACCAGCGCACAGCAGGGAGGAGGGATTGCCTCGTCGTGGCTCTGTTGGAGGCACTCAGAAGTCCTTCTTTATTTTCCAACTTCAGTCCATGTATCCTGTGAACTTGCCCTGGGCACAGCTTGGCCCGGAACCCAGGTGAAAATGACCAGGGTTCTAGGCCTTGCAGAGCTTCCTGGCTGCCCCAGCCCACAAACAGGCGTGTCCTGGGTTCTCAGCCGGCTCACACTTGGGGGCTGCAGGTTCTCTAGGCCTCCTGGTGCCTCTGAGAATGGGCACTGCCCCACGTCTGGGCACCCTCTTTTGACAAATCTGTCACTGCAGGAGGGAGACACCCTTGCACCCGAGTCCTGCGGGCCCAGAGTGGAGAGCCCGCTGGAGGGACCAGGGGTAAGGCCAAAGTGCACGACTCACTCAGAAGGGAGGGTATTATCGCCATCATGCCTTCTGTTCACTGTGGCAGGGATGCTGTAGGGCCCTGTGTGGGGTGCCTGCGCAGGACACCTGCAAACAGGCCAGCCTGACTCCAGAAGGTCCTGGGACCCCAAGGGCCAGGCCATCCCAGAGGCAGACAGGAAGAGCGTCTGGACCTCAGCCCACATCCACCAGGAGCCCACCAGAGTAGGGGTGAAAGGGCAAACAGAGCCATCCAAACCAGAATGATCAACAATCAAGGAGCGGTTTTCCCTCAGATACATAGGATGTTCTTCCTCAAGGGCACAGACTGGTTCCCCAGGATCGCTTTGTCACGTACAAGTTCAACCCCCTGATTCTAGACACCTGACCAACGCTGTACACGGCGTTTCGGTTTGGAGAGCTAGGCCAGTCGGGGCCCACGCCTGTGCGTGTCTGGGTACATCCGGGGATGGTTTCGGCCGTCACAACGCCACAGAACAGAGTCCAGAAATAAACCCACACGTACACGGGCAATTGATTTTTGACCAAGAGGCCAAGGAAACGGGACGGAGAAAGAAGAATCTTTTCAACAAATAGTGCTCGGGCAATGGGACAGCCACAGGCAAAAAACGGTCCTCCAGCCTTACCTGTGAACATACACAAAAATTAACTCAAAATAGGAAAATCTTGTGATCTGGGGCTTGGCAAAGTGTTCGTAAATAGTTCACAGCGAACGTGAACTGTATGAAAAAATTCAATAAATTGGATTTCATCAACATTAAAAAGTTTGTTCTTCAAAAGACCCTGTTAAGAAAATGAATAGTCAAGCCACAGACTTGGAGAAGATATTTGTCAAACGTGTATTTTGAAGGACTTACATCTAGAACAAAGGAAGAACTCTTACAACTAAACAAGACCGCTACTTGATTTTAAAATGGGCAAACATTTGAATAGACACTTAACTAACGAAGACCTGCAGAGTGACGGATGAGCATGAAAAGATGCTTCACATTATGGGCATCGAGGAAACGCAGTTTCTTAAAAAGTTCATCAGCCACATGAACCAGGGGTGCCGCTCCCAGCTCCCCCGGGAGTTGAGCACACATGTCCACAGCAGCTTCACCCGTAACAGTCAGAACCTGCAGAGAACCCGCACGTCCGCTCGTCGAGGGAACGGACAGACGGACAAGCTGTGGGCTGTCCACACAGTGGAGCACCTGTTGGCAGCAAGAAGGGCTGAGCTACTACATGAATCTCAAAATATTTGGGTTGAATTGAAGCCAGACAAAACAGACTACACACGGTGAGTATGTATAAATCTGTGTGCCCACCATTCCGGACGACACAAACTACACCTAGTGATAGAAGGCAGAGCCGTGGCTGCCTGGGGACAGAGGTGACAGGCCAGCCCCACCCTCTTGCTCTCCTGTCAACCACAGGACCTCGAGGACAAGATCGTAGCTCGGGGAAGCCTAGGGTGAGGGGCTGCCTGGGGTCAGGGTGCACGGGGGCCAACCCGGGAGGTCTGGGGGGGGACACTCGGCATGGAGGCCAGAGGGCACATCGAGGGGCGATGCTCCGCTAGGGACACCCCCAGGTACCGGCCCGGAGGAGGGCGAGCCCCTGAGTCTGTCACAAGCCGCCGGGTCAGTAGCAGGTACCCCCACGCATGGAACGGCCCCTGGGGGTGCATCAGTTGATCCCAGCTGTGGCTGAAGCCCATGGTGGGCCCACCCCTGAGGCCTGGGGCCACACTGGGCCGGGAGGCCGGTGCCGACGCTGTCTTT
The DNA here is from genome assembly GCF_037043125.1 of Eumetopias jubatus. Classification (NCBI taxonomy): domain Eukaryota; kingdom Metazoa; phylum Chordata; class Mammalia; order Carnivora; family Otariidae; genus Eumetopias; species Eumetopias jubatus. Next base: position 201,062,010 of record NW_028274808.1, on the reverse strand, counting down.
GAGGGCCAAAGCCGGGCTGGAAAGGCCTTCCTCTGGCAACATCGTGCTGGCCCGCTGGTCCTCGACCCAACAGCCAGCAGCCCCTGGGTCTGCGGATGTGAGGAGCCAGGCCTGCTCAGTGACAAGACTAAGGTTGGGGTTGTGGGGTCAGGGTTGGTGCCCCATGTGGGAACCTGCAGAACCCCAGCCCCCAGCCCCCAGGCCCAGCGCGTGGGGGCACGGAGGACAGAGGGCGGGTGGGAGGCTCTGAGGCTTGGCCTGTCCTCGGTGGTGACGCGGCCTGTGTGCAGAAGGAGGCCAAGGCCGGCACGTAGCCTAGGGGGGACATGTCCTGTGCGAAGAGGAGTGTTTCATTTACGGCCACACGTTTGCGTGACCAAGAGGAACCCTCCAGGGCACGAGCTTTCAGGCTGGCGTCTGGCTGCAGCGGGAGCAGGCAGAAGCAGCTTCGGTCGTGAGAGTTGGGGGCTGGTGGATTCCATCTCACCCCCACCCCCACCCCAAGCAAACCCCATGGGCTGTGCCTTCAAAGCTGCCCGACCGCCCCTTGCCCCTCCCTCTGCCGTACCCCCAGCCCACTGGGGGCCAGCAGCCAAAGCTTGCCCACGGTGCCCCTCGGACGCCCTGGCCCTGCTCCTCTCGCCAGGCTGCAGCACCCAGACCACCTCCTGTCCCTCAGGCACGCCCGGCACAGTGGAGCCTCCAGGCCTTCACCCTCACCGTTCCCCCAACAGCTCACTCCTCCATCCCGAACGTCGCCCAACATCACCAAAGCCCTCCCTGGTGTCTCCAGCATGCAGCGTGACTCGGGAAGGAAGAAGAAGGGGGTACCACAGGAGGCATGTGTGGGCAGGCGGGCCTGGCCTGGACTCTGGAAGTTACCCAACAAGGAAGCCTGAATGACCACCAGCTGTCCCCCCCCCACCACTACCCTGTAAAGGCAGAGAGCAAATATCTTGGGGCTGCCCTGATTTGGGCAGGTTAAAACCCTTGGGGCTGATCTCAGGAGGGGTGAGGGCTGGCACCCATCTGGATCAGGGCCGCTCCTCACTCCCAAGAGCCTGCGCTCCCCGAGGCTTGTCCCCAAGGCTGACCACCCAGCAGCCTGGACCAGCGCCTACCCATGTGTGCGGCCCCCAGGCCTCTCCCCCTAGTGCCGGGCAGCCTGAGCACCTGCAGAGCTGCCCTGGGTCCATGGGCAGCAAGAGGAGGACAAAATGACACCAGAGCCACAGAACACCCCTCACCTACATGGTGACACCTGGGGGGTCAGCGCCTCCCTCAACAAGCCACCGCAGGGACGGAAGGCTCGGGGCTGGCCTGCTGCCGAGCAGCATTCTCCAACTGCAGCTCAACCTTCTTAAAGAGTGACCACGCCGTGATAGAGCACACGGAACACAAGATGATTTTTTAAATATTATTTTTTTGATTATAAAAAGTACAGAAATTCTGAAAACTGTAAACAGGAAAGTAAACATCTCCCAGAACCAAACCACTGTTAACCTCTTGGTCTCCTGCCTGTGGGAACCTGGGCACATAATGAATCCTCAAGCGCGCCCCGCCCCCCAGCACACACGGCTTCTCCCACCTGCGCAGCGGAAAACGCGCGCTCAGGCGGCATACTGGGGTCCTCACGGAACCCCTCGAAAACACGGATGTATTCAATGCCTCCAGGAAACTAGAGACAGCTCCAACACTACCCCGGGCCCCCCTCTACCCACAGGTCTTCAAGAGCGCTTACCCTGAACAGCCAAGAGCAGTGTTTTTACCCTAAAATTAGGATATATGCACAGTCCCTCTACGGGTCTGTCTTGTTCACAGGCTCAGCCCTCCGCTCTGGAAAAAGCCACAGGGACAACTGAGTGCAATTATACAGAAAACCAGAACTGATGAAAAGATCTCTCCAAAAATGTACATCTTCAGTTAACTGTTCAGAAGCTGAGCCTCTGAAGACAAGGACAGACATCGGTCAGAATCTGTGCTTTTAAGTGGGTCTTTGTGTCCTCACAAGGAAAGATGCCCAGAGTACCCCTGGGACAAATCTAGAATTTAAAATCCATCCACATCAACGCTGCCAGGCACAGCAGCTGAGCTCCCATCTGGGCAGGTCTGGCCTTCTTTCTGTACAGCTTGTCAGGAGCCCCATTTTCAGCCCCCTGCTCCCCACCCTGCCCTGCCCGCCTGGCCCACCAGGTCACAGCAGACCCCACGGTGCTGAACTGCTGAACACGCAGGGCACTGGTCCACCGGCGGGCCTGGCTCGAAGAGTCCGCTGACCTGGGGAGGCTTTCAGACGGGGGTGGGGGGGGGGCAGGGTGGAGGCACAGAGGCTATAATTCTCCCACGGAAGATTCTGAGCTTCCAGAACAGAATTCTCCTGGTAAGTTTTTGTCCTTCTCTATTGTTTATAAAATGCAATTCCAAGTGCCTTGACATCTAGTCCACCAATAGGAAGGTGCGTCTGCCATGAGATGGGCACTGCCCTGCACGCCCGGAGCTCCTGAGCCGTGCCCCTTTCCCCACGCCCTGCTGCGGCAAGCTGAGGAGGGGCCGCGTGGCTCTCCAGAAGCTCTGAAGAAGAGGGCTTTCTCTTGTCCCAACTGCCCATTCTACAGCTAAATGTTAAATTAAGTCATTCCTACTCATTTCAAGCAACTTTGCATCTAATAGGGCGGTAAGTTCTAACAAGGCCTAAATCAGCTGGGCCGGTTCCCCTAGGGGGTCCCGGGGAGACCCGGCTGGCTCTCCCCCAAGCTAGAGAGCAAATGCCCCACCGTCTGAGCCCACATGAAGTCATGACTCGGTGGCCATACGGAGTGATCTGCCCTGTGCGGTGAGACACCAGGGCTGCCTCCCCAACACTGAGCCTCCAAATCTTCCAGGGAGACAAAGCCACACAGCGTGAGCCCTGGGGCACAGGACTGCCGCCGTCACCTGCTGTCCCAGGCAGAGGACAGCTGGGAGCCCCTCCCTCTGTGCCCACTGTCCACGCGGCAGCCACTGCCCCACAGGGCTGGTGAGCCCCTGAGCGGGGCCAGTCCGAGTGGAAACGCCGACTTCACAGATGTTCGTGGGAATGTCCGGGTCTCCTGGTTGGTATGTTGATTACATGATGAGACAGCAATATTTCAGATCTATTTGGTTAAGTAAAATGTATTATTAAAATCAATCTTGCCTGTTTCTTTTTACTATATATTTTTTAACATGGCTACTTGAAAATCTGCAGCTGAGGCCTGTGCCGTATCTCTGCAGGACACCATTGCTCTGGGGCTCTACCCTTCCCTCGACTTTAGACACACAGAGTTTCTGCAACCATCAATAGCTAATTACACTTGTCGACGTTCAACCAACGTCCAGCCTCAATGCCGCCCCTTTGATCCCCCCGGCTTCCCTGCGAGCCCTCTTTCCCTCCTGCCGAGGAGCATCTGTTGGGAATAAGCCTTGCTGTGAGCTCACCGTGGGGTGCCTGGGCCACGGCTGTGCCTTGCCCCGCGTGCGAGTCTGTCCTGGGTGAGACCCCGCACCACGGGCCATACTTCCTCTGTCTGCGAGTGGGCACCATCGGAGACACCCGCCAGGCTTTCCCTGTTCTTCACGGTTACCCTGTCTTTTCTTCGTTAACTTCTGAGATTTTTCACCATGTTCTGCAGTTTTACGCACGTCGCAGGGGATTTCATGTTGTTGCTCCTGCTTCGAACTCCGTCTCCTTTCGCTGGAGGACTCTCGTCTTTCTTCCATTCGGGGAAATTCCCAGCTGCTGGTTTTGGGGGGTTTTGTTTGTTTGTTTGTTTTCCAAATGGGGCTTTCCCATCAGTCTTTCTCCCCCATTCTCTTGCCTGGACTCCTCGGAGAGCTTTATCGGACCCCCAGGGAGCGCCCCACACTCCCGCACACAGGGGGCACTCTGCACGTCCCCTCGTCCTGCTTTCCCGGACTGACACCACAGGCTGGTTGTGCAACTGACCGTAGGTGCATGCCCGGTTGCCTGTGAGGTGCGAGAAGGCAGGACCACATCCACCTGCTCCTCGCTCGGCACCCAGGACCCCACAAGCGGCCGGAGCTGTGCCAGCATTTGTGGCAGGAGTAAATCCAGGCAATGCCCACCCGAGCTCCCGAGCTCCCGAAGCTACCTCTCCACCCAGCTCAGCTCCAGCCCGCATTCACGCCCGCATCTCCAGGCCAGCCAGACCAACTGCCTTTTTAGAGGCTCACACTCTACACCCAGAGCTCATGCATGCCATAGATCTTGATTCTTCCAAAGGAAACAGGAGAGGCAACTGCAGGGTTTACCCACCCTTCCCCACACCGCCCGAGACCCCCAAGGGTGGGAATCAGGGCTCTGGGCAGAGGGCTCTTCCTCCACGGGACAGGTCTGCACCCCGTTATCTGTGGGCTCTGGGGCACCCTGGGGAGCCGCTGGGAAGGTGGTCACCCCGAACCTGTGGAGGCCATCCCACAAGGAAGGGCACTGGATGAGGGCTGGTTATGTGGCCGAGACCCAATTGTGCATAGTCCTGCTGTGGAACCTGGGCCAGAGGACGGAGAACATGCCTTGGGGGGGTGCTCTCCAGGGACCGGCAGGACCCGCAAACATCAACAGCCACTTTGGGACTTAGAGTGTCCTCACCTATCTAATACAGGAAATCTCAGAAGCCCAGGTTCTGTCCAGACTGTGGGGGGAGCACTGCGTGGATTCGCAGCCGCTGAGATGCCCCCACCCATGCCAGGGCCCCACCGTGGACGCTCTCTCCTCTTATGAGAGTCTAGAAAACGAAGCCAGAGCTAAAACGTTCAGCTGAAGCTTACACAGTTACAGAGGTTGGATTACCAGCACATTGTAACTGTTGACAGTAAAACTACCCATCCCATATGGGTTCCAAACAGCCCCCCGATGGGACGGCCTCATCTAAACACAGCCGAGCACAGATAAGCAGAGAAACACCCGGCTCCTTTGCCCTCCTGAGTCCGGGTTTCCACACCATTTTCTTCCTATTGTTTTATCTGCACAGAATACGTTTATGCCCCAAGTCTTTTTTGATCACCCATCACACACCTCTGCAATAATAAACATATAAATAGATTTTTTTTTAAATTTCCTGTGACCGTTAAGACTGAGTTTTAGACGTTTCTTCTGGATTGAGTTATCACTGCCACGAGTATCCGTACACAACCGGTCCCAACGGCACAAGCACATGCCACATCCCGGTGAACAACCATTCTGTGGACAAGGGCCACTAGCGTTCTGAGGCACATCCCGAATGATTTCCCAGCACACACATACGTACGTATTTGTAATAAAAACTGAGCGGTATTCCCACAGTTCCTCACCGCTCCCTGCACCACACGCGCTGCGCTCCGAGGCTGGACGGCGTTCCACCGCACGGCATGGCTTACGTTCCAACCGCACCGCTCACGCAGCCTTTTGCCATCATGAACAAAACCGCATCAAACAACCTCGTTCGTGTCTTTCCACGCGTTTCCTTAGAGCGTGTCCCTAGCAGAACTCTAACAGTGGAGGCACGCGTGTCCCTTCTTACATCTTCCAAATTAGGGGTTCCCAAACGCTCTAAGAGCAACAGGGCCAAGCAGGGCCCGTGTTCAAGGCCCTGCTCTCCGTTCTCCGGGGAGCACACCCAGACGTGGAATGGCTGGGCCGTGGGCTCATTCTGGGCTTAGTGTTTTGAGGACCCTCCACGGTGTTTTCCACGGCAGCTGCACCCCACGGTGCCCGGGGTTCCGGTTGCCCCATGTCCTCGCCAAGGCTTGTCGGTCTCCGCTCCTTTGAGAGCAGCCGTCCTGAGGGGTGTGGGGCGTCGTGACAGCATTCATGATACTAAAGCCAACAATGGGCCTGCTGTCCAGTCACCAGTGTACCTCACCGCCTGTCCAACGTTGTGGCAGTTTTCCCGGAACACAGCTGCGGGTCTCGTGGGCTGCCTCTCGCTCTGCCCCATGTCTCCCTGCCACTTGCCCGCGCTCCCCAAGCCTTCCTACCGTGGGACAGAGATGGGGCTGCGCACACAGCCTTCCAGCTTCTCTGTGATTTCTTTTCCTATGGGGAAACATTTAACCTATCTAGAACTTATTTTCCTTTTAAGGAGCACGGCGGCGACTTGATTTTATTTCTCTTGCAGATAAGTATTGATTTGATGAGTATAGATGAGAGGCTAGATCCCTGGTAACCAGATGACAGAGAGGACAGGTATCTGATGTTTAACACTCTCCTGCCAACCAAAGCTGGAGCATTTGGGGTCAATACAGCAGACCCACCCGAGAATCGCTGATGTGCTGACCATGTGTCTCAGCACCAGATCTCACCTCGACGCCACAGAATGCCAACCACTGGCGCAGAACTGGCAGGGCCAGGAGGATGGGGCCAGGCCCCACAGACTGCAGGCCCCCTGGGTTCGGCAGCAACGTGGCACCCAGCAGGTCCTAGATCACCCATGCAGCCTCCCTGGGGCTTCTTCAGTGTCCCAGGCCCCAACCTGGCAAGGATCCAGCCCACTGCTGCAAGGGGACAGAGGGGGGCACCCACCACCTGCAGCAGAGCCCTGCTGGCAGGGACACAGCCTCTGACCTCCTGTGCAATTCTCCCCAGGCCCACTGTCCGGCCTCTCTCGGGACACCGTGCTGCCCCCCTTTCCCTCAGGCTAGTGAAAGGGGAGCCCTCCCTGTGCTCCCAGCTCCTGGCTTACCGAGGACCCATCTGGCCCTTTGGGAAGGGGGAGTCAGGACTGGGCTGTCAGAGGGTCTCAAACTTGCAAAGGGGGAGTTTGGGGGCCTCTCACCACACACGCATGATTCATTGTCCTCATGAACATTGTGTGGTGGGCATGCTCATCCCTGGCCGGAGCCATGGATGACCCTTCACTTGTTGCTGAGCCCACACGTCTATCTCTGCCCCCCAACCCAGACTGCTTTCCCTGCACTCTCCCCTACCACGGAGAGATGATGCCCCTCGAACACAGCCCCCAGCCCAGCACACTGCCCTCTGATGACCCTGGAGGATCCTGTCCGTCCTCTTGAGCAGAGCCTCCCAGGGTCCAGTCCCATCTGAACAGAAACGGCAGCCACAGGCTTCTGCCTGGACCGGGCTGCCAGCCAGTTCTCGTGCATCTGGTGGACAGGGCCACTGTCCACCAGAGGGAAAGCTGGACATCTACACTGGACACAGGGACCTGGGAAGGCTCTCTGATGGAGGGCAGCTGGGGCTCTTCTGAGTGACCTGGGGGACAGCAAACGTCTGCCCGCACTGAAGGAACGGGCTGGCCTCACCTCCTTGGACCCTCCCCCACCCTCTCCTGGGTGCCCCCTCCTCATACGGGCACTGTCCTCCCCCCATTACCCCCGGGTCTGCGCCCCCCGCCCAGGTCCCCCCCTCCCCCATGGCCCGCTCCCCCATCTGCGCTCAGCTTTCCCCTCCCCAGCCTTGGGTCTGCCCCCACCACTCCTGTCTGCTTTCCTTATATCCCCCCTCTGCCTGCCCCCTGGACCTGCCCCAGGCTCATCGGGGAGGAATATGCTAGGATCTGGGTGTTGGCTGGGGCAGGCTGTTCACCCTCAGAGAACCCCCAGACTCAGGGAGCACAGGGAGCAGTGGGGCTGCAGGCTCCACGCGTGGGCAGGGTGGCCCCCTCGGCTGGCTGACAGAGATGCCACACCCGCTATCACAGGCATGCATCCGTGAGTGTCCATTAGAGCGGGCGTCACCCGGCTCTCGCTCACCTCGGCCTCAGAACTGCCCAGGAAAGGATCTGGGGGTTTTGGCTTCACAGAAGGCTGTGGAACAGCAGAACTGAAGAGTCCAGAGACAAGAGACCCCTCGGACACCCTGGCCTGGACACAGCTCAGCTCCCTGCGTCTGAGCTGGCCGCAGCAAGGCTCCTGTCCCCAGGGGGCAGTTGAGGCAGGATCTGCAAAGGCCCGGCCTCTGACGGGCAGTGGGCCGTCAGAGTGGGCATGACGATCCACGGTCCCCCTTAGGGAAGCCGTGTCCCCCCGCTGAATTCCCTGGGCATCTTCAGAGGGCCAGGCTCCATCCCGCTCCCTTGGCAGCCCTGTGTGTAGAGCTATTACCAGTCTCCTCTGGCAGATGGAAAACTGTGGCACAGAGAGGCCAAGGCACTGGTCAAAGTCATGCGGTCGACTGTGGTGCTGCCAGGTCAGGTGCAAAGCCCCAGTGAGTGGCCCCCACCAGGCTGCTCACCTCATCCTTCTTAAATATGCCGGTAGTGATGAGTCATCATAAAACTAAATTTAATCATTTAAGCAGCTCCCTGGGCAGATGGGCGGTTGCCAGAGGCTGGGCAGCTCCATGACATGGGGTCTCCTTCTCAGGGGATGAGAATGTTCTGGAACTGGAAAGGTGGTGGTTGCACAACGCTGCCAATGTGCTAAATACCTCCGAATTGTTCACTTCCAAATGGTTAACTTTATGTTACCTCAATTTCACCTTAACTTAAAACTAATACTGACAACACCCTGGGGGTGAATCACCCAGGGGTAATGCGTCCTGAGAAGCCAAGCGAGCGTGGCCAGTGTGCCCCACGCCCAAGGACCGGGCTCCCTGGACCTGTGAAGCCCGAACTTCTCCCTTAAAGCAGCAGTGCCCAGTAATCGCTCTCTGGCCAGACCAGGAACATAACGCCGGAGTAAATTCCACACTAGAAACAAAATGACCATGAGCAATGGACCCAAAAAGTATAAAACAGGAGGGACTCTTAAAAAAAGTATATTAATGTCGCATCACTTCCTTTCTTCGGGATTACCACGGGTCATTTTGGGAAGGAGGGTAAAGCCGGTGTCTCCGCAAATCAGGACAGATTTATCCTTTACAGTAAATGCGGCAAGAACACCCCGCTTACCTTGCTGACCCTCACCCCTTACATGATTATCTGAGTTCAGCTAAATTTCACGGCTCGCACTCGTCCCTCCATCTCTCCTCCTTTCCTGTAATTCTTCAATTAACTCAAGGGAAACATTGTGTTCTCTGAATTCCTTGTCACCCCCCGCACCTGGCCCGGCTCCTCCCAGACCCCACGTCTGATCGGACACTATGTCTGGAAACTCAGCTCTGACTGTGTGAGCTCAATGGCCATTGGGCATCACACACACCGGCTGTAAAGGATTTGCAGAAATGCAAATAAACAAGTCTGTGTGGGATCCATCCTGGAGTTCCAAGAAAAGAGACGTTTATCCCTTTCCAGATCCAGGCAAGACACATGGGATCTTCTGCTCCTATCTTGGAAGAAAGCAAATTTGCAAAGCTCCTCCTGAAAGGACCAAACGCTGTATCCTTCTCACTCCAAAGACATTTTATTAACCACATGGGTGAATCAGTTCTCTCGGGCAGAGCCCCTGAATGCAGGCTGTCAGAGGGAACCCCAAACATTACAGCCCTGCTGCCCAGAACATGCCTCATCCCCCCTCCCCCGTCTGCACACATGACCTGCCTTCCCCTTGCTAATTACAGAACAATCCGACCATATGCAAAGCTTGCCTGTGTCACACACAATGCTACCGGCCACACTAATTTAAAACTCCTGGGGCGCCTGGCTGGCTGCGTGGGTTAAGCAACCCGCTCTTGGTTTTGGCTCAGGTTGTGATCTCATGGGTCGTGGAATGGAGCCCAGCATCAGGCTCTGCCCTCTGGGGTCAGCGGGGGGGAGGGGGGGGAGTCTGCTGGAGATTCTCTCCCTCTGCCCCTCCACCCCCCCTCAAATAAATGAATAAATCTTCCAAAAAAGAAATAAATAAGAATAAAACTCCTGGGCTGGGAATTCTCTGGAAGGAGGCAGGCCACAAGCCACACAGGCCCAGGAGATGGCCATCTCTATGGCTCAGTAGTTATTTTAAATCGTGCGATGAGCACCCACAAGCCCGCTCCCACCCACTTCTACTCCCCACGGCTCCCATCCACTCCCCGCCTCCCCACAAAGCTACCTGCACTCTGGATCCGGACTCATGCGGCCCCTTTAATGCATCTTGGTTGCCATATGTGGTCCTAAATGTATTTTTGGTTGCTTTTAACTCTGTAAAAAAGACGTCATGCATATGTGATATTTTGAGACTGGCTTTAGATTTGTCACATCCTGTGAGCTCTGCCCTTTACCAAGCTGATACTCTGTAACCACACCTTGCGTGGAGTCCCACCGTGCTTTCAGCCACGCCCCATGAGGGTTTGGCAGTGCGTGGACCTCCATGAATGGGCTCACACATCCCCTGGCTGTATGTGCATGTCCCTAGGAGGCAGATGTAACAAATCACCACAAACTTCTCAGCTTACAACAACAAAACTTGTGACTCTGTAGCTCTAGGAGACAGAATTCCAGCCTGGGTCTCACTGGGCTACCATCAAGGGGTCAGCAGGGCTGTTCCATCAGGAGGGTCTAGGGGAGAATCTGTGTCCCTACCTTTCCCAGCTGCCAGAGGCCTCCCGTCCTTGGTCCATGTTCCCTTTCTGCATCTCTGAAGCCGATAGTGGTGTGCCTCTCAGACCTTCCATACTCACCGCTCCCTCTGACCCTCTTTGGCCCCCTCTTCCACCATTAAGGACCCTGTGGTTACACTGGGCTCACTGGATAATCCAGAACCATCTTGCTACTTTATTTTTTTTTAAGATTTTATTTATTTTTTTGAGAGATAGAGAGAGAGAGAAACAGCATGAGAGGGGAAAGGGTCAGAGGAAGAAGCAGGCTCCCCGCTGAGCCGGGAGCCCGGCGCGGGACTCGATCCCAGGACTCCGGGATCATGACCTGAGCCGAAGGCAGTCACTTAACCACCTGAGCCACCCAGGCGCCCCCCATCTTGCTACTTTAAAGTCAGCTTCGGGGGCTCCTGGGTGGCTCAGTCGGTGAAGCGTCTGCCTTCCGCTCAGGTCATGATCTCGGGGTCCTGGGATCGAGCCCCGCATCAGGCTCCATGCTCAGCGGGGAGTCTGCTTCTCCCTCTCCCTCTGCGTCTCCCCCTGCTTGTGCTCTCTCTCTCAAATAAATAATCTTTTAATAAGTCAGCTCGTTAGCAACCTTAGCCCCACCTGCAGCTTTCATTCCCCTTTGCCACATAACCTAAGATGTTCACGAGCTCCAGGGATCGGGATATGCACATCTTTGGGGGCCATTACTCTGCCACGTCAGACCCTGGCAGTCATGACTCAGGTCCCAGACCCCCCTCCTCCAAGACCTGGGCCAGAGGACATCTTCCTGTGACCAGCTCATTGGGAAAAGGTGGGGGCTGGCTGTGACTTGAGGGAAAGGGTTTCCCTTCACAAGGCGGATGACCACATGAGAAGGTCATGACCATGCACAGGTTATGGTGGTTCCTGCTCTGTGCACGGGGGTCCTCCACACGTTGATGACACTCCTTCCGACAAAGGGCATTTGTCCAGCTCACAGTCCCAGGACAGAGGGGCCTGGGCATCTGGGTGGTGGGGTCTGCAGGGTCTGCAGTCCTAGGGACGGTCCCACGCCGGGCGCACTTGGCCGCAGATGCGGCATACTTGCCCTGTTTCAGGTCAGAGGTGTCCTGCCTCTGCTAGGAGACAGGTGCTGTCCTCCACTCTCCAGCAGACCCAGCACCCAGGGCAAGGGGGGGTGGGAGGCACAGACTGGGTGCCGTGCAGACAACTGGTCCGTGGAAGATCAAGAAACCTCTTCCACGCCCCGGGCAAGGCCAGCCTTCATGACCTCTCTGACCTTCCCATTGCAAGTTCAACCTCACTAAGCGGGAGAGGCTTCTACCTCTTTCAAAGAATGGAATGAAGGCTGTGGGCTGCAGCGGCGGACTCCAGCGTGAAACCCTGTGTGCGTGCACTGAGAGGCGCGGGCCCAGCAGGCTGATTCAGCATTCCCTAACTAGCCAGAACTCTCCGACCTCGTGGCGCCCCGTCCTGGCAGAGGCGCCCACCTGAGACCATCAGAGTGTGCAGTGGGTGCACTCCCCGGTCAGGAGAGAACTGCAAAGTTCAGTGTTTTCTTCAGTCCAGATTTAAAAGACTAGTAAGAGAGGAATTCAGACCTAATACCTGATATTTCATGAAAACTACTTAACCATATTGCTCCCCTTCCAAGGGCAGGTGACAATGCAAAAATAGCACAGAGTAGCCTTCAACTGCTTGATCCCCGGCTCCCCTCCTCCACCCATCCATTCAGGCTGAGCACACTCCAGAGCCAGGGGATCTGGGCAGGCCACCCCCCACAGGCCACCTGGGGGCCCTGAACAGCTTCCTCCACAGGCTCAGCCCTTCAGCTGGTGGAGGGAGGAATGTGAGGGCCCAAAGGCCTCTGCTCTGCAGAACCTTCACACCGGGTCCAGCCGCTCGCTGACCCAAGCTCCCAAAGCTCCCATCCCACTGGGAGGGGCTGCAATCAAGAACACCTCCTTGTCACGTGGGGGACAGGAATCCAGTTTCCTGAAGTTCGGTCCCACTGCAGCTCGTCTGTGGCCAAGGTCACCGAGAATGTCAGGCCGGAAGAGATGGCCAGACCCAAGACCTTAGGGATGGCCTCTGACCACACGGCTGCCCAGGGAGGGAGCACCCTCCTCAGACAACACCTGGTGGCCAGGGACAGCAGGCTGTGGGGAAAGAGGCGAAGCAGGGGGAGGGCATTAGAGCGGGGTTTCTCAGCCCCAGCGGTGCTCACAGTCCTGGTTACGGGGCCGCCCTGTTGCACTGCAAGATGGTGACGGCATCCTGGCCGCTACTCACCAGATGCCAGAGCCCCACTCCCCCTGCTAAGTTGTGACAACCAAAAACATTCTCAGGCATCGCTAAACGTTCCCTATGGGATTAAAGTCACTCTGAGAACCGCTGCATCAGATGGAAAGCAAGTGTCTCCTGTAAGGTGGGATTTAAAGGAAAACCTGGTGGGGAGAGCCACCCGGCAGAGGGCCCCAAGGGGTGTTCGAGAAGCAGCAAGGAGCCCAGTGGGCTGGGGCAGAGGGGGCAGGGGGAGTCAAAGGAGGTCGGAGGGGGCACCTGACCCTGGAAGGCCTCAGGCTTTCCTCTGAGATGAGGGTCACGGGGGGTTCTGGGCAGAGAGGCAACACGGAGGTGTGTGCTTAAAAGCTGGTTCCAGGGTGCCTGGGTGGCTCAGTCGGTGAAGCTCAGGTCAGGATCAAGCCACATGGGGCTCCTTGCTCAGCGGGGAGCCTGCTTCTCCCTCTGCCTCTGCCCCTCCCCCTGCTGGTGTTTTCTCTCAAATAAATAAAATCCTTAAAGAAAAAAAAGGGCGCCTGGGTGGCTCAGTCGGTTGGGCGACTGCCTTCGGCTCAGGTCATGATCCTGGAGTCCCGGGATCGAGTCCCGCGTCGGGCTCCCTGCTCAGCGGGGAGTCTGCTTCTCCCTCTGACCCTCCCTCCTCTCGTGGGCTCTCTCTCTCTCTCATTCTCTCTCTCAAATAAATAAATAAAATCTTTAAAAAAAAATCCTTAAAAAAGAAAAGGCTGGTTCCGACTGTTGTGTTAAGAATAGCCTGGGGTGGGGCAGAGAAGGAGACTGGTTAGAGGTTCCTTCAATAACCCATGGAAGATGAGGGTGGCTCGGCATGCGGGAGGCGTCAGAAACACTTTTTTCCTTTACGTATTCTTTTAAATTGTAGTAAAACGCACATAACATAAACTCGACTGTCTTGACCCTTTTTAAGTGCACAGCTCAGTGGTATTACCCACGCTCACGTTGCTGAATGGCCATCACCACCGTCCATCCCAGGACTCACCCCTCCTGTGAACCTCAACCTCGGTGTCCGTCCAGGAATCAGTCCCTGTTCCCGCTCCTCCCGGCACCTGGCAGCCCCGTCTGTCTCTGTGATTTTGGCTACTCTAAGTACCTCATCCAAGTGGCACCATATAGGTCTTGTCCTTCTGTGGCTGGCTCCTTTCACTGAGCACAGTGTCCTCAAGGCTCACCATGTGGTGGCAGGTGGCAGATGGTGCTTCCTGTTTCAGGCTGCATGATATTCCAGTGTCTGGATGGGCCACACTGGTTTATCGTCGTCTGTACATATAGACACTGGGATGCTCCCCCCTCGGGCAATGGGGAATAACACTGCCATGAGCAGGGGTGTGTTCCTGGAAAACGCTGGAAGGCGTGCTACAGGATTTGCTGAGGCGGGGACATACTGTCTGAGGCCAGGAGAACTGGGTTGATTTCCAGGTGTGGCCTGAGCACGCGCATGAAGGGCGGGAGGCGAGGAAGCAGCCTCACCCCAGGCGGTGTGGCTCCCAGGTGGAGGTGCTGAGTGAGCAGCGTGTCAGGAGTCTGGCACCCGGGGCAGAGGTCAGGGCACGCAGGGCTCAGGGCTGGGGAACCGGCGGGACGGGAGTGACACAGCCCCACGTGGAGGATGGGAAGGAGCCCCAGTGAGACCGGATGGAAACTAGGGTTGGTGTCACGGACACCTAGGGAAGGAAGTAGTCGAAGAGATGAGGACAACCGGCCACAGGACATGGTCAGCCGTGTGGTCTCGGTGGGCTACTGGGGAGGCGGGCCGGAGAAGGGCTGGTGGGAGGCAGACCACAGGGGGCACGGGCTTAGGGTTAGGACTTCTGTGGAGGGGAGAGCGGGTGGGACCTCAGGCCAAGTGGGCTGATGACCTGGCTGCTTTAGAGACAGGGGAGTTCACAGCAGGTTTTACCTCCAGGGGAATGATCTAGAAGATGGAGAGACCAGTACAGGAGTCAGGGAACAATGCTGCAAAAGCAAAGGGGGTGAAGTCCAAAGCAGGGGCAGGGGGAGATCCAGTGTACAAGGGGGAGGGGAGATCCAGCGCACGGGGTGGGGGGATCCAGTGTATAGGGGAGAGGGGAGACCCAGTGCACGGCGGGGAGGGGAGATCCAGTGTACAAGGGGGAGGGGAGATCCAGTGCACGGGGTGGGGGGATCCAGTGTACAAGGGGGAGGGGAGATCCAGTGCATGGGGTGGGGGGATCCAGTGTATAGGGGAGAGGGGAGACCCAGTGCACGGCGGGGAGGGGAGATCGAGTGTACAAGGGGGAGGGGAGACCCAGTGTATGGCGGGGAAAGATCCAGCGCACAGCGGGGAGGGAAGATCCAGTGCACATGGCGGGGGGGGGGATCCAGTGCACACGGGGGAGGGAAGAGCCCATGCACAGGGAGTTGGGGGAGATCCAGTGTTCAGGGGGGAGGGGAGACCCAGCGCACAGTGGGGAGGGGAGACCCAGCGCACAGGGGGGAGGGGAGACACAGCACACGGCGGTGGGGGGTGAGACCCAGCGCACAGGGGGGAGGGGAGACCCAGTGCACAGGGGGAGGGAGAGCTGGTGCATAGGGAGTTGGGGGAGATCCAGTGTTCAGGGGGGAGGGGAGACCCAGCGCACGGCGGTGGGGGGTGAGACCCAGCGCACAGGGGGGAGGGGAGACCCAGCGCACAGGGGGAGGGAGAGCCGGTGCACAGAGAGTTGGGGTAGATCCAGTGTACAAGGGGAATGAGGTCCAGTGCCCAGGTTTGAGAGGCAGATTGTCCACAATAATGCAGCAACCTCCCCCCAGCCACGCTTCATGCCTCTCCTCCCATCAGGAGCTGGAGTCTCTCTCAGGTTCCCTCAGATCTAGGCTGGCCTGTGACTTGCTGAGACCACGAGAATGTAGCCAACATTCCCTGTGACTTCTGGGCTGGGGCTTGCCACTCTCTTGGACCACCGTCCCTCTGTCATGCCCTTGCATCACCCCAAAAAAGGCCAGCGCAGTCTGGGGGACCCAGAAACCCAGCTGTTGGAGGAAATCACCGAGAGGACAGAGGACGTGACCTCCAGTTGACCTGGGAGCTGGACCCAGGCCCTCGGAGGTTCCTCACCCCCTCCCTGGTCCTCCGAATGTGTGCTCTGCTTGCCTTCCCTATTCTGAGGCTGCCCCAAGGTCGCGGCCTTGAGACAGTGCTGTGCTGAGGCCATCTGATGGCACCATCACTGAGTCCACTTAAGGCCTCTCTATGAACTTTAAGATTTGGCAGCCGGGCACAGAGATCTCCTTGTCTTGTGGCATCGAGACAAGTCTGTGAGTGAGTCCGCTTGCTTGCTAACCCTGCCACCTGCCAACCCGGAATGGCCGCCTCTGTCTTCGGCCTCTCCCCGCGCTCCACGAACAGCGGCCGGTTTGCGAACCAACACCAGCCAACACCAGAACTTGGACTACCTCCCCAAAAGGAACCTGCACCCTTCACCGTAGGAGCGAAACCACTCTGCCGCTGTCACGCCCACGCCACCCTTGGTCTCTGGTCTGCTTGGGCTGCCAAACCAGCACATCACAGACCAGGCATTTACTTCCCACGGTTCTGGAGCTGGAAGCCCAAGGTCAAGGTGCCTGTGTGATCGTTCCCGGTGAGATGCGCTTCCTGGTTTGTGCATGGCCATCGCTCACCACCCCTGCACGTGGGAGAGTACAGGACCTCCTGACAGGTCTTCCTATGAGGACATTAGTCCTATGGTAACAGGACCCCACCCTCGTGACCTCATGTAATCTCCGTCTCCTCCTAAAGGCCCCGTCTCCAAATACAGCCGCACTGGGGTTCGGACTCAGCATAGGACTCAGTGCACAGCATCCTCCTAAAGCATCATCTTGCTGCTGAGGGACTTTCTAGAAGGTCCTTTTGTCGCACTTGGCCAGTCTCACCAAGTCTGGACTTTGGCCTTCCCCAGGGCAGGATCAGCGGTCCTCATGCCATCCTCGGTCATATGCCCTTCCTCTTTTCCATAGAAAGTTCAAACTGATCTATGAAGGCAGAAAGCAGACCTGCATTCTTCCGGGGGTGGGGGCATGGCAGAGGCAGGGCGGGAAAGAGTGGGAGACAGAGGGGCCGAGGGAACATGGGGGTGGCAATTACGGTCACTATTGCGACTGGGTGGGTATGTTGCACGGGGTATCCCCATGTCAAACTTATCAAAGTGTCCACTTTAAATGCGTGCAGTTTATTATATGTCAGTTATACTTCAATAAAGCTGTTTAAAAGTTTTTTTAATCGAACTTTTAATTTTGACATAATTGTGATTCACATGTGATCATAGGAAACAGTACAGAGGGGTCTGTGCACCCCTCACCCGGCTTCCCTCGGTGGTAACATCAATGCAGAACAGCACTGTGACCGGGACATCTGACAGACACAGCCCACCGCCACACTCACACTCTCCGGAGCGCACGCTCGTGTGATCAGTGCCTTATCACCTGTGGAGCGCCACAACCCGCCACCACCATCAGGATGCAGAGCTGTTCGTCACCCCCAGGATCCCTCATGTTGCGCCTTTAAAAAAACCTTTCATGGTGGTGAAACACACATAACGTAAAATCCACCACTGTGAACTCTGACACGTACAGTGGAATGGTATTAAGTACACTACGCCTCGGTAAAGCTTTTAAAACCATGAGCAGGTGCCCTCTCCGCCTCAAAGGGTCCCAGGCCAGCGGCCCTCCCCATCCCCTGCAGGTCAGAGACCACTGCCGGCTCCCATCCGCTGCTCCCTACCGGTCAACCTCACCCCAAGGCCCCCTGGTGGTCACCACCTGGTCCAGCAAGGGGGCTTCCTAGGGTCTGTGTCCCCTCAAGAGAACCTGGAACGTCACACGCACAGGGCGTCTGTCTGCACAGGGCCCCACGCGGTGGGGGTGCGCGGCCGCTGCTTCCGGGATGCACCGAGCTCCACACGCGGACCCGTCCTCTGCAGACTGCGCCTCTGCCCTCTGCTCTCGGGTCTCCTGGTCCCACCGCCCCGCTCGCACTTGTCCTGCCGGCCTGGGGAGCCACAGAGCCACCCACCCCCCTGGGAGCCGAAGCTGTCCTGACCGTAAGCTGGGATCCCAGCAAGTGCTCCGGGAGGGGTCACTTGAGTCCCGCCCCCCCCCCCCACCTCCCTGACCGTGACGTCCTCCGAAACCACCACCGGCCACTCGCCCACCTGGCACCCAACTTTACTTCCTGAGAGGAAGTCCCGAGTCGGCTGGGGCCTCTACTGTCTTGTCCTCTGTCAAGTCCTGAGCCCAGGGCCTGGCACACAGTCCACACCCAATTAATGCCGTTGAATTAATAAATGATTACCTTAACTCTGTGCCATTTTGAGGTCAGGAGGGGCTTACCACTCCCTTCCGTCGCACCAGATGCTTACAGGGACTGTCCACAAAGAGACCCCAGCCTCTCCCACCCCCATCTGTCTCCATAGGGAGACTTGGGTCCCCAAGCGCATGTCTACACAGGGGGCGGACAGGTAGGGTCCCGCCACAGAGCGCCCTGCGGCATCTTCTCCCTGGATGCCTGGTCTGGGGCAGACCCTGTAGGGCTCCTTATCCAGACCGGAGCTCCGAGCAGAGCCCGGGCTGCTGTCCGGACCCAAACTCTGCTGGGCATGAGCCGCACCAGCGGGCGGACTATAGTCGCCTGGTCATGCGGAGCCAGGTTCTCCGCCCCTCGCATCAAAGCCTCTCCCGCACAGGGCAGAAGGAAGCAGGCCGGGCAGCGGCCCACTGAGGCACGGTCTCATCCTCCTCCAAGAGCCCATGGAGAGCAATCAGGAGCGCAGGTCCAGGGCACACACGCACCGCACCTCGGCATGCAGGGCTGGGACAGCCCCCTGCTTTCCACTCCTGTACTAATCGTCTCTACGCAGGGTCCTTCCCCAGGGAGGTCTCGGGAGCCTTTGGGGCCTTTTGGCCACTCCAGGCCAGCACTGTGGGTTTTGCTGGCTCCTCCATGGGACTCACAGCTCTGACCCCCGTGGTTCGTGTCAGTGATGTCACAGACCCTCCAAAGGCCTCTGAGAACCACGGGTTAGGGTGCGCTCCTTTATCCACACAAAGGCCCTGTGGATTTAGTGTTGTATTCCTCGTTGGTCCATCACAGAACATTTGGAAATATCAAATGACTTCCACTGACTGTGTGATAAAACACACACAAAAACAAATCTCCTCACCCATTAACAGTCTGGCTGTTAAAATGCAGGCATTGAGAAGGAGGATTCTACTGCAACCTGATGTCCCAAACCACCTTCAGAGGGAGCATCGTGGAGGTCACTAGCCAACCCCCGCTCTGCTGGAGTGAGCAAGACCAGAGCCATATATCAAAGCTATTTATCTTGAGTGATCGATGTCCCTGCTTTGTCCACAAAGGAGTGAGGTGGCTGCCGGCTGGCATGCACAAAGAACGTGACCAATGGCAGCGCAGCAGGGCACAGAAATGGAGGTGGCACCGTGGGGACGCAGGCCGGGCACGGCTCCAGTGTGATGGCCCGGGAGGCAGGCGTGTGGTCACATGAGCTCCAAATCGAACGGGGACTTCTCGGTGGGACTGGGCGGGGAATCCATCAGGGGACAGACCACGGGTTACTGAAGACATTCACCACTATCTGGGGCGCTGCCACGGTGGGGCGGCCGTGGGGTCCACAAAGGCACACGTGGGTGCGGGCTGGGTGGCACAGCCATGGGGCCAGGCAAGGGCTCAGCAGATGCCTAGCAAATGGCTCCTGAAGATGCCAATGAAGCCAATTCAGCCCCAGATAGGACCTCGCCTGCAGAGCTCAGCCGTTGTGGGCAGGTGCGGCCACCTTGGCAAAGGGCAGGCTGGCAGGACTGGGGGTGGTGGGAGTCTAGGGACCCCAGTGGGCTTTCTTCCCCGAGTCCCAGGATTGGGGCACTGGGGTGCACTGTGGCCCAAAGACAGAGCAAAAACGCAGGGGCCTGGCGGCAGATGGAATGTACCAGAATGCCTGACCCAGTGGCCACATTCCAATCCACTGGCCCAGAGGGCAGCCAACTGTCTAGGCCCCGATGTGTAAAATCACAGAGCCCATGTCGGTCCAGTAGAGCTGCCGTAACAGAGGACCACACTCACTGACCCTCTCACAGCTCTGGGGGCTCCAGGCCCTCCCTCCAGCCCCTGCGGCTCTGCCAGCATCCTCGCCGTTCCTCAGCTTGCAGACTCACCACCCTGTCTCGGCCTTTGTCTTCACATGCATACTCCCTGCGCGTGCCAGTGCCCAAAGCTCCCCTTTCCACACGGGCACCGGTGGATCCAGGGCCCACCCAGGTGATATCTTAACCAGATCATCTGCAAAGACCCCGTCTCCAAATAAGGTCACATTCACAGGTAAAGGGTAAAGACAGGTAAACCATCTTTTTAGGAGAACACAATCCAACATGTAACAGCTGGTTATGCAGATCCAAAAATGTCCAGGTGGTGCTGGTGTCCCCCAAGCCTGGTGGAGTGGGATCTCACTTCCAGGACCCCTGAATGGCTTCGAGCCCAGGTCCACCAGCCGGCCCCACCCTCCGCCCACCTCCCCAGCCCCGCTCTCCAGCTGTCAGAACCACCACCCTGCCCCAGCCCTGCTCTCCACCCTTCTCAGGGCAGGGAATTGGGTCTTGTTCCTCTCTATAGCCCGCGTGCCTGCCTCGCCACGGGCACTTGAGATGATAGGAGACTCCTAAGAAGGACGTCACCCACCTGCAGCCCCAGCACCTGCACCTGCTGCAGGGGCAGGTCTCCTGACTGAGGACAGCTCCCGCCTGGCCAGAACCCACATGCAGAGTGAACACTCTGCCCCCAGCCAAGGCCTGAGTCAGTCCAGTGTCCAGGGACCCCCGAGGCAGCCACGGCCCACAGCCACTGCTCGGGGCAGCTACCCCCCACTGCCCAGCTTGTGTCCAGGGTCCTGGTGACACACCTCATAGCACGTGCCACAGGCACCCCACAGCCTGGGGCCATGTGTCCAGAACCTTCTAGGCAGTACGGGTGGTTTCCACAGTATGTGGGCTCACCCAGCATCCCTTGTGAGTGGCTCTGTGCGTTCAAGCCCTCGGAAGAGAGGTCTGTCGGGGGAATTATCGGATCGTGAAACTACCTTTGCTCCGGGGCTGCCTTTGGGCCACAGCAGCGGGAAACCCAGAACCAAAGTGAGCGCCTCCTTGCAACCCTCAGCAGACACCCCACCTTCCACCTTCTACCCACCTCGTCCCCTCCCGCCCCTCCCGGCCCCAGCCCCTCCGAGGTCCACCCTGCAAAGCTCTACGGTCCCGTGGCTACAGGGTCAGATTTCAGTCCCAGGTCCCACCAGGCCTCTTCCGCACAGCTCCAAAACCCGCAGTGGGTCCTGGCCCAAAATGGGGAATAGTGGGGGTGGGGGCGGTTGTGCCCTTCCCTTCCCCCCCCCACCTCATGAGAAAGACCTTTCAGACAAAGCTTCCTGCAGCCCAGCTGTGTGGGGTGACTGCCAGCCCACGTGGCCTCCCGTGGCTCTATCTGTTGTTTCAAGAGATACCCGCAAATGCACAGAGACCCTACAGGCCACGGGGGGGGGGGGGGGGCGGACAGTAGCAGCTTCTGAAGTCCCCTCATCGGACACCGGAGAAGGGACTTGCTCAGTTCACATGTGGGACCAGAGATGCTAGATGCCCAGAGTTTGCAGCGGGCCTGGGCAGGGAGCGGGCATTGGGCTCTCCATGTGCTGACAGGGAGCCTCCACAGTGGAGGGTGGAGGGACAACCAGCCACAGGGCGCCAGGCAGAGCAGGGGCCTCCGTCTGTGCGCGCATCACCTGGGGACAGCCCTGCAGGGTGGGTGGGGTCCCCTAACGCCCACCTCTTCCCTGTCCTCAGCAAGGCTTCAAGGCGGCAGCTACTTTGGGGCTTGGACTTGGAATGTCAGCCTGGTGCCTACAGGGCCAGGGTCCCCCTCCGCTGGGCCCTGCCCCCCAGAGGACACCCCCTCTGCTGGGCCCTGCCCCCACAGGACACTCCTCATGGCTGGGCCCTGCCCCCCACAGGACACCCCTCGTGGCTGGGCCCTCCCCCCACAGGACACCCCTCGTGGCTGGGCCCTCCCCCCACAGGACACCCCTCGTGGCTGGGCCCTCCCCCACAGGACACCCCTCGTGGCTGGGCCCTCCCCCACAGGATACCCCTCGTGGCTGGGCCCTCCCCCCACAGGACACCCCTCGTGGCTGGGCCCTCCCCCACAGGACACCCCTCGTGGCTGGGCCCTGCCCCCACAGGACACCCCTCGTGGCTGGGCCCTGCCCCCACAGGACACCCCTCGTGGCTGGGCCCTCCCCCACAGGACACCCCTCGTGGCTGGGCCCTGCCCCCACAGGACACCCCTCGTGGCTGGGCCCTGCCCCCACAGGACACCCCTCGTGGCTGGGCCCTGCCCCCACAGGACACCCCTCGTGGCTGGGCCCTCCCCCCACAGGACACCCCCTCCCCTGGGCCCACAGGCCTTAACGAAGCCAAGCGGCCACAACGGCGACCACTAGCAGAAGAGGTCATCCAGCCCAGGGCTCACGGGGAAAACGCAGCTCCGGTGAGGCTACGTCACAGCTGGAATTACACAAAGCCTGTGAGCAAGCAGCCGCGGGGAGACAAAGCCTCACAGGAAATGGCGCAAGCAGGTGGAGACATGCTGAAGACGAATGTCAGGAGAAGGGTTAGAAGGGGGTGTCGCACGTCGCAGCAGCGTCGGGGAGGGGAACGCTGGCGGGAACTTTCCGTCTGTTCCCCGTGCCAAATCATCTCCCGTTCCCGTACGTGAAGCTCACTCTGCTTTCATCAGCCCCTCGAGCCGGGGGCCAGGCCTGCACCCTCCGCGGTGGGCAGCGGGCTAACTCCCATGAGAGCCTTCCCACCCCACTTGGGGGTCCCCCGGCCCCCAGCGGCAGCCGTGTATGTGGAGAATCCACAGGCACCCACGGAGAGTCCACACTCTCGGATTCCTCACAACACTGGACAAAGGGTGACCTCTCCGAGACACCACCGTGGGTGCCCAAGCCCTGCTTCTGACAGGCCCGGAGGGATCCCAGGAAGGGAAGGATGTCATGGCTCCCAGCCAGGGGACCTCGCTGCCGCCCCAAGAGTGGGGTATAGAAATAACAGCGCGTGAGGAAGACACAGTCACGCAGAGGGACGTCGACACACCACGCGGGTCCTCCGAGGATTCACAGAGGGCTGCTCCCGGCGAGCCCGGGCTGCGGTCCGGAGGGCACAGGCCACCTCCGAGGACCTACCCAGCCTCCGACCTCAAGGAGTTTGCTTTGGTTTACAAGCACGGACACCCATGGGAACACCCCGGGCCCCAGGGCTGGGACGGCCCGAGGGCCACAGCACAGGGGCCGGGCAGCCAGAGGTCCCCCGTCTGGGCACCCTGTGGCTCCCCAGGCCCCACCCACTGCCATGAGCACCCTCCGTGCGTCAAGAACCACAGCGGGGAAAACAGTTTAGTGGTCCCCAAAAAGTTAGACCTAGAGTTGCCATGTGACCCAGAAATTCTGCTTCTGTGTATCTACCCAAGAGAATGAAAACAGTGTCCACAGAAAAACATGTCTGTGGATGTGTATAGCAGCCGTATTCACAGCTGCCCGGAAGAGGACCCAGCCCCAAAGTCCACGGATGGCTGAACGGATAAACAAAAGGCAGTCTGCCCACACAGGGGAAACTTATTCATCCTCCAAAAGGAACTTCTGACACCGGTGGCAGTGTGGATGCAGACACCGAGGCCCGTGGTGCAGATCCCCTTCGGATGAAGTGCCCGGAACAGAAGTGCCCGGAGACCGCAGGTCAGGGGTCTCGGGGCGGGAGGGGGGAGCGGGGAGCAGCTGCGTGGTGGACACGGGCGCTCACACGCATGCTGGATACGCTACCACCACCGAGCTGTGCACTTTTAAATGGCTAACTGCCTGTCAGGTGAATGTCATCTAATTTTTTTAAAAAACGAAAAATATATATAACAACAACAAAATTACAACGGGCCTTGTGAACAGGCTGGATTTGTGCCCAAAAGCACATCCTTGGAAAAGGTCCAAGGCAAGCCGCAGACAGCGGGGCTGGGCCCCAGGCCCGGGTCGGCCCACACAGGGTCGAGTCTGGGGGAGAAGCCGCGTGCTCACTCTCTGGGCACTCCTCCCTTCCAGGTCTTCGTCTGTGACAAGTGAGCTCACCGCCGGACCCTTTGCTGGCTCCTTCTCAGCCTGACGAACACCTCCTGGGGGGGGGGGGGCCCACATGTTTTCTTCTCCCTGGGGCAGTTCAACAGACCCTGGTGCCCCCAGACTTTGCCGGAGCCCTGTCCCTGGGGCCACATGGCAGAGGTTTGGACACAGGCCCTCTGTGGGGCACCTGGGGC
The DNA here is from genome assembly GCF_037043125.1 of Eumetopias jubatus. NCBI lineage: Eukaryota > Metazoa > Chordata > Mammalia > Carnivora > Otariidae > Eumetopias > Eumetopias jubatus. The sequence goes on along the minus strand of NW_028274808.1, from coordinate 201,037,897 downwards.
CGGGGATTCTCAGGGGCACGGGTTCCTCGTCCGAGAACATTTATTACTGGAAAACACACTGGAAAACAGCACAGTCTGGCCCCTGCAAGTGTGCTTAGCCAGCAACCCAGGGGCGTGTGTAAGAGACCAGCGGCCATGGTGTCAGAGTGGGGTCCCCCCACTGCGGGGCTCTCTGGAGCTTGCTCAGTCTGTCCCACACAGCAGATCCCGCGGTGCCTGGCTCATAGGAGCCGTGGCAGGCCTGACCAGCGCTTGCCACCTGTGTGGGGGGGGAGGGGGGCGGTGCTCTGCTGCAGGGGCAGGAGGGCAGCTGTGTCTTCCCCCAGCTTCTCATCCAGCTAAAAGCACACTGGCCTCCGGTCAACAATGATCCCCCAGGGAGCCTTGCCGCATAGATGAGGAGACCCAGAGCAGGACCCGGCTGCTGAATCCGTCCTGGGCTTCTCTGCCCTCCGTCCCGAGCCACTGGTGGGCTCTGCAGGACACAGACTTCTCCCAGTAGCATGGAGGCTCCTTGGGGGCTCACGTGTGGAGTTAGCAGGGAGTCGCACAAGGACAAGGCCACCAGGAACACTATCTGTCCCAGGATGCGTGGCTGCTCATCATACGTTCCTCTCAAAGCTGAGACCGAAGCCCACAGAATGGAACAGACACCCACTGGGGTGGAATGTCCTAGGCATCCTCCACGTTCAAGGGTCGCAGCCAGGACTGTGAGCGACCACCTCCTCCTCCAATACATGGAGGCTTCCTGTGCATGACCTCAATTACCGCCCCCCTTCCAATCTACCTCCAATCACACAGTGCTAGACAGTCAATCTGACAAACACACATGAACATGTTAGACCAGCCAGGGCCCTTCAAGAGCGCTCGGTGTGCTAGAGGGTAGAGGGGTCGACACGAGCATGAAGCCATTGAGGGAGGTGAAGGGGGTATCTGTGACTCGCCCAGAAGCACGTCTAGAACTGAAGGCTCATCCCCCAGGAGCTGGCAGCCCCCCACCCCCCGGGACTGACCCAACTGAGGGTGGGCCCCTCCGTGGGCAGCCCCGTCCAAGACCCATCCAAGCCCCGTGCCTCACCGAGCTCAAGGTCACCCTGAAGGGCCCTCCCAGCTCCGGAGGCCTCGGGAGCAAGGCTGCACCAAGACCTGGCTCCCCCTCCCCCGCTCCTATCCCCTCCCCCTCCAGAAGGCCTCCCCGACAGACACGTGCCTGCAGCGGACCTTCCTTGGAGAGCCTGCTCCCACGTTCCTCCCCCAGGCCCCCCAGGCTGGGACAGGTTCAGCCCATTTACCTCCCTTCCCTACTTCTGCTGATTGCCTGCGTGTCTTTCTGGACTTTTCCTTCCAGCCCTTGCACAGAGCTGTTCTGCGGGCATCCCTTATCTACAGCGCACAGCTGTATCTCTGACACACAATTCAACTCGACCTTTTTCGAGGGGGTGGAGGGGTTTGCCCCATTTGCATTTACTGAGACCACTGATAGATAAGCGATTATCTCCACAGCTTTATTGTTTGCTTTTTATTTACTGTGCTTTTGCTTTGCTGCCCTCCCCCCGCTCCTTTGTGTCTTCTACATTCTTCCGTGTCCCTCTCCTGGTCTGGAAGGTTCTCATCCCGTAACTAGTGTGCTGGTGCTCATGCATGTGCTTAACTCACGCTCACCCTCACCCTCACCGGCGCCTCCTCCAGAGCCATCAAGCCATCGGAGACCTCAGGACCACCCCCCCCAGGTGCTCCTGGCTGGTAACTCCACTCCCCTCAGGACAGCAGCCCCCCCCCCAGGTGCTCCTGGCTGATAACTCCACTCCCCTCAGGACACCAGCTCCCCCAGGTGCTCCTGGCTGGTAACTCCACTCCCCTTGTTTCTGGGTTACTCCTGCCCAAGCCCCTGCTTCTCTTCACTGCATGGGCTAATTGCTGGATGGATGTGCAGGGAGCCTCCTTCCATGCCCTCTGACTCTGATCTTCCTTCTAGAGTACACTTCCCAGTACTTCTGCAGCAAGGATTCGGGGGTGGCTACGCTTTTGCCTTCATCTAAAACTGTCTTCCATTTCATCCCCGCTGCGGACACGGCCCAGCAAGCCCAGAGCTCTGCCGGGGGGTGGCTCCCTGCACGGCCCCCCCAGGGCCTCGAGTCTGGCCACCTGCAAAGGCCCCCTTTGCGCCTACCACCCCCACCCCAGTCCCCTCAGATGCACCTTGACCCTCATCCCGCCCTCCACGCTGGGACCTCTCAGGCCACCTGCAGAATGATCCCCTCACCCCCTCCTACGGGAGACCCCTTCCTTCGGGCTGGGGTTAGTTTTTAAGTTTCAGTTCACTGGCTATCTCTTTCACTGCTGGGAGTTCCAGGGCCCTTGTTTAAAAGGTCCCCGCATCGCCGCCCTGGGCTTTCATTCCCCCACCTGTTGGATTGCTTTAAAACTTACGTGTGTTAGGCTCCTGATTCTCGCTCAGGCAAATCCACACTCTCATGTCTTGTAACTTTTTTACCATGAATTCCACGCCAGATGTATGGCAGGAGGGGTTTCCAAGACGATTTCGTTTTTTTCTGCCGGGCACCCCAGTGACACTGAGCACCACCCAGGCACACAGTGGAGGGTGGGGTTTTCCTGGCCGCCTGTCACAGAGGGCACAGATTTGTGTGTGAGCCCCTCTAACCCATCCCTGCCCCGTGCTTCCCCACCACCCACTCATCCCTCCTCCCCGTCTCTCAGGCCCTGGGCCACCAAGTGGAGTGCTCCCCAGGAGCTGGGATTTCCCTGTCCCTGAACACGGCCCCCGCCCGGCGGGGGGGGCGGGTGGTCTAGCCCTTGGAGACAGTGCAGGGGATGCCTGTGACTTCAGAGCTAGGCCTCAGGAGGCCCTGCCACTCCCGCTGCAGCCCTGAGACCCCCACTCAGGCTCCGGGGGGACAGGAGGCCATGCAGACAGGGGCCCAGCTGACAGACGAATGCCCGGCCCCCAGCCGACTGAGGCCACAGGAGGGAGCCAGGCAAGAGCAACCGGGCCCCACCCACACGTGGCCCGCGAAATGGGGTGACTGTTCTGGTTCTCACAGCGGCGCTCTCAGCCCTGGGCTTGAGCTCCCTGGCTTCCAGCACCCGGGCCAGCTCGGGGCCAGTGAATCAGCATTCCTGGGCACCTGCAGCGGCAGGGTCCACTCTCACCAGGCCTGCCGCGCGGAGCCCCAGGTCCACTGTCCTTGCCTTCACCCTCCATGTGGACATTCCATGGGTACCTCAAATGCCACAGTTCCCACCTAGGTCCCCGGGCCCCTCGCCCCACTGGCCCCCCCTGCACCCCCCTCCAGCAAATAGCACCCCTCAACCTCCCCACCAGGCCTCTCCCTCCCAGACTCCTGGCCGCCATCCCCTCCCTTGAGCCATGGCCAGGCCTCTGTCACCAGTCCCATCTTCCAGGGTCTCCCCACGTAATCTACTCTCTCCCCTCACAGGCCTGGAGGGATCCATCATGCCTCCCACCCTCCTTAAGAGAGCCAAGGACTGGTCACCATCTACAGGGACCCCCACCTGGTCCCCTGGCCCTTCCAGCATCGCTCACACACACACATCCACACCCTGGAGGAGTTTCTCCTGCCTGATGCCCGGCACCCTTCCTGCCCGCTCTGCAGACTGCCGTCAGTCCCTCAACCCCAGCTCAACAGCTGCTCCTCCGGGGCCTGGCTCCCCTTGCCGCCCACTACCTGCGAGCGGGCACAGGGTGTGAGCGCTGCATGCAACCAGGACTGGCTCACCCCAGGGCAGCTCCAGGGGGGTGGGTTCTGGTTTCAGAAAGCTGACAGAAGGGCGCCTGGGTGGCTCAGTCGTTTGGGCGACTGCCTTCGGCTCAGGTCATGATCCTGGAGTCCCGGGATCGAATCCCGCATCAGGATCCCCGCTCAGAGGGGAGTCTGCTTCTCCCTCTGACCCTCTTCCCTCTCGTGCTCTCTATGTCTCATTCTCTCTCTCTCAAATAAATAAAATTAAAAAAAAAAGAAAAAAAGGAAGCTGACAGAAGTGAGCCTTAAGGACAAGCCCCAGCACACGGGACGCATCACTGCTGTCTTCTAGACGCCCCAGAACAGAGGGGCCTGGCATGGCTCAGTTGGGAGGATGGGGAGCAGGGACAAGGGGGTCCATCATCAGTGGCAATGAGACCCCCAGCAAGGTGGCTTCGGGGGGGTGGCCTGCCAGGGGTGGCTTCAGAGAGCCTCAGGTCACCAAGCCCCCCAGGAAACCTAGTCCTGAGCATCTCTTTACTTGGCTGCAAAATGTCCTTTCCCTTGATTATCTCTAAAAATGTTAAAATTCTCCGGGCACCTGGGTGGCTCAGTGATTAAACGTCTGCCTTGGGCTCAGGTCATGATCCCGGGGTCCTGGGATCGAGCCCCACATTGGGGCTCGATTCCTGCTCGGCAGGAAGCCTGCTTCTCCCTCTCCCGCTCCCCCTGCTTGTGTTCCCTCTCTTGCTGTGTCTCTCTCAAATAAATAAAATCTTTTAAAAAAATAAAAATAAAAATGTTACAATTCTCAAAGAACTCTCAAGAACTGCTAAATTTTTTTTATTCAGGTGAAAGTCACATAAGATACAATTACCCATTTTAAAGTGTGCATTTCAGCGGCTGTGCATGTCAAGATCATCCATGTTATAACCTGAATTTCCTTCTCCTGGCTGAATAACCTTCCATCCTGTGGACAGATCACACTTCATTTATTCATTTACTCATTCACCGTTGCAGAACGTTTGGGCTGCTTGCGCGTTCTGGCTATTATGTATAATGTTGCTATAAACATGGGTATACGATTCTTTTTCTTTTTTTAAGATTTTATTTATTTATTTGACAGAGAGAGAAAGCATGAGTGGGGAGAAGGGGCAGAGGCAGAGGGAGAAGCAGACTCCCCGCTGAGCAGGGAGCCCGATGCGGGCCTTGATCACAGAACCCGGGATCATGACCTGAGCCGAAGGCAGACGCCTAACGACTGAGCCACCTAGGCGCCCCATGGGTATACGATTCTTAAATGTATCTGACATGAAAGTAATTGATTCTGCTTCTAGACTTTTTTTACAATTACAATATCCCTAAAAATAACAGGAAACATTCTCAAAAACGAAAAACCCAAAGGAAAAATGGCTGCCCTAAAGCCACCGTCCCCATAGTGGGTAGGAATGGAAACCTGTTTTCCCCAAGAACCCAGTGTATGATGGTTGGCGGTCATGGGGATGGTCAGGGGAGATCACTGGCAAACCCCCCAGGGCAGAGACTCACAGAGCCCCCATGCAGAGCTCAAAGGACTCCTCAGCCAGGAAGGGAGCCCCACTTGAAATGCCCCCAACATCCCCCTGCCTCCGCCCAGCACAAAACAAGGAGAAATGGAAGAGCTTCAAAATACTTACTGTAAGAAGGAAAAAACCTTCCATTGATCTTACCCAACTACTCTACATAAATTACCATAATATGAAACGTTCTATTCTACTTCTGCTTAATCTAGTCAGATCAGTAAAAAAAAAATCCATTCATTTTTGTCTTCCTCCTTCAAACACTTGAATTGCCCATCAATATCTAAGTTTCTTTGCAATCCAACTGTGAAAAGTACAAAAGCAATTGTTTCATCAAATGGGACTCATGTAAACACCTATGACAGCTTCGGTTCCTTCCTGCAGGAAACACACAGCGCAGGACAGAGGTGCTTGCGAATTCCGGGGCCAAACAGACCGGAGTTCAAACCTAGCTTGCCCTCATCCTGGCTGCGAAGGTTAACATCTCGTGTCTGAGATCTCATTTGTAAAACAGGGAATAGCAATCGTTAACAAGCACCCCCAAGACCTCAGCCCCTTAACCAATAGAGCTCTATCCCCGAGCTGTCACTTACATCCAGCCTTGGCTACGCCATGGCTCCGGCGTCCTCCACTGGATCCCAAGCCTCGGGCCAAGGAACAGAGGAGGCTTGAGAGGTTTGGAGGCCAGACCTGACATGGTGGAGCCCACTGATGCCTGCACAGACTGAAATTCGGCCCTGGATTCTCACTGGAGAGGCAAAGCCAGGCAGTAGATGAGGACACAGCTGCATCTCAGCCCCAGGGAGGGCACAGGAGGCGGGGTCATTATTATGCATCATTGTCATTATTTGTGATGAGGCCCAGCAGGATGCCTGAGGTGTCCTGAATCAGGGCCTGTTCCCAGCAACCCAGTACCCAACGTGCCACAGAAAGGGAGGGTGGGGGAGGCAGGATGCACCTTTTAAGATAGTGTTACTCTCAAGCTGACCTGGAAGTAACTGGAAACCTCAGTGACAGCAGACTCCATAAAATGCCCCACGCGTGGTCCCGCATTCACTCAACGCCCGAGAGCGCCGCTGACATGGACAGCGGTCATTTCCTGAGCCATTCCTATGAGCTCCGGTCAGAGATGATCTCCTCAAATTCCCCACCTCAAACAGGGAAACTGAGGCACGGGGCTGGGCAGGAAGGGGTGGGGATTCCCAGAAGCCTCTGCTGCCCTGTCTGCGGCTTCGACACTGGACACACAGGTCATAGCGGGCAGCCAAGACAGGCCAGTGAGGCACGGGAGGGGACTGCCGCACACGCACTCCGGGTACCCATTTTCCTCTGAACCGGGAGTGCTCCCCATCACTCACCTTTGCGTGGGCGCATGCAGACCCCTCAGGAGCCATGGTGACCCAGTGCCATCAATGGCAACAAAACAAAACACGGCTACGCCACCGAAAATTGCAGATGACCACTGAGTCATTTATAGGCTCTTAGATGTGCATTTTCACACATTTAAAAGAAGCATCTCTGGTGTTCTGGGAATTCCTGGCAGCTTTAGGAGAGGCACTAAAGCATCCTAAAATTACCCATCTCTTCTTAAGGTCGAACAAAATTACGCAGCAGGCTTCCCGTTCAGAGCAGGGGGCAGTGCGCTGACCTGCTGGACCCTGAGACCAGATATCAGTTAGGCAACGCTAAAGGTTCCCTGCCTGTGACTCGCCCATTTAACAGAAACCCTATCAGACATTTCCCATTAGTATACTGCTCTGATTGTAAATTGCAGACCCCTAACTGATGACATCAGACTTGGCAGAGAACGGACACTCACCATCCGTTAGCCACTCAGCCTCTCCCTGCCCTGCAAACGGCGACGGCACAGAGCTAGCGTGTGAGGCCACACACAGGAACACGGCAAAGCCTGGGAAGTGAGACGGGAGCCTCCTACTGAGTCACCCCCTGCCTGGCCGGGTGGGCTCGGCAAGCCACCTGCAGGGCCAGGGGACCGCTGAGGCCCTCCCATGTGCCTGAGGCCTCCCAGTGCTGATACATCGGAGGGAGGGCTCTCGGGGAGGGGCCCGTGCTTTCCGAATTCAGGGATGACAGAGATGGGTGTGTGGGCCAGGCAAGCCTGCTGTGACTCAGCACTGCCGAGCATCCTTCCCAGGACGCCCTGAGCCCCTCTCTTCCAGGCACATGCTGGTAGATGGAACTCAGCCCTGGCACAGACTGCGTGGCCAGGCTTCCCAGAACGCTGGCTTTCCAGTAGCTCACCTCAGAGAGAAACAGAGAGAAGTGAGCTACCCCAAGGACGGCCTCAGCTGTAGCTGAGCCCTCAGAGTTTATCAGCTGAAAACCAATCCGTCAGCAGCCTGGCTGCATGTTCGCATTAAAACCCCAAGCCCCTGAAACAGTGTCTGTACCCAGCACCAGGCTCCAACAGAGAAATCGAGGCACATGCCAAGGCTGCCCTCTCAGACCAGAGGCAGCAGGACCCCAGTGAAGGGAAGACCAGACATCTCACCGGCCTCCACTGCAGGCCCTCCCATGGTGCTCTGTGCCTTGGGGCTTGCTGATGCCTCAGTTGTATTTCTCCAGGCCTCTGCAGGGAAGCCCTGAAAGGACGGCTGGGCTACGCAGCATCTGTGCACCTTGGGGGGCCATGCAGAACAAACCCGGGTCCTTCCTGGGGCCCCGAGACCGGCTGGTTTAATCCCTGGAGGATTCCCACCTGCCACTGCAATCCCAGGGTGCGGCCCCCTCCTCTGCCAGGTGGCCAAGGAACAGAGGGCCAGCTCCATGCCCATGACCAGGTGGCCAGGGACTCTGGAAACCAGGAGGGACCCCGGGCAGGGCTCTGGAGCCCCTAGCCCACTGAGGCTGGGTTAAGTCCACAGCCACCGACAGGAAGTTCCACAAACACCCCGCCTGGGTGTGCACCCAGGCCCACTTCACAAAGTTCGCAGAGTCCTTCTTACAGAAGGCACACACACCCATCCCATTACTCAGGCTTCACTTTAAGAAGGCCATTTCATCTCTAACCTGAACCCAGAATACTGAAAGTTTCCAGATAAACATTACCCACTAAAGCACTGTATTTACCAGGAAAGTTAATGACCCACACCCCAGAAGTGGCTTGGGGTACAGATGAGAGCTCTTCATGGGGTGCATGGCTGAGCATGGTAATCCCCATCCAGCTGGACAGCATCACCTGCCCACCCAGCAGTTATTCCTCAAAGATGGAAAGCCCAAATTTAACCTGTACCATCATGAGGATGCTCTTTGACGGTGGCCAGGACACCCTGGCTGGGCCTAGTGTGGGACCCCCTTCCACGACACCACCATCTCACCCCTCAGCACAGTGACCAGGCATCAGCAAGAAACTTATAAGCCAGCAAGAAATATAAGTATTAATATTTTTCTCTCAAATGAAGACACCCACTTTTCCAAAAGGTTTCACCTTTTTAAAGTTAACTCTTGGGGCGCCTGGGTGGCTCAGTGGGTTAAGTGTCTGCTTTTGGCTCAGGTCATGACCCCAGAGTCGTGGGATGGAGCCCTGCATCAGGCTCCTTGCTCTGCGGGGAGTCTGCTTCTCCCTCTCCCTCTGCCTGACGCTCCCCCTGCTTGTGCTCTCTCTTTCTCTCTCTCAGTCTCTATCTCAATTAAATAAATAAAATCTTAAAAAAAAATAAAGTTAAACTCTTTCTTGGAAGGACTTTCCCTAAACAAAAGCCAAAAAAGCACACTACCAACAACACAAAGAAGGACAGGCTGATAAGCACGCAGCTTTTACCGTCCAGGTAATACTGACAAATCTGAACACTTTACATGAAGAAAAATCATAAGGTTTAAAAGTCTGCCTTAAAGAAAATAAATGGAAAAATGAGAGATAGGTAATGTCATTTTAATGTTAAACACGTATATTATACGTCAGGTTGTTTTTTTTTACTCAACTGAGGTACTTATTAATGATTCAGATATCAAAAATTTTAAGTGTCAGAATGTTTTAAAGCATTTCTAAATGCTTTTTAGAACTGCAAGAACAATGAATATTTTTGGCTTCAGAATATTTTCCACTGCATTGCAATGAACAAGCAGCTCAGTGTTCAGTTTTAAACCAAAGCAGGGATTATAGCAAGAATGCAGTTTGAATTGTGTATCTATCTAAATAAAAAGTGGGGGGAAAAATCCTAACTGCAGGCAATAGTCTCCCCCAGACACATCCCCCCACAGCTAACACTCACACTTCTGCTCTTCCAGCCCAGAATCTTCCCGGGACTGACTCTGTGCTCACTTGTGCCAAATGGGTTAAATCAGAAAGGTAGGGGACACCTAAAATTCAATTCATAATCCAAGACAAAAGTCTGAGCTTTGGTTTGAAAAATGAAAGGCTACTGGGGTGACTTAACATACTCCAACCCTTCAAACAATCAAGATATTTAACTCCGAAGACAGATCTCAAACAAGAGACTGCCCAAGCTCAAGCTGACCGCAGGGCACCACATCATGGCCAGACGCAAAGATCTCAGATGCAGATGTGTCTTTGAGTCCAAGGGTCAGGGACAAATATCAGACAACATGATCTGAGATGACACTGAAGACAAGATGAACCATTACCTCTCCGTTTTCCTACAGCTTGATTCTCCATCACGACTGTCCACCTCGCCCTGGCCAGCCGCTGGAGCTTGCCTTGGAAGGGAACACTAGGGACGCCGTTCTCAATTCTGGGGCATAAGCTCAAGGGCAATATCATTTTTCACTTTTAAAGACTTTCCCCTAAACTGAAACAGGCAGGGCCACTGAAAGTACGCAGTTATTAGTGAAACAGAGAGCCCACAATTACTTTTCCTTCCCTTCCAACAATATGATACAGTTACGTGATCCTGGAAACAAGGCCACTGCAGAGCCACGGCTGGGAAAAGCATCCCAGAGCCTCCGGACTCCTGACAAAAGTTTTTTTGGAAATACCAGAAGGTTACTTGACCAGTGATACATTTCCCTGCCAGCCCTTGCTGGCAAATACGCTGGAAAAATAATGCTGCCCACCCTAGAAATGACCTTTTGGCAAGTAGACTTGATTTTTCCTTAACCGGGGACAAAAGTCACACAAGCAAAAAGCCATTCCTTGCCCAGATATCCTGCAGAGGCTGACAACCTACAGTAGGACAGCAGGGGCGCTGGGATTGGGGGTGGGGGGGCGGCAGGGGTTGGGTGGAAAATGGCCGAGGTCAGGGCGGGCCCCAGACCACACACAGAGCGGGGAGCACCAGGGTGGCACTGACAAGGAGCTGCTACATGACAAGAAGGTCGGGAGCGGGAGGGCGGCTGTACCTGGCATGGAAGAACCCCAATCCTCTCCGGGTGAGGCCAAGGTGGAGCAAGGAGCACCGCGGGCATCCTACTCAACCCAACACTCCGGAGAACTCTCTGACCCCAAAGACCGCGAAGCACGAACCCTGCGGTTTCTGGGCTCGCCTCAGGACCCCGGTGCCCGTCTCCCAAACGGACCTGCTGCCTCCCCCGAATGGGCGCACCCAGAGGGCACGGATTTAAAGAAACCCCCACTCTGAGAGCCCACCCACGCTGGGGAGGGCGGGGAAGCCGGATCCAGGAAAGTGGTCAGCCCCCGGGGGAGCAGTGGGTTCCTCGGATCGGTCAGTGACACTGCGGCCTCCATGTCCCTTGTCGCCGCGGTGACCCCACCCGAGCGGTATCGCCCCCAGCCAGGACCCCAGCGCCCCCGCCCTCCCCGCTGCGCCGGCCCCCCGCTTGCGGCCGGGGACCCTGCGCCCAGCACCCGGCACCACCGCCCCCGGCCCCGCGCGGGCCACAGCGGACACGAGCCCCGGCAGGCGGCGAGGACGCAGCGCCCGCAGTGCGACTGGCGCAGCGAACGAGGCGCGGGGCGCGCCGTCCGGACCCCGACCCCGCGGCCGAGGAGGGCACCCGTCCTGGATTCGAGAGCACGCGGTGGGCACGGGCCAAGGACTGGGCCAAGGAGCGGATCAGCGCTGGTTCGGGAGGGCAGGGCGGGGGCAGTGGGATGGGGTGGGAGGGGTCCGTCCGGGACCCCGGGAGAGGAAAAAAGGGGTCCCCTCCAGAACCTGGGGGAGTGGGGAGAGGGTCTCTTCCGGAGTGCGGCGGGAAGCTGGGAGGTACATTCTGGGCCCAGGATAACGGGGGCCGGCAGAAGAACGAGGGGGTACCCCCGTGCAGGGAAGAGAGATGGAAAGGTCCTTCCAGGACCCAGGGTAAGTAGGAAGGGGTCCGCTTCGAGCTGCGGGTCGGGGACCGCGAGGTGCGAGCGGGATTTCAAGCAGGACCTGGATGAGCAGGGAACGGGGAGCGTCCTGGTCTCGGGCAGTGGGGGGAAAGCGCACCCCGGTCGGCGCGAGAGAGCAGGAGGGTCCAGGACCCGGCTTAGAGAGGGGTGGGGGAGGCGGCACCCGCCGCAGGGGTCCCGCGACTGTGCGTGCGGGTCTCAGAGTGGCGGGGGGAGGGGGCGGTATCGGCGGCAGGCGAGAGAGGGCCAGTCACCACAGGGAAAGGGGTCTGTCCGGGCAGGGAGGGACAGGCGCTCACCTTGGGTTTGTACAGCCACTTTCGGAACCTGTTCATCATCGCCGCGCCGCGCGAACCCGGACCCGCGGCCCTCGCCTCCGCAGCGCTGCGCCCGGCCCGGCTGCGGAGCGGGGCGGACGCGGGGGCAGGGCCGGGCCGGGGCCCGCGCGGTGCCTGGGCGGCTGGCGCTAGCGGAGCCGGGCGCAGGGCCCGGCAGAGGGCGGCGGACAGGTGCGCGGGGCAGGTGCGCGGCCGGAGATGCTCCGCGAGCGGCGCGCAGCGCGGACTCGCAGCCCGGTTGCGGGCTGACGGGTGGGCGAGCGGGCGCACAGACGCTGGCACGGGGGCGCCGGCTCCTCGCGGCTCACTGACACCCCGCAACTCGCCGGCCACCGCGCCGCGCGCCGCACATGCGCCGAAGCACAGCGAGCCCCCTGCCCGCCGCGGGCATCCGAGGCCGCCCAATCCCGCAGCGCCGTGCCGCGCCCCGCCCGAGGCGCGCTCCCCGCCGGAGGGCGACCCGGCGCTCCCGGGAAGGGCGAAAAACTACAAGTCCCGACGGAGGATTGCGGGGAGGCGGGGCCCTGGGCGCGGCGTCCTTTGGCGCACAGCGGGCGCTGTGCATTCTGGGGCGTGTAGTCTTTCCGCTGGCAGCTCCGGTGCTTGCGGCCGGTTGCTAGGTGACGACATCCAAACTGCACTCTTGGGCACACCCCCTGCCCCGGCCGGTGGCGGAGGTCCTGGCTGGGCCGGAGTGAAGTCGGGGACCCGCCTGGATTCGTGAGACTTGCCTCACCCGCTGGCCCTGGCATCTGCGGTGGCGGCGGGTGGGAGTGGGACGGGAGGTTCGGCGGCAGGAGCGCCCACGAAGCCGACCAACAGGTAGGAGGTGGGAAGGGAGCAGGTGGGAGCCGATAGGGAGGAGGGCGAGGCGCGTCCCCTCAGCATCAGCACCTCTCTCCAGCAGCTTCCCATGGTCTGCAGGCAGTGCGCATCCTCCTTGCTTCTCATCTTGCTTTGGCTGACCACCTTTTTGGGCTTCTTCCCAGCTCCTTGATTAAAGTTAACGGTGTTTTTTTGTCTTGTTTTGTTTTTTAAAATCGCCACAATAAACGGTGCTTTTTAAAAAGATTTTCTCCCATATTCACTACTCCCCCAACCGTGCCCTAATTTGGATCCATAAAGACAATCACCAAAATCTAAGAACCTATTATGTATCAAGCAGAGAGCTAAAAACAGATGTATTGAATACAAAACACTTAAATTCCCATTGACAGCTGGAGAAATTGCTGTGCTCTTGGCTGTAGGAAGGGGATCTAGATCAAGGACAGCACTCCCCCAGCAGCTTCGCACTTTCCCCTGCCCCCACCCAGCACCATTTCTCTAGGTCTTCTGAAATGTGCAGATTTGGGGTGCAGGAAACGGAAGGAATGTCTCCCTTGGTAGAGAACTCATTCTCTGAGACTCATGTCATCAGTGGCCCAGGGGCTATGTGCTCTGATTGTTCTGGATCCCTGACCTCTTTAGCCTATGAGAGTCGATGAGTCTGGACGCAGGCAGCCTCGGAGATTTCCTTGCGTGCTAGTGGCGGGCCATGTTCATTTTTGAGTGCCTGGTTGATCTTCCCCACACCCCTCCAGCTACTACCCAATCGCTGCTCCGTTAGGAGCAAATCCCTCCCCACCCTGGGTTGCCTCTAATCTTCAATTTTTTCTGCCTCTTCTTTCTGGAGCCCACTCGATCAGATTTTCACCAACTTCTCCTCCAAAGTTCTTCATCAAAGTCATCCTTGACCCCGATGTTGCTGTGTCCAGTGATCAGAGCCCCATCTCTTCCTGGAACTGTTAGCAGCGGGCATCTCAGCTGAGTGCTCTCCTCCTGAACACACCATCCTCGCTTGGCTGGAACAGATCGCACTCCCTGCCTCTCCTCCTGTGGCTGCTCCTTCTCAGTCTTCTTGGCTGGGGTCTCCTCTGTTTCCCAGCCTCCTAACACGAGAGCCCCGGGACTCAGTCCTTGGAAACTCTTCTCTCCACTCCCTCCCTGGGTGACCTTCTGCAGTCACGAGGTCTGATAAAAAACCATTTTCTCCTGAGCTTTCCAAAACTTGTATCTCGAGCCTGAACATCGCCCTGGGACTGCAGACCCCTTTCCCTATTCTTTGCCAATGGAAGTCTAACAACTCCCCCCAAATGCAACATGTCCAAATGGACTCTCCATCTTCCCCCCGGAAGACCCGCTCCTCCCCAGCCAGTGCTTCTAGCATGAGAACTCGGGGTAGGAACTTGGGGGACTGTTCTCTATGGCTCTGTCCTTGTCCAACTTTGCGGACAAAGTTGCGGCTGTGCCGAGTCTTCCCTCCTATGCTTCCCAGTTTAAAACTGTGCTTGGAAGGAGGGCTGGCCTCAGGGAAGTTGGTGTATCAATTAGATTAGGTTCACCTAGGGGCCCCTGGGTGGTTCAGTCGGTTAAGCATCAACTCTTGGTTTTGGCTCAAGTCATGATCTCATAGGTTGTGGGATACAGCCCTGGGTCCGGCTCCCCACTCAGTAGGGAGTCTGCTTCTCTCTCTCTCTCTGACCCTCCCCCCACTTGCTCATGCTTGTTCTCTCTCTCTCTCTAAAATAGATAAATCTTTAAAAAATTTTTTAGGGGCACCCAAGTGGCTCAATCAGTTAAGCGGCTGCCTTCGACTCAGGTCATGATCCTGGAGTCCCAGGATCGAGTCCCACATTGGGCTCCCTGCTCTTGGGGAGCCTGCTTCTCCCTCTGCCCCTCCCCCTGCTCATGTCCTCTCTCTCTCTCTCACACACATGCTTTCAAATAAATAAATAAAATCTTTAAAAAAATTTTTTTATGGATTAGATTCAGCTGCATGTAACGAAAAACCCCAAGATCACAGCGGCCCAAAAAAGATTATTCATGTTTCCATAAAGGAGGTTAATGGGGGAGGCAATCCTGGAAGGTATAGCAGCCACAAAAAGCGGTCAGGGACTGGACTCTTCTCGCTTCTTCCTCTGACATCTTTTTTTTTTTTTAAGATTTATTTATTTATTTGACAGAGAGAGACAGAGCGAGAGCAGGAACACAAGCAGGGGGAGTGGGAGAGGGAGAAGCAGGCTTCCCGCTGAGCAGGGAGCCCAATGTGGGACTTGATTCCAGGACCCTGGGATCATGACCTGCGCTGAAAGCAGACACTTAACAACTGACCCACCCAGGCGCCCCTCTCCTCTGCCATCTTGAACATGTTTCCTCACAGTCCAAGATGGCTGCCCAAATTCCTGCCATCACTCCCTGAGTCCAGGCAGCAGGATGGAAAAGAGAAGAAGCGTATATGCCTCTGCCTTTCAGAAAGAATTTCCAGAAATCTCACACTCTTGCACTTCATGGCATACCCAGCTGCCAGGGAGGTTAGAAAATGTCATCTTTCGGCTGGGCAGCAATAAACCCAACTAAAACTCAGTGTTTTGTACTCAGGAGGAAAGGGGGAGTGGAGATTAAAAAGCAACCAGCAAAACCTACCGTGTGGGTCTGTACTTTGAGCACAAGCCATCAGAGCATGACTTGGCAAAAATCCTTCAGAGACTTTTATTCAGAATCAAAAACCAAGGAAAGAATATATTTGAATTAGTGCACATTTGGTATCTATGTAAATGAAGGCTCTCTAGTGGCTGAGAGTGTTGAACTGGTTTGTGTCTGATGGAATTTAAACCTCCTGTGATCTCATTCCTTTCTACAAAGGATTTGCTAAGAAAAGAGAAGCTTTGGTCCAGCCCACCTTTAAAGTTTCCTTAAATATGAGACAGTCAAGTCTTGATTAGGGGAGTTAAATGTTGGGAATTGGATGCTACTTCCCACATATCTGGTTTTACCCCATTAAAACAAAGCTGAGGAGCTAAGAGCATGCATCAGAATCAGGTGCCTTTACTGCCTGTCTCCCACCCAAACATGTCATTATGTTGACTAAGCTCATAGGCTAATTTCAGTGAGAATGCAGAACTCCAAGGTCTCTTTCCCTGATGTCCACCCTCCTGCGCAGCGGCTCTGTGCCAAGGTGGGGGTTCAGAGCCCCTGCCCCAGGAGCCCTGGGCCTGACAGTGAGCCAGGGACTCCCCTCTCCTCCCCACAGCCCCCCATAGAGTCCCCTCTGCAGCTGCCACCTGGTGCATGCAGTCATTGCTTCCAGTTTGTTCCATCCAGGCCCGCTCTGGATTGAGGGGATGCCTTGGGTGGTTCTCTTGCTCTTCGTGGACTTGCGTCATCACCAAAGGGCCTCTTGGAGCATGCTTTCTCCAGAATGTTCCAGCTCTGGGACAGGAGGGAGGGCAGGGAAGTCATCCTGTGCCCAGGAGCAGCTCCCATGCATGCAGACCGCCCACATCAGGTGCTGGAGGGAGGGAGCCCTTTCCTGATTGTACGTGGTTCCCCCAGGCTGAGCTGTGTTCAGAGCAGATGCAGAAAGGTAGGGTCAAGGGCCAGACCCCATCCCAGGGCAGCGCCCCCAAGTGATGGTCAGCAGGAGCGATAAAAAAAAAAAAAAAAAACCTGCATCCCTAACATTGTTTCTATAAAAACAGACTTTTTACTAGTTGCATTCATTTCCTTGTGAGCTCTGGAATGTGTAAATGTTATTTTCCTTTATTATGTTGACATGGTGCCTCTTTCACCCAGTTATGGCTCCCCCTGAGATGTTATCGGGAATCGGGCAGAGAGGCTATTGGCAGAGTTTTAGAACCAGCCTGGACCTCGGGCTCCGTGGGCAGGAAATCTTCCCTGGGGTTGGGGAGCGTGACCCCCTACCTCAGCCCCCAACTCAACATGGGGTTTGTTTTCTTCCACATTTACTCGCTTAGTAAATCTTGTTGTGGTATCTGTTATCCTCCAGTTAAGTGAAACATTGTAAAACTGAACTCTGTTGAACTATAGGATTTGTGGGAGCACAGGTTTTAAAAAAAAAGCACTAATATGATCTTTGGGGAGGTCTCTCTCTGGATGTCAAAGCCATCTTTCAGATTAAAACTAAGAGTACCAGTTAGGGTACTGGGTCCTTTTGCACATTTTTGCGCCCTGTCGTTCATCCCACAGAGATGTCTGCGGCTCTTGCTGGGGGCCAGCTCTGGTTAAGGACCAGAACTCAGAGGCAGGAAAGCAGGGTCCTGTGCCAGCTGCTCACGGAGGTGTCATGCAAGTTTGGACGAGTTCAGAGGAGGCACAGAGAAGGGAAGAGCTGGGGGATGAGGAAGGCAGGCTCCAAGGGGCTGTGGTTGCACTCGGTGTTGTGAGACACCTAGGAGCTCACCAGGGAGAGGACACCCGGCTGGGTCCCCCAGGAGCTGAGAACTTGGGGGGATTTGTTCATGATGGCTGTTAGTGGCAGGAGATCCATTGACCTGAGACCACTCCTCCCCTAACCTCCTTCCCCTCAGAGCGTAACATCGCCCCCTGTCGGATCTACCAGAGGCCTTAGGTCCTCCTGCCTTCCCCCTACACCCGAAGACCTGTCTGGAAGGACAAGGGATGTGCTGGGGGGTAAGATGGAGGGCCAGGCCTGGGAGACCTGGTAAGGGGGGTTATGGCTAGTTGACACAGCCAGACTGGGTGATCCTCACCTGGAAATGTCCCACAGCCTCTCAGACACGGGCCCCGGGGGAAAAGGGTTTACATGAACCCAAGAAACCAATTAGGAGGGGTTCATCCCGAGGAGCCACGGGCAGCCCGCCGGCCTCTAGGCTTCCAAGCTCCATCATGCCCAGCAAAGCCTCTGATGCCAGAGGAGGGGTGGTCAGGGTGAGGAGGGGTGGCCACCACTTTCTGTGGCCTTTAAAAAGTCCCTTTGTCAGGGGCACCTGGGGGGCTCAGTCGGTTAAGCATCTGACTCTTGATCTCAGCTCAGGTCTTGATCTTGGGATGGTGAGTTCAAGCCCCATGTTGGGCTCCATGCTGGACATGGAGCCTACTTAATAAAATAGGATGTCCCTTTGTCCATTAGCTGCATTAGGTGGAGAAAACCCCGATCTTGCTAGGGCAAAGATTGCAAACCATAGAAATAAGTCTTTTCCAGGACTTCACCAGAGTCAGTGTTTCCTCCAGGGTCCCCCAGGCCCGGCATTCCCTCAGTCTGCAAGCCAGGCCCCAGGGAGGGACCCCCACTCCCTGGAGTCCAGACCCCACATGGAGAAAAAGAACTAGCTGCACACCCCTCAGTGCCGCCTTTGGCGCTGAGATTCCTCCAGGTTGTGCCTGGAGCTAGCTCACCCGGTACTGATTGCTCATGCGCACTTTGGGGCAAGATCTGATGTAGAAATAGGGACTCTGTCACGCTAGAGTCCTCCGCAGGTCTCGGCTGTTGCCTCCGGCAGTTTGCCCTGGTTTCTGCAGGACCACTGGCTGGTTTCCGAATTCAGACTCTCCTGAGGCTGGGTCTCCGGGGCCTGAGCTCGGCATCAGGGCTTTAAGCCGGTTTCAGTGTGTTTCTCGGTTTAAAGAGGACTTTCCTGGTCACATAGAAGAGACGTTCTTGCTGGCTTTGGTCCCCACAGAGCTAGGGCTGGGCCCAGAGCAGCCCCTGAGGGGACAGCCCCAAGTCAGGCCTGGGGGGCTGGGTGGTGTGGGGCCCAGGTGTGCAGCCAGCAGAGTGGCGAAGATGCAGACCGGTCCCGAACTTGACCAGGGCAGTGTCGAAGCCTCTTTCCCTGAGCACTCACTAAAACCCACTCAGCTCTGTGCCAGGTGCAGGGCTCCTGCTGGAGCCCCATGTGCTGGGCTCTGATGTCCTTGGCCTGCCACCTGCTGTCACCTTCCTGGAAATTCTCCTGCTTCCTAGTCACTTGTCTGCCCCCTCCTGGGCTCACTCCCCAAGGAAGGGTGGGGGGCCTTGCCTGTCTGCCCACGTCATCCTTCTCTCCAGGTCAGAGATGGATTCCCTGCTGGGGAATCTGAGGCCACTCCACACTCCTGTCCCTTCTGAGGCCACCTGCTATCTCCCTTGGCGACAAAAGGCGCTTGGGATCCCTGTCCACAGGGAAACCAACCCATCCTTCATCTCTGGAACATCTTCTCACTCGATTCTTCTCTTCTCTTTCTGGAGCACCTGTTAATTGGCACTTGGACCTTTTGGAGTGGTTCTCTGGTTTTCTGTGTATTTGTCTCCTGCTTTCTGTATCTTCATCTTTTTTTGAGATTTTATTTATTTATTTGAGAGAGAGAGAGAGAACACAAGCAGGGGGAGCAGCAGAGGGAGAGGGAGAAGCAGGCTTCCCGCGGAGCAGGGAGCCCAACATGGGGCTCGATCCCAGGACCCTGGGACCATGACCTGAGCCGAAGGCAGACGCTTCACCGACTGAGCCACCCAGGGCCCCTGGACTTCCATTTTTTTGCTCTCTGGGAGATTTTCTCAAATTTACCTTCCACCTCTTGTATTTATATCTTTAGTTCTGCTGCCATATTTTCGTTTGCAAGACTCCGTTTTCTGCCACAGTTCCTCGTTCCTCGGATACCGTATGACTCATCTTTGGGAGGTGGTATAGTTGTCCCTGAACTTTAACTCTGCTACTCCTCTTCCTGGCTTGCTTCAGCGTTTCACGTCAGAGGTTCTTCGAGGTGTCCAGGGGCGTTTGGTCCTCACTCTCCTTGCGGGGGGGGTGGGTGGGACTCAGCCAGCGGCTGCATCAGCTGGGACCGGCCATCTCCCTGGGGACCCCAGTGATGGTTTGTTTTTCCGCTGTCTCCCCTGGGGGACCTTGGTCTGGGGGCTGCTATCTGGAGCCATCCCAATTTGTTGGGGGTGGAGGAGAAGTGCCCCCACTGTCCCCAGGGCACTAATAGCTTGGCTCCGCCAACAACTGGAGCCTGGGAAGACCAGCAGGGGGGGTGGCCCAGAGGTGCTGCTCAAGTAGGTGAAACAAAGGGGAGGGTGGGGAGGGAGACTCTGCTGGGCCTGGCCACCCCCCAAGGGCAATTTGGGGGTTACCTGTTAGAACCAGTTCCTGGGAGCCCAGC
Source organism: Eumetopias jubatus (assembly GCF_037043125.1). Taxonomy (NCBI): domain Eukaryota; kingdom Metazoa; phylum Chordata; class Mammalia; order Carnivora; family Otariidae; genus Eumetopias; species Eumetopias jubatus. Next base: position 201,018,069 of record NW_028274808.1, on the reverse strand, counting down.
CCCACCCCAAGCAGCTTCTCCAAGGTCTCCCAGAGAGGGTCTCTGGGCAAACCATTCTCCTGGAGCTAGTATGTTTCTGGAATGTTCAGTGCCTCTACCAGGCCTGGCCACTTAACCAACTGTGCAGTCTCTCCAGGTGTTGGGTCCTTCATCTTTAAAATGGGGGTGTTGGATCTGGTGACCCGAGGACTCTTCTTGCCCCACCCTTTTGGGATTAGGTCACCCGCCCCTCTGGGCAAGACCTGCTGCATAAACTGTCACTGAACCCCAGCTGGGCTGACAGATGTTCAGAGCTCCACCCCCCAGGGGTCATCCCCACCCCTGCACAGTTGTAGGGCTTGGGGCCACCTTGGGGAAGACTGGGAGCCTCCAGGGGCTGTGCGTGAGGGCTCCCCAAGGCCAGCCCGGGCCCCTCGGGTAGCAGAGGCCAGCAGGGACACAGTCCAGGAAGTGGGCCCAGGTTACTGCAGCTGGGGTCCCTCTTTCCCTCTAACACGCCTTACTCTGAGAGGCCCCAGGCTCCCAGGGGGCGGCCGTCTGTTGATAGGGTTCTGTGGCGGCCTTTGCCACCTGCTGACCTGGCAGCCTAGAGGCCCTGGAGGGCGTGACCTGGAGTGGTTTGCTTTTAGGGTCCTGCCCTGGGAAGATGGCCTACTACGGAAAATGCATTGAAACTGTCATTGAGCAATTGAATAAATTTAAGCCTGAGAAGGACAGTCCTGAGCAGTTCCTGGAGGCTGCATCCACCGCCCTGCAGGTAGGTTCAGAGTGGCCACTCAGGGCTCGCTGGGAGGTGTGCCAGTGACACATGTCATGTAGCTAGTTACTTTCTAGCAAAACAACATCAAATCCCCTCCTCACAGCTGCTTTCTTTCCCACCTGGGGAGAAGGCTTGGGCACAGCTCCTGGGCATGCTCAATGTCACCGTAGGTCACGATGGTGACCCTTCAGGGCGGGAAACCCTCTGTGCCTCAAGAGGCACTCCTGGTGTCCAGAATGTGCGTCAGACCAGTCTCATGAAGAGAAACAGTGGCACCGCGACTCGGGACATGCCTGTGCGGTACCATCCAAAACTGAAAATAGGTTAAGAGTCAGCTCGGATGAGCCGCCATTCTGGAGAGTGGCGTCCTCCCCAGGGCAGCTCTGCACGGGCAGCGAGTGAGCTGAGCGGCCTCCCACAGAGCGGCAAGGCCCACGGGAGCCCCCAGCTCCTTCCTCTTGTGACCCACACCTGGAAGAAATAAGGGGCCTCCCCCCGGTGACTCGGCTATGTCCCCGTGCCCCTGCATGGTCCCTGCGCTCTCCTCCCCCAACCGCAGGCCACCCCGTTTCAGGCACACACAGAGAGTCCGCTGGACGGGATCGTGGGACGGGAGCAGCGCGGTGCAGCACATCCTGCCCCTCAGCAGCCCTCAGAGGCCTCGCTGGGATGGAGGACTCTGGCCTTGCGTCCGCCGGCCAGCTGTCGAGGGGGTGCTCGGGTTGCAGAAGCATGCACTGTGGGGGCCTGCCTTCAGGACTTTGGGACACGGGCCCTGTTGGATGGGGCCTCAGGAAATGCTGTGGGACCCCCCCCCCCACTGCCTGCCCGTCGTCATCCAGCAGGGAGAACACCTGCGCCTGCACGCGCGCTAAGGCAGGGTCGCGGTGGCGAATGCACTCCTTCCGGGAGGTTTGCCTCCAGTTGCTGCTGCCGCAGCTGTGTTCATTTACCAGGGCCCGTGTGAGCTACTCACGGCACCCACCCCCGGGGGGCCCAGCTGTGACCAGGCCCCACCTCTAGGCGCCACCCCCCAGCCCCGTCACCTGCTCAGCTGCGGCCTCTGCCGGGCCCCCGGCCACAGATGGACTCCCTTTCCCTCGGGGTGTGGTGGGGTATTTTCCCCCTTCCTTGGCTGCCTGTGGTACAGCAACCTAAAAACGCAGAGAGGGGGCAGGGTGGACGGGCATTGGCCTGCCGAAGTGCCCGGGGCCCTGGGCGGTGTGCATACACAAAGGCTGGAGGGCTTCCAGCAACCAGAGACTCCCACGAGAGAAAGCCTGGCTGCTGACCCGGTGCCCGCTCCCCAGTGTCACTCAGGAAAGGACTGGGCAGGGGTCCGTCCCCCCACACCCCTGCACCCATCTCTTGAGCTCTTGCCCTGAGACCCTCGGCACGGGGGGGAGGTGCCAGGCCACAGTGCCCTGTCCCCAAGCAGAACCGGCCTCCCCAGAGCCCGCTTGCAGCCCGGCCCCTTCGACCGCTCCCGGGCAGGGCTGCGTGTCTGTCTGCCCACCTCGGGTCTTTCCCGGCAGCCATGACTGCTGTTAACTCCTCTCGTCCTAAAAGAAAGACCTCACCCAAGGTTCTCACCTTCCACTTCCAAGAAGGCTCCTTGGTGTGTCTGCTGTGCCCCCAGCTCCCCTGCCCGCACCCCTCCAAATCTTTCACCCCTGCTCGGCATGAACAGTAGAGTTAATAATGTCTTCATTTCTCAATAACAACCATTACAGAAAGTTGGGTTTGTTACAACAATAGTGTGGGGTGTTTTTCCCCACAACCAATAGATTATTACCAGCGAGCCCTGCGTGATGCCCCCCTGTGTGCGTTTCTGTTGGGGGGGAGACCAGCACCCCAACCGAGCCCCGGGGAGCTGCCCGGCATCCCTAAGAGGGGCGCCGATGCTCACATCAGGCGGAGAGGCAGCTGAGTTTTCTGACACGCTGGTCCTCCCAGATCCTTTCAAATGTGCAGCTCGAGTCCCAACAGTTGGGACAACACACCCTTGTCTCCAGCTGTCAGAAAATTGGTGCAATCCACTGCTTTTGTTAGACCAAGGCTCAAGACTGTCACCTGGAAGAGAATGATCCGGCACAGAAACGGACTGGCCGACTGGTGGAGGGCAGGTTTCTCAGTTCAAAAAAAGATAAGTTGAAGTCCTAACTGCTGGCTACCTGTGAATGTGACTCACTGAGAAACGCCATCTTTGCTGATATAATTAAGAATCTCGAGATAAGATCGTACTGGATTTAGGGGGAGCCCCAAATCCAGTGACTAGCATCCTTATAAGAAGAGAGGAATCTGGACACAGACGCAGAGACACAAGGAAGAGGGCCCCTGTGACCTCAGACAGAGTTTAGTGGCGCATCTATGAGCTGCAGACACCGGGACTGCTGCAATCACCCCCCATGGGGAGAAGCATGGTGGGGACTCTCCCTCCGGTCCCCAAGAAGGGACTGACCTTGCAACATCTCAGTTTTGGACTTCTGTCATTCCTGCTGTTTCCAGCTGCCAAGTTTGTGGTAATTTGTTACAGCTGCCCCAGGACATTTGCATAGACAGGGAGCCTCCTGGCAGAGACCAAGGGCCAGGTGGCACACTCAGGGTGGCTGCCGGAATGCTGGGCTCTGGGGACCAGGTAGAGGAGAGGATGCCTCAGGTGGTCAGATGAAGCCTGGCTGAAGGGTGGGGAAAAGTCCGAGGACCTGTGGGCTGGGGGAAGAGCGCGCTGACTTTCTCTCTGCAGATTGGTCTACAGGTCACGGCACATGTAGGTGCTGAGACGTGGGCGTTGAGCCTCTCTAGGCACCAGTCTCCAGAATGGCCTGACAGCGGCACAGAAGAGCTGGCTGGAGCTGGAGGAGGGAAGGAGGGGCAGGTGGGCGTGAGGGTGATGGCACCAGCAACCAGGCATGCTGCCAGCAAGTGGCCTGTGCCCCCCGGCCGAGCCCTCAGGGAGGGCTGGGAATGAGAAGGGCCCCTCCCTCTCTCCACGCTCCAAGCTCGACCCCCACAGTTAATGTCACTTTGGAACAGGCATCGTTTCATTAGAGCACCACATTGGTGGACTGGAGGGTTTCCTGTAGGGGGGATGGACGCTGGGGGACATTACTCCCTGGGCCCTGCCCTGGGCCACTCCTTTCCCTCCCGCACACTCCCAGAGCCCCACGTGGCCAGCCGGCATGACAGCTGGGCCACCAGCCTGAACAGGTGGGCATAAGAACCTCCAGAGAATGGACACCGGCCTTCGGGACAGAGGTGTGGGCGTGCTGGGCAGAGCAGGCAGCTTGGGGCATCCACAGAGTCCATGAGGTCTCAGCAGACCTCCGACAAGGGTCTGGCTTTGGGAGAGAGTACCTGAGGGGTGGGAGGTAGGGGAGAACGGAGCTTCCTCAGGCAGAAGGATCCGCATGAGCCAGGGACAGCGGAGTCCTGACCTGGGGCAGGCGCTATGTGGTCAGGGTGGCCAAGCAGAGCCTGAGTGCATAGCAGCTTGGATCCCGGGACCATCTGGGCAGCCCATGGGCAAGGGCAGGCAGGCAGGTGAGTCCTGAGCGGGAGAAGGGAAAGGTCAGCACGGGGATGGCAGGAGACGTACTGGACAGCTGCTCAGTCCGACAGTGCAGGGGTGAGGTGGGGAGGGGAAAGGCCTGGCCGAGCACCCAGCCCAGCCCCCCGCCAGGGAGAGAGATGCTGGGGAGGGTGGCAAGGGGGAAGGGAGGGGGCTCGTGCAGGAGGGTAGGGGGGAAGGCAGGGGCCTGATATCACCAGCCATGTCCTTGCCTGGAGGGTGGCGGGGCGGCGGCGGCGGTGGCGGTCGCGTCCCGGAACGCCTTCTTACTCTTCTGGTCGGTAGCTTCACAGAAGGCCTGGGCTCAGGAAATCGTTTTTAATTTAGTATTTGTTCAGTGCCTCACTTATTGACATCAAAGATCCAAAATCCAGAAGGTCCAAAACGGTATCCAGTGGGGGCTCTTCCTCTCCCCCTGGCCCTCCCAGGAGACAAGCAGAGACCAGTGTCCTGCGGTTCCTTCCAGAGGCCGTGCAGGCCTCTCCCGCAGAGATACTGCCATGTGGTGAAAATTACGTCTACACAGTATCTTTCGTATATGAAAACGATATCATTTTTATATAAAATTTTTAAGCAGTTTTAGCAGATGGTAACCCATGGTCTCACAGTCCTGCACTTGGCTGTTTGCCCTGAAGCTTCCCTGGAGGCTTGCCCTGTGTTGGTGGACGCGAGCGTCCTACCTCCCGACTGTGACGGAGTCACGGCAGCTGTCCCTGGTCGACGGGCTCAGAGGTTGTGTCCGGTGTTTCAGGATGAGAAGCATGGTGGGGCTGACTGGTCTGCCCGTGCTTCTGCAGTCGGGGTCAAGTCCCGGAAGAGGCAGCTTCTCCCTGAGAGAGAGTGGGCCCTGGTGAGCTCCATGGACACAGCCAGCTCAGTGGACCCATCACAGGGAGCAGCATGCCGACCGTGTCCTTGACCTTGCTTACACACTGTGCTCGCAGCTAGTTTCATCGTTGCCAGATAGGCGGGGAAAGGCACTGGGGGCAGTTATAATCAACACTTCTCTTATTTTAGCTCCCGAGTTTTGAAACAGTATGTGTTTCTATGTCTGAACTATCTGTTTAGACCTGTATCTGTTGGGAAACAGTGTTTGGCTCTGAGAAAATCCTGAAAAGCAATGGCTTGAAGAAATCAGAGGTATCTTTGCTCACATAAGAAGCAGTCTGCAGACGGGCAGTGTAGGGTGGGCTCAGCGGCTCTGGGGTGCCATTAGGAATGCATTCTTCTTCCTCTCTGCTTGGCACTCCTTAGAATGTACCTTTGTCTTGAAGTCACAAAATGGCTGCCCTGCCTCCAGCATTGCATCCATATCCCAGGTAAGAAGAGGAGAAAGGCAAAGAGCATAAGGCAGGTGCCAGGTGAATCTGCCTAACTTTCTAGGAGCCTTCTTGGAGGCTACCCCTGGCAACTGGCCTTTAAATCTCATTGATTAAAGCCATTTGCTACATGGCTCCATCAGCAGGGGACTGGGAAAAGTTCTAGCTGAGCACACCATCTGCGATGAGATAGCATTTTTCTGTTGGGCAGGAGAAAAGGAGAAGGGGTTGTGCCGACAACATTTGGCAGCCTCAGCTTCCTCTCTCTGCTTTTCTCCCTGACTTCAGCCTTGGCATCACTGACGAGCAGGGGCCCCGGGGTATTCTTCCTGTGCTGAAATCTGCACCCAGGCCCCTCTCCTGCCTTGGACCCTGGTCTCGCTCTGCCCTAACTCTGTGGTGCCGGCACACAAGCTGGGTCTGGCAACTCCTACAGGAGGCAGCTGGTGATGGTGGAACGTGGGCAGACTTGCAGGCCTCTGGGTCCTCTGCCCCCAGGCCTGGCCCCCTCCCAGGACTGTCCGTGACACTGTTATCCAAGGGCTTGCTTCCCTCCCTGGGGGCTGGCCAGGGGCTATGGACTTGGGAGTCCTGAACTGGACCAAGGCCCAAAATGGTATGACAACACTCAGAGGCCCTTGGGTGGCCACCGCCCTCTGGGTTCTGTGACTGAGGCTGGTTTGGGGTTAAGGTTTAGCTCTGGTACTGGGGCCCCCTCTGCAATTTGGCCCCGGCCCTACCTCCTTTAGAGAAAGCCCGGCCAGCCCGGCCAACCCAGCCCTAGCAGCCCTTCGCTGGCCTGGCCGGAAGGACCTGGTCTGAAGCTCAGTGGCCCCTGACCCATGTCACCCCACCAGGCCCCAGTCTCCCCTCTGTGACCAGCTGGGTTCCCTGGCGGTGAGGACCTGGCCCTAGGCCCAGCCTAGCCCATGGGCCAGGGTGTCATTTACTGCCTGGCTCTGCGTCTTCCGGGACCCTGGGCCTCGTGCAGCCCTGCCTGACCTCCTTGCCTGGGGACTGACCGCATGAGGGCTTCCAGCCACAGGCTCAAGGCTCTGACCTTATTAAAAATACATACTCACACTTCCCAAACGCAGACGTAATGAATGAGAAGCAGAGTCACTGTTGTCTGAGCCTCGGAGGCAGGCATCCTGCAGAGTCATGCAGCCTCGCTCCAGCCCCGCTGACTCATTGCTCTCCGACCGGCCCGCACCGCCATCCTGGGCTTCCTCAGAGAGAGCCTGCCTGGTGTGGGCACAGCCCGGGAGTTAGAGGCCCGTGCAGGGAAGTGGACACAGAAGCCTGGCGGGACGGAGACCCCGCTCTGCGCCCAGCCTGCACTCAGCGAGGTCTCTGGGTCCCCGCCACGGCCCAAAGAGGCAGGACATTCTAGTCCCTCTCCCGTGAGCACCGGGGCGACGTTCTCACAGAGACGGGCAATCACCTGCCAACATGCACTGCTAGGCGAGGGGGCTAGCCGATGTCTGACTGTGGGAAGGTCAGGGACGCCTCCCAGGTCAGGGAGCACCTGAGCACTCCTGGTGGGAGCGAAGGAGCAAGTGTGCAGGGAAGAGCATTGCACACAGAGGGAACAGCCAGCACGGAGACCCTGAGGAGACATCTGACATGCTGGAGAAGCAGAGACAGGCCAGTATGGCTGGAGTGGGGCCAGGGTTGGGTACGGACTCAGACGGAGCCTCACCAGCCACAGTAAGGACTCCTTCTGGAACGTTCTAAAGAGGGACAGACATGATGTCACTTCCATTTTAAAAGAATTGCTTGGTGGCCAGGTTGGAAATAGAGGGCGGGCAAGCGGAGAAGCCAGAACGCAGCTGGTTTCCCCTAGCTGTCCATGAGGCATTGGGAGGGAGCAGAGAGAAGCATCGGGGGTTTGGTCTGAACAGCTGGGAGCAAGGGTTGTGCTTATGGACATGGGAAGGCTGGGGAGGGTCAGGTTTGGGCAAAGCCCAGGAGGCCAGCCTCCCACACAGCCACCAGACAGACGAGTGGGGGGAGGAGCAGGAACAGACGGAACTTTCTGGAGTCCAGGGAGGGCCGGCTAGGTGAGGCGTCCCAGGGGCTAAGTGCAGACAGTGAAGAAACTGGGCGGGAGGGATGGGCCCTGGGAGCCAGGATGTCCACAGGCACTATTAGCATGAGAACATTGCTACCAGGGGCTCGTCCAGGCACTGGGAGGAGCCGGGCTTAGAGCCCAAGTCTGGGGCAGCCCGGGGCTGCGCATCGGTCACCTCTGCCGTGGCAGGAAGAGGTGCGTTGTTTCCCTCGCCCTGCTGTCCCTCCTGTAAGGGCAGGACCAAACTGTGCCCAGAACCATGGGGGCAGAGCCCACGGAAGAACCTGGTCCCCGGGCTGCCAGCCCCTGTGGTGCCGGTGGGAATGACACCATCTGCCAAGACAACATCCAGATGTCCCACGCACGCAGGTGGGGACACAGGCTCTCTGAGGTCCTGTGGCTTGTCCAGGAGCCCTCAGGTCGTCTCGTTTCTCTGTTTTCTTAGCATGAAAATGGGAAGAAACCATGAAGGAAAGGATAGATTTGACCTCAAAAAAAAAAGAGAAACCCCTGTGTGCTCTGTGTGCCGAAAAATATTTTACACAAAGTTAAAGGGCAAATTACAAACTCACAAAAATAACTATCCTATTAGTGAACATGTTTATTGCCTTACTCTATAAAGAGTTCATAGGGGCGCCTGGGTGGCTCAGACGGTTAAGCGTCTGCCTTCGGCTCAGGTCGTGATCCCAGGGTCCGGGGATCGAGTCCCACATCAGGCTCTTTGCTCAGTGGGGAGCCTGCTTCTCCCTCTACTGCTCCCCCTGCTTGTGCCCTCCCTCTCCCTCTCTCTCAAACAAAATCTTTTTAAAAATAGAGCTCATAAAAATGGTTAAGAAAAATACTGTCCCAATAAAAAGTTAGCCAAGAATGTAAATTGATAATTCACAGAAGTACAAATAAATGTCCAATAAACATAGGAAAATTTCACTGCTAATAAAAAAATTTCAAAATAAAACAAGATACTAAAATGTATCTAATAGATTGCCCCCCCAATTTTTTTAACGACACTGCAGGTGAGTTTATTTTGATGTGCTTTGCACCTGTCAGGGGCCAGGTCCACACTTCGGCTTCATACCGTATTAACTGTCTTGTGGCTGCATCCTCAGTTCCACGGAGCATCGTGCCTGTGGCGGCCTTGCTCTCCTGGGACAACAGGAGAGAGTGACGTCCCCCCCACTGACACTTAGGCTCTTACCCTTTCCCCTTGCCCTGAACTTCTTTCTTTTTCTTTTCAGAAAGAAGTAAAACATTTAGTGGGCATAAACATACTACATATACCCGACCGATACAGTTAGGCATCACATGCAACATAGTATTTGCAAAATCTTTACCTTACAATTAACATGGCAGGTTTAATACCACATATATGAACGAGTCTAAAATGTACAGCACAGGAAGACATATGATGACTCTTTTTTCTCCTGAAGTTGAAAAGCCTGGAATATATGTCCAGCAGCAACAGAAAACATTTTGTCTTTCAGCGTAAAGAATTGTGCAAGGCTGACATTCCAGCACATTAAGTTAGGGCACTCCTCCGCTCCAACGGGAGAGCCGAATGACAGCAGCTAGCCGGACACAGGCAGAAACCGCCAACGGTTCAATCGATAAGAGTAAGGCAGACGATAGGGGGAAAAATGCTTGAAAAAGTTTTCTTCTGAAATGCCCTGAACTTGTCGTATTTGGGTACCTCCTGCATTTTGGTTGGTTCCCTTCCATCCCCAGAAGTGTGATTGCTGGGTTAAAGGGGATGGGAGTATAAGGTGCCCGAAAGGTGTTCCCAGACTGCTTGCAGGAAAGGCTCCTCAGCACCTGTTCCCCCGCCGGCTAAGGCTCTGCGGGCAATATTGGATGTTCTTTTTCATTCTTCTATTTTCAAAAGCTTAATTCCTTTTTTGAATAAGTAGCGTGTGACAACCCAGGTTACCAACCCCAAGGTGTTGCAGTCTCCCCAGCACGACCCCCAGCCCCTCCCAGGGTAAAGTCCCTGCTGTTACTGGTAATTCCTGCCTGGCTTTGCATACCCAAAGAGTCCCACAGAGGCGCCCTTATGGTTTTCTTTTCCTTTGGGGGTTACTTTTTTGTTTTTAAGATTTTATTTATTTATTTGATAGAGAGAGAGACAGCCAGAGAGGGAACACAAGCAGGGGGAGTGGGGGAGGGAGAAGCAGGCTTCCCACGGAGCAGGGAGCCCGATGCAGAGCCCGATGTGGGGCTTGACCCCAGGACCCTGGGACCATGACCTGAGCTGAAGGTGGATGCTTAACAACTGAGCCACCCAGGCGCCCCGAGATTTACTTTTTTAATGACTCGTTTGGAAACCTTTATAAGAGCTTGCGCGTCTTTTCTCTTATTGTGGTAAAACACACGTGAGGTAGAATTTACCATCTTAACCATGTTAAGCACACGCTTCAGCGGCAGTAAGTACCTTCACATTGCACAGCCATCCCAACCCAGAAGGTTCCCCAGAACCTTCTCCTCTTCCCCAACCATCACTGTCCCATGAAACCCTAGCTGCCCCACCCCGCCGTCGCCCCTGGCCCCCAGCATCCTGCTTTCTGTCCTGGGAATCTGGCTCCTCCAGGGGCCTCCTATTTGTGAAATCACATATTTGTCCTTTTGGAGCGTTTGTTTTAATGCATCATTTCCATGTTTATTTCTGTGTTTGCCCCTAGCTCACCATCACTATCCAGGAGCACCCGAGGGACCACATCCTGGGGGGGACCCTCTGGGTCTGAGGCTCTGCCCACTGCTCTGGGGGGAGTGCCCTGACTGAGCTCTTCCCCCGCATGGAGGGACGCCTGGCCTAGCCCGTGGCCCCCTCCCAGCTGTTTCTTTTCTAGACTCTGAGCCTCCAGAAGCAGGCGTTCATTTTGGAGGTGCTGTCCGGGTGCCTCGAGTACCGGAAGTTGCTGGCCGTGGTGGTAGATGCGTTCTACGTGCGGGCCGGCTGGCTCTGCCCACGGGCCGACTACAACCTCTTCGAGGGTAGGTGTCCCTGCGGGCCAGGCCTGCGGCCCTTGTCTCTGGCATGGGGGCCGCAGACTCGCAGCAGCAATAATGACCGGGTGGAGTGGGAACGAAAGGACACTCCTCAGGCTCCTGCTGTTTCTGCGGCACTTGTGTTTTCCGAGGTCTCCCGACGGCCTGTTACCTCGCTGGGTCCTCGTGGGTGCCTGTGAGTGGGCGGACCAGGGTCCACCTGACGACACGGACACAGACTCCAGGCCCACTAAAGGCCGCAGGGCTCCCGTCCAGGGGGACGGGATGGGGACTGAGGGGGGCTGGGGGGCTGAGCTTGGTGGCCGGAGGCCAGGTCCGGAGCTGGCTCCTGGGCCCCGCCTGCGCCCCTGGGCACTTGGCTCAAGTCAGCAGCACGTCACTGGCCCACCTAGCAGTCGGTGTGACCAACAGTCCCGCGGACGACCCTCACCTGGCCCAGGGACATTCAAGTTACAGTCAGCTCGAGGCTATTCGGTCTCTCAGAATTAACAAACGAAAATCCGGAATGATTTACTTTTACCGAGGGAAATTCTGGAATTTCTGAGAACTCATCAAATGAGTTAGTGTGTGTGGAAGTGGGATGGAAGGCACCGCACGCTCACCTGTGTGAGACATTTGTGCCATGGTGTGTCATCCTGCCATTTTCACGGGGCGCCAGGTGGAGCTCCCGCCCGGACGGTGGTGGGGCCTGAGGCGCACCCCTCGGGCCCCTGGCCTCTGGCTGACTCCCCCAGGATCAAATGCTAGGGGGTGTGGGGGATGACACCCGAGGGTCTGCCCCACATTCATCGGCCCTGTCTCCTTAGTGATCTGCTACCTGGCCACGTTCCAGCTGGAGGAACTCGGCTTTCAGCTCTTCTGTGACATTGTCCGGGCCCAGCCTGTGGACAAGATGCACAAGGTGAGCCCCCCCACCACCACCTGCCCTGCATCTCCCTTTTTTTTAAAGATTTTATTTATTTCATTGAGAGAGAAAGAGAGGGAGAACAAGTGAGAGAGAGCACAAGCAGGGGGAGCAGCAGCAGAGGGAGAGGGAGAAGCAGGCTCCCTGCAGAGCAGGGAGCCCGATGCGGGACTTGATCGCAGGACCCCGGGATCATGACCTGAGCCGAAGGCAGACGCTGACACACAACTCTTGTGCTGCCTGGTCCGGCCCAGTAAACGACCTGTTCCCAAGGCCCACGGCTCAGGGTGCTCTTTTGGGGACCAGACGGAGGCATCCTATTTCCTAGTCCACACGAAGCTCTCCTGGGAGACTGCCCCACGTGGCCTCCCCTTCTAGCCAGTTTTCCAGAGCCTGGCTTGAGTGGTCTGTAGTGGTCCCCTGACTAGACAAGGCCCTCCAAGACAGAGTGTGGCTTCAGCTTGGTGGACACCCCTACACAGAGCAGCCCCCCAACAGGCCCAAAGTGTGGCCACCCCTCGGACAAGGGCTGGGGCCTGAGCTTCATCTCAGCAGCACAGACGGCCACTCCTGTGGCCACCCCAAGCGACGGCCAGCCTGCTCTGCAGAAGCCTCCAGCTCCCCGAGGTGGCCTCCACTGAGAAGCTAAACTGTGCTGTTTTTCTAGAATCAGATCTGTTACACTTGAGGGTCCGGCCTGGAAAGCAGCTGTTAGGAGCCCACAGTTGCTGGACATCCCTGCTGTGGCAGGGTCTGGGCCGTGCCAGGGCACACACCCTCAATCCCTTGAGGGCCCACCCCGGGTACTGCCCTGGGCAAGCAGAGGCAGGCTGCAGAAAACGGTGCAACTCCGTTCTTGGCATTCGGGAGCCCACGGGGTGGGGGGGAGGAGAGGCCACTGTCCGCCTGTCCCCACCAAGAACTCTCCAGAAGTGGGGTGTGGGCCTCGCGGGTCCTGGGCAGCTGGCTCAAGCACAGGGTCCCCACCAGCGGGGATGGGCCCTGCTTGGCTGGGGCGTGCTCCAGGACTGGGGTGGGCTGCCCCGAAAGCCCAGATACCGTGTGTAGAAGTCCACATGGTGAGGGGCAGCTCCCCAGAGCAGGTACCCCAGCCCAGCAGGTGAGCACGGTCAGGCTCCCCTCTCTGTTCTAGGGAGGGAGGCTCTGTCAGGAGGGGCCTCCTGCCCTGGGGTGGACAGAGGTCTCCTCTCATGGTGCATAGCCACACCTGCCCGCTGGACACTGGCTTTCTGTGTGAGGAGAGCTGGGGGTTTCACCAGGTTGGGGGGTCTGGGCCCGAGCCCCCACAGTGGTTCCTGCTTCTCCCTCAGTTCCTCGGGTTCTTCTTCAATCCCCTAAACCTGTGCTCGTGGATCAAGGATGAGTGGAGCCTCATCTATGAGACCGCCCACGTGAGAGAGAACTGGATCGACCCCCTGATGAGGTGGGCCAGGCTGGGGGCCTCCCTGCACCCCGCTTCCCAAAGCCGCCCTCACTGCCTGTCCCCATGCCCCTGACAGGCTTGGGAAAACGGTGGTTTCACAGGTGCAGGCCAGGACCTGCTGGAGAAGGACCAGCACGGGGAGCAGGGTGAAGCTGCCCCCTGTGGCTTCCCTTCTGATGGGGCTTGGGGGGTCCACCTTGTCTTCCTGGGGACAGAGAGACTGGGCACAAGCAGACCACGTTAGGTACCAGCTGTGTACAGGAGACCCAGAGGCCCAGGGAAGGCAGAAGCCCTTCTGTGGGAAGGAAATCGTGGCCCTGGGGTTGCGGAGTGTCCCCTGAGCTGCCCCTGCCCCAGAAGAAAGTCCTTAGTCCCAGCCAGGCTGGATTCACTGTCCGTCCACAGGGCTGCCAGCAGGGGCCCGGCCTACAGGGCCCCGGGAGCTACCTCCGGGTTCAGCCCGCTTCCAGCGTGCCCCACCCCCTTGCCCCACCACCCGCGATACAGCCCTACCGTTGTCCGCTATAGGACCAGCCCCATCCCAGACCTGCCTTGCCCCACCTGCCCCTCCTGAGATCGCACTCTCCGTTGGCCCTCGGACATGCCCTTCCTTCCTCCGGGGGCCGTGGCCCTCCAGCTGGGGCAGGAACTATCCAAACCGTGTAGTCTGCCCTCAGGGGAGCCCCACTGGCCAGGCTGCTGATGTGGGAGATTCCCTGCCCAAACCCCTGCCCCAGGGCAACCCCGCTCCACCCCTGTAGCCCCTTCTACACCTGTCACCAACAGCACAGCTCCAGGAACCTTACAGCAATTGCCAGCTTGCCCTGACCTCCCTCCCCTGGGCTGTCTGCTGGCCCAGATTAGCTCCATGTCCCCACTGTCGCTCCTCCTCAGACTCGCTGGACTCCGCAGCGAGAGGATCTCTCTGTCCCCTCCTCCCAGCTCCCCGCTCACTCACTCACCAGCGTGGCTTGAGACCTCAGTGCTGCTGGCCCTGCTTCCCCACCTGCTGTGTGACTCTGGGGTGTGGCTGGTACTGTCCCTGCATCAGAGACATTATCACCCCCACCCTGAGGTAAAGCCAGGTGTTTGGGCGATGGGGGGGGGGTCCTTTGGATTCCAAGGACCGTGCCCTAGTTGACCTGCTTTGGAAGTGGCCCTAAGCAGCTTCTCCCACCTTTCCCTTCAAGATGGCAGCCGGAGGTCCAGGAGCTGATCCACCAGCTGGAGGAAGTGATGGCCATTCAGCCCCCTCTTTCAAAGACCAAGGCCAAGGTCACAGAGCCCAAGGAGTTCAACCTGACTGTCCCCCGGCCCCGCGCCATTCCAGTTCCCGAGCCGGTCCCTGTCATGGCCAAGTCAAAACCAGTAAGTGCAGGCATTTGCCGTGGGCCCGGCTGTGAGCCAGTAGCAGCTGGGCTCTTCCCAGGGCCGAGTGTGCTCTGGACCAGACCAGGAGTGTTTAATGACCCCACCCAGCTGAACTGGAGCCTGCCTGGTGGATTCCTGTGCTCCACATACTGAGGTCTGGTCAGTGACATGAAATGAGGCTGGGGGACCATGGGGCTCAGACCCATCTGGACTCGGCACTTGGAGCCTACTTGGAGCCTGTTGCAGCGTACCTCTCCCTCTCTATTCGGTAGTGCCCAGCACACACATACATCACCATATACTCTTCTGTACTCTTCAGATCGTGGGCCGGTGATAATGTCTGTCTGTGTGACCCCAGTCATGTGGGCCTGTCCCTACCCCAGGGCCTTTGCACAACTCTCCCTCTGCCTCGACCCTCTTCCCCTCCCTCTTCTCCTTCTCCCTACCTTGCTGACTTCTCCTGCCAGTCAGGATGCATTGTATTGCAAATAACAGGAAAAAGCAGCTCGATCTGGTTTAGACCATAGAGAACTAGCTGCTTCTGGTTTGGTCAGAGTCCTTGCTGTGCTTCTGTGGGTCATCTTTATCTTTGGGCAAACTTCCGTCATCGTAGCAAACCATCCAGGGCATGAGAGGACATCTAGGGTCAAGAATTCCGTGGCACTAGGATTAGACCAGCTCGGGTGGCAGGCCTCCCCTTGAGCTGATCACCGTGATCGGGGTGCGATGTTCCGACCGGTTGTGGTCCCTGCCCCAGGCACCTTGGTGGACTCAGCTGCCCAGAACCATTCTGGTTTCCTCACAGAATTGAGGATTGCATGGAGGGTAAGGGGGTGGTGCTCGGGGGCCCCAGGGTCCCAGCCCACTCCCACCACCCTTAGGTCTATTGCAACCTGTCTGCCCAGAGAGGCCTTCCATAAACCCCTCACCCGTATCAGGTCCCTCGAGTTTTCAGATGCTCCTTAGACACACAGGGCAGAGGCCCAGGAATTAGGGTCTGGAGCTCAGGGCTTTCCAGGCTGTCCCTACCCCACCCCCCACGGACATGCCCCCTCCAGGCTGGCGAGGGTCTCCGTGACTAGACCCCACGGATACTCCTCGGGCCACCCTGGTCTCGGCAGTATTAATGCCGCGGCCCCTTCCCTTTCCTGGGCTCCATGACACTGACTTTCCTGGGCTCCGTGACACTCTCCTGGCCTCACCTGCCCCTCCAGGCCTCCTCCCTCATCCCCTGGCCCCCCAGTCACCTGCCTGTTCGTCCAGTGTCTCCTGGGCCTGGGCGCTATGCTCGGCTACCTTCCTTCTTGCTGCTGGCCCGACGTCCTTCCTTTCCCTCCCCTGGATGACCACCAGCACCCAGGGATCCCAGTCAGAGCTCAGCAGCTTCCCTTCCAGCCCTGCCTCTCCTGGTGCGGGCAGCACCCTCCCGCACCCACATCCAGCTGGACGCCAGCCTGGCACCT
This sequence comes from Eumetopias jubatus, assembly GCF_037043125.1. Taxonomy (NCBI): domain Eukaryota; kingdom Metazoa; phylum Chordata; class Mammalia; order Carnivora; family Otariidae; genus Eumetopias; species Eumetopias jubatus. The sequence goes on along the minus strand of NW_028274808.1, from coordinate 201,002,163 downwards.
CCACACACCCCTCCAAACTGTAGCCGATGACAGCAGGCTCCTCTCCTGCCACCCCACCAGATCCCCAGGAGCACCTACCAGCCGCCCAAGGAGAGGCAGTTGCTAGAGATGACCAAGAGATTTAATCGCTGGAAGGCCGAGGTGAGGAGCCTTCCGCGACGCCTGCCTTCCTAGAGCCCTCGCCGTGGTGGTGGGTGGGTGGGGGGTTCTATGCAAAGAAGCAGGGGAGGAGTGGGGAGCTGGTCCGTGCCCTTGTCCCTTCTGGGGCCCAAGGACGCCGGCTGGTGGCCAGTAGGGCCAGAGTCATGCACTGCTTGCAGGAGCTGCTGCTAAAGGCGAACATCGAGGAGATGCGGTGTGCGGTGCCCAGGTCCCAGGGGGAGCCCCTGATGCAGGTAACCCCCAGCGCTCCACACCCTGGGTCAGTCTTCATGGTGGCACGGACACATTGCTGCGATGCCCTGCCAGCAGCGACACAATGAGCCCCTCATTTAGTCTTTCCAGGCTCGGTTCACAGAGGGGCAGGCTCCCCGAGCCAGGCTGAGCTCAGCCTGAGCGTGCAGGTGCGGACGCACCTCCCAGACCACTGCGGGCACGCGTCTTCTGTGCTTTCTGGGGCTTCCTAGTTTCCCAGATTTCCGTGCTGAGCACCTAATGTTTCTACAAGAAAAACAAAAACCCCGGTATGTTTGTCAATAAGGGAAAAGTAAAGGGAGAAGGACAAGGAAGGCCTGTTCTCGGTGGCAGCTCACTCCGGAGGAGCTGGGCTGGCCCTGCCCTTCCCCTGCGGGCCCCCCTGGCAGCAGCCGGAGAGGCAGAGGGGCTATGGTCCCCACAAGCAGCTGCGGGGGGCGGGGTGGCGGTGACGGCAGGTCCCCAGGAGGTGCACTTCGACCCACGGCTCCACACACTGCAGCCGTGGGGCCCGTCCCGGGGGTGTCCACAAAGCAGCAGGCCGAGAGCCAACCTGGGGGGCAGCCAGGAAGGGTTGTGGAAGCCAGCCCCAGGGAGCAGCTAGGGGGATGGGTCCCAAGCCCGGAGGTTCAAGCTCCGCTGACTGGGAACCGGCTGTCCCCAGGCCTGGCAGGCCCACTCTTTCCCGGCCCCCGGCTGGGAGGCCCGACACCCCAGAAAGACTGGGGAGGGCACTGGAGGATAGAGGGGCTGCCCTGGGGGGCGCACGTGCAGGGGGCAGGCTGGGAACACATGGGTGGGCAGCTGGAGTTAGGATAGAGAGGAGGGAGCTGGCCCTCCCAGGGGTGCAGGGCCCACCACCTCCCCAGGGTGTGTTAGGGGCACCTGGTGGGCACAGGTGCCAGGCCCTGCCTTCTACAGGACTCCAAGAAGAAGCTGCAGCTTCAATTCATGCCCCGAATCCTTAAGACTCCAAAGCTGACCTTCTACAAGGTGAGGGGTGCTCCTGACTGGTCTGGGTGGGCACAGGTGCCAGTCCCCTGTCCCTGGACACCCACCTCCTGGCCTGTTCTGCGCCCAGGGGCTCGGATGGCCAGAGCTGGAGGCAAGGGCAAGTGTGAAGGGCAGGGGGGCACCTGCTGCCCCGAGTCTCCCCTCACCCTCCACCCCACTGCAGCCGGCCCCTCCTCTCTCCTGCAGCCCAGTGAGGTCCCGGTCAAGCTGAACACTGCTGCCATCCTCCGAGAAGGGTCTTTATACCAGCGGCAGGTGGAGAAAGAGCTGCAGAGGTGGGGGCGGCAGCTCCTCACCCCTCTTCAGAGGAGGGGGTGCAGGGCATGGCTCTTGTGGGAATAGAGGGCGCCCGGTGGCTGTGGTGCTTTGGTGGGGTCCACAAGCAGGCCAGTGTTGGGGTCACAGCTGTATCCAAGGAAGATAGTCCCGGCTCAGTGAGGGAAATGGACGGGACAGAGGGGGGCTTAGCAGAAAGCTAGCCCAGCCCAGACCTCTCTCAGGGGTCCCCTCCTTTTCAGACCCCTTCCTGATGCCCCCCTCCCCCCGCAGACCACCAGCGCGGCAGAGCCTGTGCTTACCCATGAGCTGGGCTGTGGGTGGGAGTTTGGGTGGCTGCCCAGATGGATGGGAGGACAGACAAGTGGACAGGGGGAGGGCCGATGGACAGACGGGTAGACAGGGGGAGGGCCGATGGACAGACGGGTAGACAGGGGGAGGGCCGATGGACACTCCGGTGAATAGACAAACAAGTGGCTGGAGGCTGGATGCACGGGACAGGTGGCCAGTGGGTGGGTGGTGTGGCTGGGACTGGGTGAAGAGCGCCCCACGCCTGTGAGGGCCACCGACTCCGGGGGAACCTGGGGCATCCCGGTGGCCAGCGTGGGCCCTGACCTGGGGGGATCCCAAGCCTTGCCTCTTGCCCCCTTCCCCAGGGTGGATACGCTTGTGGACGGGGCCAGGGACTTCTCTGAGTTCCTCCAGTGGCAGAAGGAGATGCAGGCGAAGGACCGGGAGGAGGAACTGGCCACAAGCGCGTGCCGGAGGCTGCAGGGGAAGCTGAGCCGTGAGGAGGCCATCCTGGCCCGGCAGCACCTCGCGCAGGAGAACAAGCAGAAGGCCGACCAGAAGAAGGAGGAGGTGACACAGCCTCGCAGGAGCGGCTGGGGGCCCGGGGGCCGGCCGGTGGGCCTGTCTGACCCCCAGAAGCTGTGGGGCTGCCGAGGGCCATGGGCCTGGCCGCTCCCGTGGTGGTTGGGGGGCGGCGGGGGGGGGGGCGGCAGGGGGGTTCTAGAGGCTCTCTGAGTGGACAGTCAGGCTGGCCCTTCTGGTCCAGACCCGCTCCTCGCCCCCACCAGCAGAGTCGGTTGGCCCACACGTCCACACATGAAGGAAGACCTGAAACTTCTGGAAAGCCCACACGTCGAACATTTGCTTCTAGTGTCCTGTCCCATAGAAGGGTCTGTGGGCATCCACGTTACCACTTCAGAGGCTGTAGACATATTGGTCTAGGCTCGTCCTCCTGCCAGGACAGGCGGCCTAGGTGGGGACCCCCAACCTGTGTTTCCCCGAAAGCCTGTTCCTTGCAGAGGGCCTCCGAGGGGCCTGGGCTCTGTGGCCCAACTGCAGCCCTGTCCATCCTCAGACATGTGTCCCTGAGGACCTGCGGTCTCCTGAACACCTTTCTGATAAACTTCTCTGTGTCTGTTTCTATTAGATGTCAGGGTTTGCTTTTCCTTCCTTTTTAGTTTCCTTTTTTACAAATAGGAAGTCAAAACAATGTGAACAATAGACCCAGAGGAGTGTCCCTTTTGGGGAGCCCATTTCCACCTACCCCCCTCAGCTCTTATTTCCATTAATTTCTGGACGATCTTTTCTGTCTTTCCTTCGAAGCAAATGTGTACACTTGCCTACACCCACTTCTTACGTCCCTCTCTCCTTACACACGTTGTCTGTGCGGCATCCGCAATGAATAAGGCCCATGCAAGCTTCTGGCATCGGGGGAGGGGGACTCTCAAGGGGACATCTTCCAGGGGACGTCGATGAGTCAGAAAGTAACGGAATGCAGGGCTTTTGCTGTGTTGCCCCGTCCACACTGTCCGGGGCATGCGGGCTCATCAGAGATGCTGGGTCACCTTCTGCAGGTGGTGTGCGAGGGGCCTGGCCCCAGGACCCCCGCCTGGGTGCACTGTACTGAATTCAGAGATTTGTGCTGAGCCTGTGGGCGTGACGCAGCATCTCGGCACCGTGCTGACGTGCCTGTCATTTGTTAGGTGCGGGGCTGAGTGTGTTTCATGTATTTAAGACCCATTTCTGTGACTTCTTCTGTGAACTATCTCTTCATGGCTTTTGTCCATTTTTACACAGCTTTACTGAGACATGATTGACGAGTAAGACTCCCATATGTCTAAGGTGTGTGATGTGACGGGGCGCCTGGGTGGCTCCGTCAGTTGAGCGTCCGACTGTTGATCTCAGCTCAGGTCACTATTTCAGCGTTGTGAGATCGAGCTCCATGTCGGGCTCTACACTCAGCGTGGAGTCTGCTTCAGATTCTCTCTCCTTCCCCCTGACTCTCTCTCTCTCTCTCAAATAAATAAATAGAAACTTTATTTAAAAAAAAAACCTGGTAATTCTATTTTTAATTTTTTGAGGAAACATTAAAATACTGTTTTCCACAGTGGCTGCCCCAATTCACACCGCCACCCTCGGGCACCCCTTTTTTCCACATTCTCGCCCATATTTGTTGTCTTTTGACTGTTATGACAGCCATCCTAACAGGTGTAAGGTGATAGCTCATGGTCATTTTGATTTGCTTTTCTCCGATAATTAGTAATGATGAGCATCTTTACATATACCCCTTGGCCATTTTTTTACCGCCTTTGGGAAAATATTCACATTCTTTGCCCATTTTTTAGTCAGGGTATTTGGCTTTTTTTTTTTCTACTGAGTTGTAAGAGTACCTTGTGTATTTTGGACGTTAACCTCTTATGGATATACGGTTTGCAAATGCTTTCTCCCATTGCACAGGTGACCTTCTCATTTGATTGGTTATGCTTTATCCTGTGCTGAAACCTTTTAGTTTGAGATAGTCCCAATAGTTCATTTTTGTTCTTATTGCCTGTGCTTTTGATGTCAACTACCCCCCACCCCGGAAACACAGCTAAGGCCAATGTGAGGGAGATTGTCTCCTGTTTTCTTCTACGAGTTTGTGATTTCAGGTCTTATGTTGATTTTTGTGTGTGGTGTGAGGTAGGGGTCCAGTTTTCCCAGCACCACTTGTTGAAGACACGGTCCCCTCCCCACTGAGTGGTCTCCGTGCCAAAGATCCATCAGGTACTTTCCAATAAGCTCTTAGCCTTCATTTCTTTCATTTTTAAGAGTTCTTCACACATGGGGTGCCTGGGGGGCTCAGTCGGTTAAGTGGCTGCCTTTGGCTCAGGTCATGATCCTGGGGTCTTGGGATCAAGCCCCACATCTTGCTCCCTGCTCAGCAGAGAGCCTGCTTCTCCTTCTCCATCTGCCTGCCACTCTGCCTACTTGTGCTCTCTCTGTCAAATAAATAAATAAAATCTTTAAAAAAAAAAAGAGTTCTTCACACATTAGGGAAAGTAACTCTTTATGGTATATTGTAGACAGTTTCTTCCAGTTGGTCACTCAGCTTTGCTTATGATGTGTTTTGTGGTGCAAACTTACCAAGCTTTCCTTTTATTGTGTCCACATTCTGAAGAGCGAAAAGAAAGGTTTTTCCTATACCCACATTAGGGAGCAATTGACCCATGTGTTCTCTAGTATTTGTATTTCATTTTTACATCTGGATCTCGAATCCACTCAAAGATTATTCTTGTACATGGTCTGAGATCTGGATCCACTTTTGTGGCCAACCATTTGAGTCTTCCAATCCATGAATGCACTATGTCTCTCCATTTATTTAAATTTTTTATTTCTTTCATCTGTGTTGTATAGTTTTTAGTATTCAATCCTGTACACGTTCTGTTAGATTTGTGCCTAAGTATTTCTTTTATTTTTTTGAGTAATTGTTAAGTGGTGTTGAATTTTTAATTCTTGTGTCCATGTATTCGATGCTAGTATATTAAAATGTAATTGACTTTTGTGTGTTGATCTTATATCTTGTGACTTTGCTGAACTCCCTTATTATTTTTCTAGGACAAACAAGGAGTTTTGTCGTAGATTCCTTGGGATTTTCTATGTAGACAATCATGTCATCTGTAAAGAACAGTTTATTTCTTCATTTCTGAACTGCATTCCTATCATTTGCTCTTCTGGCCTATTGCACAGGCTAGAACTTCGAGGCCTGTGTTAGGTAAGAATGAGAGCATACGTTTGTGCCTAGTTCCTGATATCAGGGGAAATCAGTCTTTCACTGTTAAGTACTGATGTTGGATGTAAGTTTTGTGGATGTACTCTCCATCAAGTTGATGAAGTTCCACAAGTTTTTATTATGAAAAGGTGTTGAATTTCATCAAATGCTTTTCTGCCTCAATGGATATGATCATGTGACTTTTCTTCTGTGGGCTGTGAATATAGTAGATTCATGACTATATGTGATGAATGTGATGAATTATTATCACATGACAGAGTTTCAAATACTGAACCAGCTTTGCATCTCTTCCCCACTTGGTTATGGTATATGATACTTTTTATATATGCTAATTGTATTTGCTACTATTTTGATTTTTTGCAAGTGTTTCTGCATATAGTTTCACGTGGGATGTTAATCTGTGGTTTTCTTCCTTGTGCTGACTTTGTCTGGTCTCCGTATCAGAGTCATAAGAGCTTTGTAAGATGAATTTGGAGGTATTCTCCCCTCTTTTATTTTCTGGGGGAGATTGTGTAGAATTGGTGTTAATTCTTTCAACATTTTGCAAAATTCTCTAGTGAAATCATCTAAGCCTGGAGATTTACTTTTTGAAAGCTTTCAAATTACAAACTTAATTTCCATTAAAGTTATAGGGCTATTCAAATGATCTGCTTCATAAATGGTGAATTGTGGTTGTTTGTGTTTTTTTTAAGGAATTTGCCCATTCCACTAAGTTGTCAAGTTTATGCATGTAGAGTTGTTTATAGTATCCTATTATCACCCTTTTTTTTTTCTTAGTGTCTGTAGGGTCTATAGTGATATAACCTCTTTCATTCTTTTTTTTTTTTTAAAGATTTTATTTATTTATTTGACAGAGAGAGACACAGCGAGAGAGGGAACACAAGCAGGGGGAGTGGGAGAGGGAGAAGCAGGCTTCCCGCCGAGCAGGGAGCCCAATGCCAGGCTCGATCCCAGGACCCCGGGATCATGGCCTGAGCTAAAGGCAGAAGCCTAACCGTCTGAGCCACCCAGGCGCCCCTATAGTGTATCTCTTAATATAGCTTTTTTAGTCATTGCTCTAAGTATTACATCGTGCATGCATAACTTATCACCACCTGCAAGTGTTGTCATTTTATTTATTTTTTAAAAACTTTTTTTTTTAAGATTTTATTTGTCACAAAGACAGAGAGCACGAGCAGGGGGAGCAGCAGCAGAGGGAGAAGCAGGCTTCCCACTGAGCAGGGAGCCCGATGTGGGACTTGATCCCAAGACCCTGGGATCATGACCTGAGCCGAAGGCAGACGCTTTCCTGACTGAGCCACCTAGGCATCCCAAGTGCTGTCATTTTAACAGCTTGAGTCAGGTCTAGAAACCTTACCTCCCAAGTCCCATTTCCTTCCCGGTTTCATGACAGAATTATCTTAAATATTTTCTCTACACACATTTAGAGCCACACCAGACGGTGTTATAATTTTTGCTTCTACCATCAGACATAATTTAGAAGCCTCCAGAGGAGAAGGAAAGTCTGTTGTGTTTCCCACATTTTTGCTTCCCATGTTCTGTCTTCCTTTCTGACGTTCCAAGGTCCCTTCTCTTACCACTTTCTGTCCAAAGAACTTTCTTTAGCCATGATTTTAGGGCAGGTCTGCTGACAACAAATACTTAGTCTTCCTTCATCTAAGGTTGTCTTTGTTTTTCCTTCTTTCCTGATGAATATTTTTGCTGGGTATGGTATTGTGGGTTGACGATTCTTTTTTTTTTTTTTAAGATTTTATTTATTTATTTATTTGACAGAGAGAGACAGCAAGAGAGGATACACGAACAGGGGGACTGGGAGAGGGAGAAGCAGGCTTCCCACAGAGCAGGGAGCCCAATGCGGGCCTTGATCCCAGGACCCTGGGATCATGACCAGAACCGAAGGCAAATGCTTAACGACTGAGCCACCCAGGCGCCCCTGGGTTGATGATTCTTTTCTGTCAGCTCCTGAAAAATACTGTGCACCACCTGGCCTCTGTGGTTTCTGATGAGAAAGCCATTGTCATTCACATAGTTTCTCCCTTATAAGTAATGTGTCATTTTTCTCTGGCTGTTTCCCAAGATTTTTTTTTTTTTTCCTTTAGTTTTCAGAAATTTAATTACAATATGTCTCAGCATGGGTGTCTTTGGGGTTCACTGAGCTTCTTGAATTTCTAGGCTTATGTCTTTTGCCAAATTTGGGACGTTTTAGCCATGACTTTCTGACGTACTTTTTCCTCTTCATCCTGTTTCCTCTTTCCTGGGACTCTGATGACAGGAGTGATAGATGTTTTTGATTGTCCCACAGGTCCTTGAGGTTTTGCTCATTCAGTCTCTTTTCTCTGTTACGTTCAGATTGGGTGATTTCTCTCCACTGTTCTACCTTCAAGTTCACGGATTCTTTACTCCTTCCCTCCATCTGCCAGTGAAGCTATCCGCTGAATTTTCTATTTCATCTATTATGGTTTTCAGTTCTAAAAGTTCCATTTGTTTTTTCTTTATGTCTTCTATTTCTTCGCTAAGGCTTTATTTCTTTGCTGAAACTATTTTTTTCATTTGTCTCAAACATGTTCATAATTGCCATTGAAGCATTTCTATAACGGCTTCTTTAAAAATCTTTGTCGAACCTAGCATCTTTGTCATCTCAGCATTTATTGTCTGCATTCAGCTTGACATCATCCTGGCTTTTGGTATGATGAGTGATTTTTTTACTGAAACCCAAACATTTGGATATTATGGGACTCTGGATCTTATTTAAACCCTTGTCTTAGCTGGCTCCCTCTCACACAGGTAGGGGAAGATGGGGAGCTGCCATATTATTTCCAGGTGGGCCTAGCAATCCAGGCCCCCCAGTTGGCCTTTGTTGACCCCTGTGTGGGGGGTTCCTCATTACTTCTTCGCAAGAGCTCTGGCTAGACCTGCACTCATGTCTCCCTGCCTGGCAAAGGTGGGAGTACCTTGTACCTGCTCCCCATGTGGCCTCCACTGTCGCATGGCAAGCATGTCAGGAGTGGTGTCCATACCACTTGGGTCCTCACTGTCCACTCGGCCTCTGATGACACTACTCTTGTTACTGCTGGGGAGGCGGGGGGTGGGAGGTAGGTTGCCACATGGTACCCTCTGACGTTTCCTTCCCCGTCCTGGAATGTGCAGTTACATGCATTTATGTGACTAGAAGCTTTATATAAATATATTAGGCAGATTAGATGGCACTAAATATTCGGAGAGAAAGGGATTTCAATGTCTCTTGTATTATTCATGTTGGATGATGACTCTTACAGCATTAACTGTAACTTTTGCCTCAGCTGGTCAGAGGTTCCACGGCTGCGGCCTGGCCCACGGAAGCCCTTCCTGCTGCCCTGCCCTCTGCACCCCTCTGGAGGGGCTGCGGTGGTGGGTACCCCCGTCTTCATCCACCAGCATAGATGCTGGCAGGGCCTGAGGTAGCAGAGCTGGTCCAGGCAGAGATGGCCCTTACCGTCTTGTGTGTCTTTTTTTTTTTTTTTTTAATATTTTACTGATTTATTTGAGACAGAGACAGAGCACAAGCAGGGGGAGCCGCAGAGGGAGAGGGAGAAGCAGGCTCCCCGCTGAGCAGGGAACCTGACATTGGGCTCGATCCCAGGACCCCGAGATCATGACCTGAGCTGAAGGCAGACGCTTAACGACTGAGCCCCCCAGGCGCCCCAAATCCCGTGTGTCTTCCTCCCCAGCTTCAGCCTTGTCCTTGGTCCTGCACTGCCCACCCCCTTGTTACAGGCACGTTTATGGAGAGCCAGGAGATGCCACCCCTTCTCCTGCCTCCTGGCTGTCCCTGAGATGTGGCTTGGCCGGGGCCTGGGGACCCCGCAGGGCAGGGCTCCTCGCCCACGGTTCATTCAGGGTTTGTCTGTACTCTACCCACGTGAGATAAGACCCCTCGCAGATGTTGATAGCCCACCTCTTTTCACCTCATATTTCCACATGAGCATTTTTCCACTAATAACAAGTTTTCGAAAGTACTTTTAAAAATACGCTTTTTATTTCAAAACAGTTTTTTAAGAGTTACAGAAAAGTTGCAAAGATAGTGTAGAGCGTTCCCGTGTCCTCCCCCCAGCTGCCCTGCTGACATCTGCCGGCACCACACCAGGTCTCCAGGGCTGCCACAACAAAGCCCCATGGCCCAGAGGGCTCACGTCACAGTTCCAGAGGCCCCAGGTCCAAGGTCAAGGAAGGTGGCAGTGGGGCTACGCTCTCGGCTAAGCTCCTCTGAGAGGATCCTTCTTTGCCTCTTCCAGTTGCCGGTGACCCCAGGAACTCCGTTGTATGTGGCGGTCTCACCCCAGTCTCTGCCTGCACCCTCATACAGTCATGTGCCATGTGTCCGCATCTCTCTGTGTCCTCTCCGCTTCTTAGGTACACTTGTCATGCGATTTAGGGCCCACCCTAAATCCAGGATGATTTCCTCTTGAGATCCTCAACTAATTGGACATGAGATCACATTCTGAGGTTCTAGGTAGATGTGAATTTGGGGGGAGACACTGGCCCACTGCACCATGGGATATTTGTCACAGCTAAGTAGCTAACATTGGTACATGACTCTTCACTAAACTCCACACCTCCTTAGGATTTGAACTCGTTTTTTTTTTTTCCCCCCACACAAATGCCCTTTTCCTGTCCCAGGACCCCACATTACATTTAAAGGTCATGTCTCAGACTCTTCTTGGCTGTCACAGTTTCTCAGACTTTCCTTGTTTTTGATGATCTCGACAGTTTGGAGGAGAGCTGGTCAGGTGTCCTGTAGAATGCCCCTGGGTGGGATGTGTCTGATGCTCTTCTCATGGTTAGACTGAGGTTGTGGGTTTTGGGAACAAGACTGCAGAAGCAAAGTGATCTTCTTATCACACTCTTTCAAGGGTATCTTATTTCAACAGACTCATCACTGTGATGTTAACCTTGGTCCCCTGGCCAAGGTCGTGCCTGTCAGGTCTCTCCACTGCCATTGTCTCCCCCCACCATTTGGAATTCTGCAGAAGGGGGTCTCTAAGCAAAGCCCACACTCAAGGAGTGGGCACCTACTGAGAATTCTTCTGCCCGGAAGACTCCTCTCTTCTCTCTCACTTACTTATTTATTCAATCACTTCTTTCAGTGGGGACTCACACATATTTGTTTTACACTTTGTGTTCTCACCCAATAGGACAGTATTGATTTTGCTGCAAGCTTTGGCTTTTGGGAGCTCTTTCAGGTTGGCCCCTGTGTCCCTCTGACTGCCCTCTGTCCTTTTGCTGTGTAAGCACTTCCTTACTTTATGGCATAAATCGAAAGGGATGGTCAAGAGCCATTTTTTATGCACACCAGTGAATTGTTTTACAGAAGGATTACTTCGTGCTGCTGTCTCTAAGCCTGAAGTCCAAGCTGCCTGCAGGCTGATTCCTGCTTACTGTGCGGCTTAAGATGAGCCCCCCATTGCACAGGCAGCCAGGGCTGGGAGTTCGCTAGCTCCGTGGCCACCCTGGGCCAGTGATGGAGGTATAAACCCCACGCTGTGCCTTATAGCGTCTTGAGGACTAAAAATAGTATTCTGAATTGTTCACCATAGCACCAAACTGGAAGTGATCTGAATGTCCATCCACAGTAGAATGGATGAAAGCTTTGTGATATAGTCCTCAAAACATACAGCTGCAAAAATAAGCCAGCTACAATCCGGGACATCTCCTTATGAGGCTAATGAATGCAGCGCAGAGCCAAAGAGGCGAGAAGCACCTGGACACACAGGAGGGTTCCGGTCACGTGCGTCCAAGTGACAAAACTGCCCATTCCGTCGTTTAAGACTCTTCACTAACGAGGCACCGTGAGAAAGAAGAGAGCAGGGTGACCAGCAGGACATGCCTGGGGGCTCATGTGACAGAAGGCTGAGGCTGCCTGGGGGGCTGGCATGTGCTGTGCTCCTCAGGGCTTCCAAGCAATGAGCTCCCTCCTCTCTCAGCTGGAGTCCCGGGGTGGATGGGCTTCGGGGCAAACCCAGTGGCTCTGACTTGGTTTCCCCAGGACCACAGTGGAGGAAGGGAGGACATGAGGTGGAACCTCACCAGTAGGCCCTGACCTCCAGGGGACTCCCGGTAGCTGATGAACTTAGATCCGGGTTCCAAGGTGACTCGGGGTCAGGGGCAGGTTCTGCTCCCCAGACCTCATGCTGCTCTTGGGGCTGGGGCAGACGGCGGGGGCAGGGGGGGTACAGGCCTGCTCCAGGGGGCACCTCCAGCTCTGACCATGCTGGGTCGGCTGTCCGAGCAGATGGCTGAGCTGAAGCAGCAGTGTGCTGAGAGGCGCCTCCAGGAGGAAAGGTCCATGAAGGAGCTGGTGGAGCAGGTGACAGAGGTGCAGAAGAATGTTAAGCTGGCTCAGATGAAGCTCCTGAAGGGCCGAAGGCAGATAGGTATAGCGGGGGGCTGGGTACCATGAGGCCGCACCCAGCTCTGCCAACCCCCCACCCCAGCTCAGGTCTCAGGCCGCCTTCCGGCCCCAAGTGAGCCACCGTGGTTGGCGAGGGCCCAGCTGCCCTCAGGGGAAGGCTAGGGCTGGGCCAACCGCCCTCCGAGCCCCTCAGCACCCTGTTCGGCCCCCAAGTTCAGGAGGTGATAGAGGAGAGCCGGGAGCTGCTGCAGCGCACCATACAGGCAGCCAAGGAGGAGCAGAAGGAGCGCTGCGAGCTCGTCTCCCAACTTCGAGCCCTGGAGACCCAGCCCGTGCGCAAGGGCAAGCTCGTGGACCTGACCCAGGTAAGGACACGGCCTGTCCTGGGGAGCCTGGCACTGCCATGGGAGGGCACGTCCACAATTCCCACCGAGACCAAAGGAGGTCTGGTCCCAAGCCAAGGTCCACCCGGCATGAGTGGCATACCCAGCTGTGGATGCTGCACCTGTCATGTGCCAGGCCTAGGGCTGGCCCAAGAGTCCACAGTCCTGTCAGGGAGACCTCTGTGACCTCTGGGGGCCAGAGCCCAGGGGGCCTGGGAGGGGGCAAGGTAGGCTTCACAAGTTAGGCTTCAACAGGGTGAAGGAGGTCACAGGGCTCCCCAGGCCCAGGCGGGCAGGGCGGTGTAAGGACAGCGCAGGTGCACAAAGGCTGGATGTGCAGGGGATGAGAGGAGAGCACTGGTATCTGGAAGCCTGTGTGCGAAGAACCAGGAGAAGCCAGGCTGGCATCTGGTGAGGCGGGAGCTGGCCTGGAAGGGCCACGGCAGCTGGTCTGGGAACGAGGCCTGATCCCAGGGGATGTGGGAAGTCCAGAGGGCACTCAGCCCAGGCCCCCAGGGCCTGGCTTGGGGAGAAAGCAGTGAGCTCCGTTTGGGCCCAACCCCAGTAGAGGGGCCTACAGGGCACCCAGCTGCGATGTGCAGTCACCAGAGGGGGGTCCAGGCTGGAGAGGCTGAATGGCAGACATGTTACACAGGGCTACTGAACAGAGGGAAGGAGGTCTCCTGGGCACAGGGGCCAAACCGAGGGAACCTGGGGGAGGGTCACCAATGCTGGGGCAGAAGACACGTCAGGGCACAGGAGACGGCCCTGCAGGCTGGGCACGGGCCTGACGCCCAGCTTCGGCTCTCCCCATCACCCTGCAGATCCCTGGGTATGGCCTGGAAGGGGAGATGTCTGTGGTGGAGCTTCGTGAGCGGCTGGCCCTGCTCAAGGAGACCCAGCGGCGCGAAGAGGAAGAGAAGCGAGACCAGATCATCCAGGGAAAGCGCGCCAGAAGCCAGGAACTGCAGAATACGGTGGAGCAGATCTCACTGTGCCGCGCGGCCATGGGGAGGTCTGCGGCCTTGAGGTCGGTACTGGTGGTCCCAGGGGCAGGCGCCTCTGGCAGGGGGCACGCCGCGAGCCTCCCCCCGGGCGGGTTCTCCCTGCAACAACACACCACTCGCCTGCAATTTCCTTGCAATAGCTTCTCCCACCCCAACTATTTTATTAGATCATTTTCAGACGTGAAAAAATCGTGCAGTGAGGGCTTGGATGCAAAATGTTCGCATGTAGGTCACAAGTACGACCTTTGCCATGTGTTCCATCTAGCTAGCCACTTATCTGTCCCTAAAGAACCTTCTGGAAGTAGTTGCAGACTTCAGACACTCTTCGCTCCTGAACACTTTGGTGTGTGCATCTTCTGAAAAAAAGACATGCTCCTGCATAACCACAGCACAATTACACAACTAGATATTTCAGCAAAAATTCCCATCATCTAAATATCCTCTCCGTATTCATGTTTCTCTAGGGTCCCAAGACTGTTTGCTGTAAGTTTTAAAAGATTGTTCGCCGTAATTTTTTTTTCTTTCTTTTTAAACCAGAACCTGGCTGAGATTCACACATAGCATTTGATTGTCAGGCATCTTGACTTGACTTCTCTCTTTTAATGGAGAGCACGTACACATGGACCCCTTTTGTTTTGGGAACACTGTGGTGGCTTTTCCAGCCCCATGCGTCTGTCCCGTGGCAGCATGGTCAAGCATGGGTTGGTGTCACCCCCCTGGGTCAGGTGGCACCCAGCCCTGTCATAGCATAGCCTGGTTCAGGGTCTGGCACCCAGGGCTCCAGAGAAAGTGTGTAACTGGGGTGGGGTGGACAGAAGGAAGGACTGTCACAAAACCCATCACTATTGATCCTGAGTGAATGCTGCTCGGGTTACAATTTGAGGAGGCCCCGTGACAACTGTGGGGGCTGTCCAGGCAAGGCTGGCTGGCCACCCAGCAGGTCCCCAAGGTGGCAGGCACCTGGGAGACTTCACCACTTCCAGACTCAGCCTGATAGACCCCACGTGCAGTCTGGTTGGTGCTGGGGAGCCTCCAAGGGTCCAAACCTGCTAACAAGGCTCCTGGAGCCCGCTGCGTACAGCCAGACCTCATGGCATTGATTCGCCAGGACCACTTTTGTGGGCAGTCTGCCTGGCGGTGCCGTGATGTGCACTTAACCCAAAGCCGTCAGGGAACAGTCTGTAGAGTGAGACCTCATTCTGGAAGGAAAAATGGTCTAGTATGATAGAGATTTGCAAAGCTGTTTTAGCAGCCGTTGCCTCTAGGCAAGAGTGGCAAGGGGAGCACAGGGTAAAAGAGGGTTTTCGCTTTTTTGCTCCAAATACCTCCGCAGCTAATAGACATGGGGTACGTTTTTATAACGTTAAGTGCAAAGAGCAAAAAGATAGGGGCGCCGGGGCGACGGCACCCCCGTGGTCCTTGGAGAGCCTCTCCCCCTGCACCCGAAACACTTCCGGTAACCTGCGGCTAGGGCCCCTCTTAAGGCCGCCCCGTCGCCCGCTCAGGTGGGAGGAGAAGAAAGCCCGGTCTGCGGCCCCGGGGACGCCCTCCCGGGACGAGCGCGTGCTGGAGCTGCAGCGCAAGATCGAGGAGAAGGTGGCGGAGCGCCGCCGCACGCAGGCATCCCTGAAGCCGGTTTCGGCGCCGGGACCCGCGCGCCCTAAGCCATGGGTGAGCTGCGGGAGCTGGCGGGGAGGCTGGGGGCCCGGTGGCCTCGGGGGGGCGGGGGGAGGGGAGGGGTCGCGGATGGGGGCGCAGGGTCGCTGGGCCCGCGCCGACCTCGCCGAGGGCCCGTCCGCAGGCGCACTTGGAGGAGCAGCACTGGCGGGAGCTGCAGCGGAGCCGGGAGCGCCGGCTGCGGGCGCTGCTGCTGAGTAGCTCGGCGGGCGGGCACGGGCGCCGCCTGGAGGCCGCCTGAGCCGGGCCGGGCACGCCCCCAGGCCCCGCGCATCCCGCCCGCGTGGGGCGTGCGGCCGGCGGTGCGCGCCTCCGCCTCCTCGGCCCCTTCGCCCGGTTCCACGCGCTCAGCCGCCGCAGAGCGCCCCCCCCCCCCCGCCCAGAACAGGGTTGTGGTATAAAATGTAAGACGCCCAGCTATTGCCTGGGACAAACACGCTAAAAAAAGTATCCGCTTTTTATCGGCAATTCAGACTTATCTGGGTGTCCTGTATTTTATATGTTAAATCTGGCCACCCTTGCCTAGATCCTAGCCCTTCCCTAGGGCCCAGGGCAACGCATTAGCCACGCCCCTCCTCAAAGCTCCCAGAGCCACCTCTGCACGTGAAAACTTGGAATCCCCCCTCTCTGCCCGGAGTCTGATGGCTTAACCTGTGTGGTTGTGCGCGTGAGTTTGGTTGCAGGGGCCAGGATGCTTGAGCCACTGGGAAATGGCCTATCTCCTGACTTATCTCCAGCAAACCTCACTGTGGCCATAGCGGGGGAGGGGGCCCATGGGGATGCAGGAACTGTCCCCTACCCCCAGTCGGCTGATGAGGCCAGGAGTCCTCAAAGAGGTAAAGTAACCAGCCCCAAAAGCCTTCACCCAAAGCTAAGTCTGGATGATTTTAGAGCACCACCCAGCCTTCTCCAGCAACACCAAAGGAACATGACTGGGGACAGTGGGCATGAGCCCAGACAAGAACACATTCATTTTCTTGGTTCCTCTGGATCCAGCGCCAGGCTGGAGAGGGCATGACCTTGAGGACAGGCTGACCGAGAGAAAGCGTGCTGTGGAAATGCAGAATCATGAATGAAGCACAAGGTGTGCAGCTCCAGGAAGGACAAGGTCTGGGCAAGGCCGTTGGGGGAACGGGGGCTGGAAACAGCCAAGTAGATAGATGTCCAGGAGAGAGATGCCCCCAAACCTGACATCCTCCTTGGGTCTGCGGGGCAGTCGACACCTCAGAGAGGGAGGCTGGACCCCAGGGCACATTCCAACCAGGAATATGGGCATTTTGAAGTGAGACAACAGACTGAACAGAAGCATTCTCCCCCAATATTTTGAACAGTGTCAGAAACGCAGGACTTACCCAGGTTGATAGAAAGAAATTTCCTACCTCCCTGTCAAAAAAGCTGGGGGCAGATTAAATTTCATTTAAAGAAACAAATGTGACATTTCTTATATCCTGTGTTACATGTGATTCAAACCCCCATTTCATTTGATATCAAGGAAATACACTGATGGATCAGGACATGCCTGATGCAGGAGTTTGGTCTTCAAGCTGGTAGCAGTTCCAGCCTCAGGACATGGAGGAAGAAGGGTCATCTCTCCCTGGTGGCTCTCTCAGGAGGGTTGTCTGTCCTCAAGGCCTTGTGTGAACTTCTGCTCCAGTCTCACTGGCCTGAATTGAACAAGCTCTGCGGAGCCAGTTCCTGCAGTGGGGGAAGGTCTTTATCGGTGCCCAAAACAAGCACTGTGGCAGGAGGAGGGGAGAATAACCCTTCACCTCTCCAACTGGCTTCTCGAGCAGAGGCGGGGAGGTGCTATTGGCAATGATGCTGGTTGGCAGGGCACACCAACGTCCCTAACTGCCCTTTTGGACCGGGCAGCTGCTCAGAGTACCTGGAGCTTCTGCTCCATACCAACCTGAGGGGGAATAGGTCTTGGGCCATCCCCTGAGGTTGTGGCCTGAGGGCAGGCCTTATGTTCTAGATTGATGGCAAAATGTCTCCAGTATCCAGGTCTCCTGCCTCGTGACCTCCCACTAAGAGGCAGTCTATTTCCTTCAGTCCTTGAATCTGGGCTGACTTGTGTTGGCCAATAGGGTGCAGCAAAAGTGGCTGGGCCTCATGTGGCCTTGGAGCTCCCTCTTGTTCTCTTGGAACCCTGCCCAGCCCCAGCGTGAGCATGTCCAGGGTGGCCTGCTGGGATGAGACACCATATGAGGCCAGCCAGTTGTCCCAGCAGAAGCCATCCTCACCCATATGACAAACCAGCAGAACCCAACAGGTGAGGCCAGCCGGAACCTGAACCCTCTCCCTGCCCCCACTAACTTGTAGAGTCATTAACAGTAAATGCCTGTTTGTTCAAAGCACTGAGCTTTGAGGTTTGGTCAGAAGCAGCAGCTAACTGGCCTTCATTTACCAGGGCTCCCCCTACATACAAGAGCCTTTAAAAAAAAAAAAAATGTTTTTTTTTTTTAATTTATTTTGGGAGGGGGGAGCATCCGGAGCTGGACGTGGGGCTTGATCCCACAACCCTGAGATCATGACCTAAGCTAAAACCGGGAGTCGAACACTTAACAGACTGAGCCACCCGGGCAACCCCCTTCATGAGCCCTTTGAGAGAGAGTCAAACTGCCCCTGGAAAGAGGGCCAGCCAAGAGAAGCCAGGTCCAGCTGATGCTGAGAAAGCGCTCTCTGGACCACCCAGGGAACTGACATTCTGCTTCAGTGTATTTTCTGGCTTAAGTGCAGCCAGAAGACCCTCATTAACAGTACCTGAAACTCACTTGGGTAGAGGTTGCAAATAGTAAATAGTAAAAAGTAGTAAAAAGCAGATTCTCCGACCTCATCCACAGAGATTCAGGTTCTGGGGTGATGCCCAGGAATCTACATTAGCTATATGGCACTTGGAAGCACCAAAGTTCCAGTCTTTTCTCTGAGCTGGAAACATTCAGGGCCAGAGGCATTAGCTGTGAGGGAGCAAGGGATGTTCACACCCCAAGTTCAATGTCAAGTGAAGTTTGTAAAGAACTTGAAGGTCACGACCCTGAGATCATGACCTGAGCTGAAATCAAGGGTAGGACACTCAACTGACTGAGCCACCCAGGCGCCCCTCAACATTACATCTTTAATGTGATGTATTAAAGTTACAAATAGAGAGGCACCTGGGTTGCTCAGCCTGTTAAGCATCTGCCTTCAGCTCAGGTCATGGTCCTGGGGTCCTGGGGTGGAGCCCAGCATGGGGCTCCCTGCTCAGTGGGGAGCCTGCTTCTCCCTCTGCCCCTCCCCCTGCTCATGCTTGCCCACACGCGCCGTCTCCCTCTCTCTCTGAAATAAAATCTTTTTAAAGATTTTATTTATTTGACAGAGAGACACAGTGAGAGAGGGAACACAAGCAGGGGGAGTGGGAGAGGGAGAAGTAGCCCTGCATCGGAGCAGGGAGCCCGATGCAGGGCTCAATCCCAGGACTTCAGGATCACGACCCGAGCGGAAGGCAGATGCTTAATGACTGAGCCACCCAGGCACCCCTGAAATAAATAAAATCTTAAAAAAAAAATAAAGTTACAAATAGAAAACCCTAGCTTTTCTTTAGGTTGTGAAATTCAAAGTATTAATCTTATTCTTTAAATCTATAACTATTGTTTTGATTAGTTGTGTATGGTTCCATTTACAAGCTGAAATTCCCTTTAGCATTTTTTTTGAGATTTATTTAATTTTAGAGAGAGAGGGAGGGAGGGAGAGTGTAAGCACTGGGGGGGTGGAGGGCACAGACGGAGAGAATCTCAAGCAGACTCCCTGCTGAGCACAGAGCTAGACACAGGGCTCGATTCCACCACCAGTGAGATCATGACCTGAGCTGAAACCAAGAGTTGGACAATTAACTGACTTCGCCACCGAGGTGGCCCCGCCCTTTAACATTTTAAACTGCATTTATACGTGTAGAGTCTAAACTTATTTTTTAGCATTTGTTGTCTGTCTTACCAAGTATTTAAGGATTCCTATAGATGTATTAAAGGTCTAATTTCTCTTAAATTTGTAAATTCTCTTTAATATAACAATTGATGACAAACTATTATCTTGTACCTTCCAACTTAAAATCACTATCAAAATCAATACTCAACATATTTCATGCAGAATCGGATTTATCTGCCATGCCAAATTCTTTTACAATTACATAAGTATCAAACAAAAAGACTGCTTGTAAACTCAACACAAAACCATGAATGCTCTCTGGTTTTGATCTAATTAGTCATTTCCATTACATGACTCAATCTTCTGCGTTGAAGAACCCCTCTTAGTAAAAGTCCATCCCAGGCACTTGGAGTGACGTCCTCACTGCCTGAGGGTGTTTGGGGACCAGCCATGATGGCCATGGCCTGAATCTGGGTTCCCTCAGAACAGGAGGGACAAGCTAGGCTTTCTATTGCCAAATCCACGTCCAAGACCAGTTCTGGCAGCTGAACTCCAGGAACCCACCACCTGCTTTTCTCCTGAGGTTCTGAACCTGTGCTGTTCTGGGTGGGGTCCTCCCCACCTTCCCCCTCTGAGGCAGGTACTGGACTGTTATCCCCATATGCCAGGTGAGGGGACTGGTGAGAACTGCTTAAACAGTGGATCTGGGATTCACACTCAGGCAGGCAGGGTCCAGAGTCCGCACGCTCTTAACCCTTGGAGTTCTGCCAGATGCCCCCGAGAGCTCCGGGCCTTGGCCCGGGGCCATGGCCCTCTTCCCAGGACGAGTCCTGGGCCAGAATGCTCCCCCAGGGGTTCAGTCCTTCCTTTCCCACACCCACTGCCCTCGGGATAATCCAGACTCAACCTGGTATCTGGTCCCTGCACAATATGGCTCTTGCCTCCCCCCACAGCCACCGCTCCCCAACTCGGCTGCTCGCACAGTGGGCAGCCTGCAGTCTCCTGGACATGCCAGCCTATCTCCCCACCCAGGCTCCCTCTTCTGAGCTCGCTCTCGTCCTTTCAGTTCCCAGCTCCGAAGTCGCTTCCTCCAGGGAGCCCTCCCAAAGACTCTGGTTGAGTGCCTCCTCCGGGTTCCCGCGAACGCGCGAGGCTGTGCTTCCCTCCAGTCTTCACCGCCAGCCTGGGAAGCAGTCCGGGATCTCTGGGACCAGAAGCCCCGCCCAGGGCCCGGCACGTCGAGTCGCGAGCGCCCTGGAGCTGGTGCAGATTCAGTTCCGGGTTCTGGCCGACAGTAGAGACCCCGGGGCCATTGCTCACAAAGGCCGCGCTAACCGGAGAGAGAACTTAGGCCCGGAGAAGGGCGGGAGTGGGCCCGGGTATGCGGGCCCCGGAAAGGCTGCCCTGAACTAACATCCAGCTCCGCGCCGTCGCCCGGCGGTGCGTGCCCAGGATCAGAGCGCCGGGAGCCCGCGGCGGCAGTCACCCAGTAAACCACAACTCCCGAGAGGCCCTGCGCACCGAGGGGCGCAGACCGCGACTCTCGCTGGAAGGCGGGAGCTCGAGCTCGAGAGCGTGGGCGGGGCCGGAAAGAGGCGCGTTTCAAAGCGGTAATAGATGGTTTTCTTATCCAATAGGATTGGAAAACATACCTCCTGGACCGGTAGACCGCGGCAGTCGAGGGGACGGCGGCCAATGGGAGTGCGCGGGGGGTGGAGCCCAGGCCTCAGGAGCGGAAGTGGGTCGCTGTTGAGGCGGCGGCGTCTGGCTTGAGGGTTACTCCTCCGTGGCTTCCGGGGGTGCTTCCTCGGCCGGGTGCGTCGGCGGCGGCTCCTGCCGCACCAAACGCGCTCCCGGTAAGTCAGGCTTCGCGGAGAGCGAGCGGCCAGCCAGGGCCGGGCGGATGCGGGGTTCGAACGGCTTCGCGGCCTGCGGAGGCCCGCGGCGCAGCGGCCCGCCGTAGCGCGGCCAAGCCAGCGCGGCCCGGACGCCCGGCCGGGCCTCCCTCGGGGCCGCGGGCCCGCTCGCCCGCCACGCCCCGCCGTCCGCGTGGCCGTCCGCGCCGGCGTGGGCGCGGGGAACGGGCTTGCGAGCGCCTCGCCAAGGGCCTGGGCTGCCCCGGCGGGCTGCGGCCGCGGCGCTCGGTTGTAGCGAAGCCAGCGAAGCCGGGGCTGGGGAGGGGGACGGACGCGCCCAAGGTCACTCCGGGAGTCGGGCAGGGCGGCCTGGGGGCGCGGGCCTGTGCGGGCCGTTCGGGGGAGGTCCTGGCCAGGTTTTTGTTTCCCGCTGACGCCGCCTCCTTTGTGTGCTCGCGCCGACGCCCAGCCATCGCTGGCCTGCGAGGCCGCCCGGGCCGCGTGGCCGAGCCTCCTGGGCTGACGGCCCTGGGGGCGGCGGGGGCTGGCCGGGGGAGCGCCCACCCGGGGCTGAGCTTAGTGGGTCCTCAGTTTCCGGTCGTTGCGGGGGGCGCTGGAGCGCTGAGGCCTGCGGCCGGCCCCGCCCCTCGGGCGCCTGCGCCCGGCTCGGACGCCTGCAGAGTCTGAAGAGTGAGCGGGGTCTCAGGGGGCGGCTAGAGACCCGAAACGGAGTGCTCAGGGAGCACCGCTGTCCACCCTTTGACCGGTCCAGGGAGAGGGGGAAAGTTCACAACCTGGACTTCCGCGGTAGCCGTTTTTGTGCGGTTTTGGCGTTTGTCTTATTCTTGTCCGCGCCCATCGACGTTCACAGTCATACCTTCGTTCTGCCTCTGCGTCAGGGTCTCGGAGCCAGACCTAGGGTCTGAGCTCCGCAGTCCTGCACTCAGCCGAGGCTGCGTAAGTGGTTGGGGAGACTGAGGCGGTGTGCCCAAGGTCACGAAGCCATCTAACTAGTTGACGGCAGAGCTAGCCTGGAACCTCGCTTTTCCTGTGGCTGCAGGACGAGGCCTTTAAGTTCAGTGACAAGGAGTTTGGGGACCACTGGTGATGAAGGACAGAGACGTTGAAGGGAATCGCTTTGTGTGACTGGTGGTGTGTTGTGTGTGTGTGTTTTGTTTTTTTAACGGGTGGGGAGACCTACTGGGTTCAGTTTTATCTGAGCTGCAGGTGAAATGGGAACATTCAAGTAGAAAGAAGTGGTGTTGCTGGTTTTTGTATTGCCTGAGCTTGAGCTTCTAACTCAGGTTTAAAAATCTTACGTTAATACAGTGTTTATCAATCTTTTTTTTTTTTTTTTTACGGTGAACTCCCCCACCTTTTTTAGTTTTCTTATTTGCCCTCTCCATGAAATGTTACTGCTGCTTCCATACCGTAGGTCTTTTTATGTACTGTGTGTATCTATGCTTTGTACATAAGACGAATGCGACTTTTTTCCATCCCCTTTGAGAATGCATACTTTAAAAATTCTAAGCACATTTTTGAGGTCTTCTGTGTGCCAAGCTTTCTGCTTGGGGTATGGCCGCGAACAGAACAGGCATGGTACAACCCCTCGTTTAACTGAGGAGCGAGGGTGGAGGGAATGAGAGAAATTCCTTCAGGTTGAAATACGGATTGTGGGAGAGACGGGACTGGAGAGGTAAGCAGGAGCCAGGTGGGAAAAGGTCTTTGGTGTGCCCCAAGTTAATGAATTCAGAATTTATGTTAAGACCATGTGGGAAAAACCACTAAATGAAGTTCTAAGCAAGGAAGTAACATGGTTAGATTTGCGTTTTAGAAAAATCACTGTACTGTGAGGATGGCTTATAAAGATGGGTGAGACTAGTGGCCTCTGGACCAGTTAGGAAGAGAGAAGTGTGACTTGGACCACGGTGGGGACTGGGGACCAAACTCTGCACAGTGATTGCCAGTCGTGGCAGTTCTTCATTGGCTTTTTACTTAAAAGGGTGTTGCAAAGTTCATGTCCAGTAGTTTATACCCCCACCAGTTTCTGGAAAAGATTTGAGGTGCTACTGAATGCAAATGCGTGCAGAAGGTAATTGGTTTTATGCTGTAGAAACACGGCTTTGTATGTTCTTTGTGTGTAAGTTATCAGTGTCTTATTTTGAAATGATTTACCTACATCTTTCACTGACCTTGAATTAGGTGGCTTCTGTAGATGTGACAGGGCTGACTCTTACTTAATGAGGTCTAATTCACACATATGCTCTTGTAACTTACCTTTTCTGACTAGCTTGTTTCTCAGCAGGGCTTTGGGGGTTGTAGAGCAAGGCATTTTAAGGTTTCCCTCTCTGAGGAGGAAGTCCACAGCACAGATACCGCTGCATCCCGAGGTCAGAGTTCAAGTGTGAGAAAGCCCGTGAGGTTGGATTGGAGAGTGCTGCTACACAATTACCTTTGGAAGGGTTTGTTTCCCCGGGTATCAATAAGGGTTGTCAAGTTTATTATTCCTACCAACACCGTGCAGGGTAGGAAAGGCCTGAAAATATTTCAGAATAAGTATTATCAGTAGCTTCCTTGTGTAAAATGAAATTGTGACCCTAAGGCTTTCCTGGAGTAATGTCTACACCCAACATGGGGCTCAAACTCACAACACCGAGATCTCTTCTAGCCATTATGTGGAGATGAGATGCTCTTTCCTTTTCTCCCATGGTGATGGTCTGTTTTTAAGTCTTCCTTTGTTTCCTGATGGTGACTGTATTTTTACTTGCAATGTAAGGTTCCATATCCCCTTTTCATCCTTTTTTTCACCTCAAAAATACTCTGCCATCTCTGTCAAGCATCTAATGAGCTTGATGGTTTAATTTCTTTTTTTAAGATTTTATTAATTTTTTTAAAGTATTTATTTATTAGAGAGAGAGCATGGGGGGGGCGGCAGAGGGAGAAGCAGACTCCCCGCTGAGCAGGGAGCCCGACATGGGGTTCGATCCCAGGACCCTGAGATCATGACCTGAGACAAAAGCAGACGCTTCACTGACTGAACCACCCAGGTGTGCCTTGATAGCTTAATTTCAGTGGAAGAAAGTCATGATTTATGTAGTCAGCCTGTTTGTGCTAAGAGAAGGGGACACTGCGGTAAGTGTTGGACTTGGAGTCAGGTTGACCATGTTGAGTACAGGAGAAGAAACGGTAGATTAGGGCCAGGAGGAGCAGGAGAAAGGTAAGGAACCTGTGAGGTAGGTCTTGAAGGATGAACAGGAGTTTCCCAAAGTGGGAGGGGGTGTGGGACCCTTGAAGGCAGGGGGACAGCGTGGATCAGATTATGGCCCTGCTATTAGGAAGAGCCTGCAGCAGGGGCCTGACGGCCAGGGTACCAGAGTAAAGTACCGGCAGTTCTGCTTTAAACACTTGTTTGGAAGCATGATTTGTTGCAGTGGGATTGATAGACTAGGAATAGTTTGAATGGGGATTTTGAGTTTTGTGCATAATTTCATCTCTGGGAAATACTAGATGAAAACAGAAAATTGAACTGAGCTGAATCAAGTCACATTGACTGTAGAAAGTACACATCTCCTACATCTACCAGCTTTCTCGGTGACTGTGTGTTATGAGCCACACCCATACACATCTTTTGTTTAAAAAAATTCTCCCTACTTCCCAATAACTCACAAGCTGCAAACCTTGTAAAGTATTTGTGCATCTCCTGACCATTTAACATGTGCAGAGGTGTGCTTCTGTTATGTTAGATTCTTGACTTGTGTGTATGTGACACTGACAAAGGTTTTTAGTGCTGTACCCCTAATTTCATTGTTTTTCCGTAAGTCCTGTGGTGTTTTGTATTGTGTGGTATATTTTAGGAATACACATATCTGTAACTTCAGATGAGGCCAGAAAGGTTAGCATTGGGTTAGGGAAGGGAGGTTACTCTGTGAAGGAGATGGATGTGATCGTTTGGGAACATTTGCAATCTTCTTGGACCTTTTGGAGCCTGGTAATTTTTTTTAGGCTACCATGTGAAGCCTTTTAACTTCCTCTGGCCCCTTTTCCATCTCTTTTAGAGCATTACCTTCATAGTCGGGAGCTTGCTGTACTTTATGAAGCATCCCAGCTGCCACCTTTGTCTTGGAGGCCAAGGACCGTTGACTCCCTATTTTACTTCCTAGGTAGAGGGTTGAAGGAGAGTTGAGGTTCTGGATTAGGACTTCTGCCGCTCACAAGCCCAGGTGTGGGATCCCACTGCCAAGATTAGTTAGTGTCCCTAGAGAATTGGGTTTGGCTAGCTCTTTGGTGACTGTGTGCAGGCATTCTTTAGCCAGTCCACCTATGCATCTGCTTGGAGGGGAACGGAAGGACTTGTGCTGAGGATCGGGGGCGGGGGGGTGGGGGGTGGGGAGCGGGGAGCGGCTATTTAAGATCAGCCCGGCTATGCAAATGAGGGAGCTCCCACAGTGGGGCACTGCTCAGCTGCTCCCTGCTGTAGGTATAGGCCATAGAATCATATTTGTAAGCTTCTGACCACCTCCCCCCACCACCTTCAGGGCCTGTGCCTTGATTATTTTTAGTAGTTCTAGATTGATTCCACACACCCCCTACTAGGTTCATGATTCAGTAGAAGCATCTAAGCCTCCTAGCTGGCTTTTTCTGGCAGGCTCTGTGTTCAGGTACCATCGACAGAGACCCAGCATGCCTGCCCCCTGTGAGTTTCACGGGTAAAGTGACCTTGGTCACTTTCCAGGGAAGAGTGGAAAGTTGTTGATGGCCTCAGCACTTGAGGTTGATATGCTCCATTGGCCTCTGGTATCTTTTCAACCTCTGAAAGGAGATAGATCCTTAGGTTTCCTTTGTGATACACCCTTGCTCCTGGCCTCCAGAAATTGCCTTGTTTGTATCACCAGGCCACCAGGGCTGAGAGCAAATTAGGTTAGCGGTCAGGGAGGTGGAGAGAGCCACTCAGTTTCACTTCCAGGCTGTCCCCTTCTACAAAGGAGTTGGTTGGATTTGGTATCTTTTGATATCTTCCCAGTTGTTTCTCCCCCCCATCCATATGTTTATTTTTTTTAATTTAAATTCGATTAACATGTAATGTATTAATTGGCTTTAGAGGTAGAGGTCAGTGACTCATTAATCTTATATAACAGTGCTCATTACATCACATGCCCTCCTTAATGTCTATCACCTAGTTGTCCCATCCCCCCACCCCTCTCCCCTCTGGCAACCCTCAGTTTGTTTCCTATGATTAAGAGTCTCTTATGGTTTGTCTCTCTGGTTTCATCTTGTTTTATTTTTTACTCTCTTCCCCTGTGATCCTCAGTTTTCTTAAATTCCACATATTTGTGAGGTCATATGGTAATTGTCTTGCTCTGATTGACATTTCACTTAGCATAATATCCTCTAGTTCCATCCACGTCATTGCAAAAAGATTTCATCTTTTGATGGCTGAGTAATATTCCATTGTGTATATATACACCACATTTTCTTTATCCATTCATCTGTCGTTGGACATCTCGGCTCTTTCCATAGTTGGGCTATTGTGAACTTTGCTGCTATAAACATGGGGGTGCAGGTGCCCCATTCAGATCTATGGGGTAAATACCCAGGAATGCAATTGCTGGGTCGTAAGGTAGCTCTATCTTCAACTTTTTGAGGAACCTCTGTACTGTTTTCCAGAGTGGCTACACCAGCTTGCATTCCCACCAACAGTGTAGGAGGGTTCCTCTTTCTCCACATCCTCACCAACATCTGTCGTTTCCGGACTTGTTAATTTTAGCCATTCTGACTGGTGTGAGGTGGTATCTCATTGTGATTTGTATTTCCCTGATGCTGAGTTCGGTTGAGCATTTTTTCGTGTGTCTGTTGGCCATTTGTTTGTCTTCTTTGGAAAAATGTCTTTCATGTCTTCTGTGCGTTTGTTTCTTGATTGGATTGTTTGTTCTTTGGGTGTTGAGTTTGTTAAGTTCTTTATAGATTTTGGATACTAGCCATCTATCTGATACGTCGTTTGCAAATATCTTCTTCCAATCCGTTGGTTGTCTTTTCATTTTGTTGACTTGTTTCCTTTGCTGTGCAAGAGCTTTTTATCTTGAGATAAGATCCTCCAAATCAGTTAGTGATATAACCGCATCAGACACTGCTGTTAGAGAAATAAGGTGTCTCCGCTCCCAGGGGTTTCATCGACAAGAGGGTCAACCTAATGTTTGGAGGGAGTTCCTCATAATCCTGCACATGAAACTATAGAGAAATTCATAAGAATGGCTTCTTTGAGAAGAGAAGGAGCCAAGATCTGCTTTGGCTGTGTTTGAGTCATAGGTGTGTCCCAGAGATCCCAGAGCGTGGATGGGAGAGACTGAGGATCCTGCTATAGGCGAATTCCTTACAGATGTTTCTGGGGCTGTGTCCACTGCAGAGCATTTCTGAGTAATCGACTAAACCCTGTCTATTTAAAGTGTCTCCCCGCTGGGAGGGTGGGGTGCATCTGGGTGGCTCAGTCGGTTAAGTGTCCAACTCTTGATTTCTGCTCAGATCATGATTTCGGGGTGGTGAGATGGAGCCTGGTGTTGGGCTCCGTGCTCAGTGGGGAATCTGCTTAAGATTCTCTCTCTCCTTCTCCCTCTGCCCCCTCATGCGTACTCTCTCTTGCTCTCTCTCTAAAATAAATAAATCTTAAAAATAAAAAGCTTGGGAGGGGTGCCTGGCTGGCTTAGTTCTAGTTAGTAGAAAATGTGACTCTTGATCTCAGGGTCATGAGTTCAAGCCCCACAATGGGAGTAGAGCCTACTTTACAAAAAAAAAGCTTTGAAGTGAAAGTTTACTGGCAACTTTAATGCTCATGCTCACTTACCCAGGAGGGCAGGCTGTACTGGGCACTGGTACATTGCCAACAGCTTCGGGTATTTTTGACATTCTTTACAAAAGTAGTTGGGCGGGGGCTCCTGGGTGGCTCAGTCAGTTATGCATCTGCCTTTGGCTCAGGTCTTGATCTCAGGGTCCTGGGCTGAAGCAGCGCAGTGTGGTGGCAGTGGGCTCCCTGCTGAGCAGGGAGTTGGCTTCTGCCTCTCCCTCTGCCTCTCCCCCTGTCTCTCAAATAAATAGTCTCTCTCTCAAATAGCCTTTAAAAAAAAAAAAAGGGTAGTTGGGCAATACACAACAACAGTCTTTAATATATTCTTGCTTTTTAACACATGTTCTGTAATTCTACTTTTGAAATACCATTTAGGGAAGTACTTAAAATAACATGGCAATGATTACGTGTTTAGGGTTTTAAAAGGGGAGATGTGGGGTAGACAATTGGTACTAGCCAGTACCTGATAAATTGGCATTTCCCTGATGAAATTTTTTTTAAAGATTTTATTTATTTATTTGACAGAGACATAGTGAGAGAGGAACACAAGCAAGGGGGAGTGAGAGAGGGAGAAGCAGCCTCCCCACTGAGCAGGGAGCCCTATACGGGGTTCGATCCCAGAACCCTGGGATCATGACCTGAGCCGAAGGCAGACGCTTAATGACTGAGCCACCCAGGCGCTCCTCCTTGATGAAATTTTGTAGGATTTATGCTTCTATCTGCTTTAACCACGCTAGCATAGAGAGGTTGCCCTGGCTAGCTCATTCATACTCACAGGAGACTGCCCATGTGTCTCAGAGTGGCTATTTATGAGTTTATAGTGAGAACTGCCTTGTAATTGGCACACGGAATGAGTGACCTGAGGTGTCTGCACATCATCTTTCCATAGAAAAATGCACAAAGAGGGGCGCCTGGGTGGTTCAGTCGGTTGGGCGTCTGCCTTCGGCTCAGGTCATGATCTCAGGGTTCTGGGATCAAGCCCCGCATCAGGCTCCCTCCTCAGCGGGGAGTCTGCTTCTCCCTCTGCCCCTCTCCCTGCTCGTGCTTACATGCTCTTTCTCCCAAATAAATAAAATCTTAGAGAGAGAGAAAGGAAGGAAGAAAGAAAGAAAAGCGCAAGGAGCCGCCTAAGAATCAAGATTGCTTGGCGATTGTGGAACCCATGTGGAAAGTTAGGTCTCAGGCATCTGTGGGTAATTGTGTCAGCCTTGGCTGCCCTGCGTGGTATGAGGGAGGGCTTCGCGCGCCTCGGCTGGACAGAGCTGCTCATCCTAGATTTCCCTTGGGCCCCTGGCAGAAGAGTCACTTTCCTCCATCTCTGGAGCACCCCTGCCACCCCTTTTCTGCTGACTCTTCCATTTTTGGCTGTGGGAGAACCAGCTCCAGTCCCACACTTCCTGCTTCCTCCCTGCCCAGCTGTTTTTAGCCATTGTGTCTGAAGGCATGCACCACATACGTGATGACATGTCACTCCTGCTAGAGTGGGGGTCATCCTCTGTAGTGTCTGTGATGACTTCATGGGAAAAACCCCATCTCTCACAAGAACAGAATGATTGGACCGTTCAGTCTGCAGTGGTCTCTTAGCCCCCCCCCCCCCCCCAAGTGCTCTGCCATCACCTCCTCCAAGCCACACAGCTTTCTCCTTGCCTGGGGTTCTCTTGGTCTCCCTACTTCCTCTTAGTCTGCATTCCGACTTGTTCTGCCTCCCATCGGCCCTCAGAGCACACGGGACAGGATCTCTAAACACAGATCTCTGAAACCCTTGGGTGTCCTGCCCCTGAGGTGTGGGTTAGGAGGTGAGTTATGATCCAACCGTTCATCTTTGCTGTCTTCTGTTCTCTCACGCCACCCACACAGTCTTAAGCTAGGGCAGCTTCTCTCCTTCTGCACACCCCACTCCCACCCGGTTTGCTTGTTTCATTTCATTTCTTTCTTTTTTTTTTTTAAAGATTTATTTATTTGTCAGAGAGAGAGAGAGAGCGCATGCACACAAGCAGGAGGAGAAGCAGGCTCCCTGCTGAGCAGGGAGCCCAATATGGGGCTTGATCCCAGAACCCCGGGACCATGACCTCAGCCGAAAGCAGACGCTTCACCGACTGAGCCGCCCAGGTGCCCCCCAGCCTGTTTGTTTCTTGAGTAACTCCTATCGCTTTGGGCCTGCACGTGCTGGGTCACCAGTGACTGGCTTCCTGTGGCCGCCTCACTGGCCTCATTCTAGCTCCCCTGCCTGTTGACTGCTGCTTCCTCCTTGACATGATGGCTTGGTCTAAGTGATGCCTCCAGATTCTCGCAAAGCTTTGTTTCTGACTTTTTATTCTTTTTATAGGCTCTTCTTAAGCTGCCTGACTCCCCAAATTTAAACACAGATTCTAAAGTCTCTACCTCTACTCCAGTTCTCTCTCCTGAATGTTGCAGCTGCCTTTAGGTATCTCACAGCCAGCATTTCTAAAGCTAAAACCGTCTACCCTCAACACCTGTTTCTTTTCTCCCTTCCCTGATTCAGTTTTACAGCGTCACTCCTGCTCTGTGACTAGCTAGCTACCTTGGTGTGAATTGTCCTTACCTTCCTGTCAGGGGTTTAGGAATTCTTGGCCTCTAACTTTCGTGGCCATTCCCAGTGCCATGCTCTACCCCGGGTCTTTTCTTAGTGGCTGGGACACCATTCACCACCCCCACTCTCACCTCCTGAGTCATTGATTCCCTTGGTAAACATGAGTGCTTGTGAGCAGCATTAGCTAGGTACAAAGTAGACGGTGCCCTGCCCTCACAGCACTTATGGCATGCTGAATGACTACAGGGTTTGCCTTGGAAACTAAAGGATCAGAGGCGCCATCTGCTGAGATGGAGTGATGGTATTGTTGGAAGGACTTTGTTTCTGGACAAAGTAAATTTGAAAGCCTGGAAAACATCCATTTTCCAAATTGTTTCTATAATAATACATCTGATTCTGGCATGGTATTTATTTAATAGTGTGGGTTCTGCTGTCACACTGTCCTGGTTTAAATCCAGGCCACTGTTTAGTAGTCGTGGACTTCGGGCAGGTTACTTAACGGTCATCCTTAGCTCTCTTGCATGTAAAATGGTAACCTTAGGTCCCTGAGTGGCTCAGTCGGTTAAGTGTCTGACTCTTGTTTCTGCTCAGGTCATGATCTCAGGGTTATGAGGTTGATCCCCACGTTGGGCTCTTGCTCAGCATGGAGTTTGCTTGGGATTTTCTCCTTCTCCCTCTGCCCCTCATGCTTGTGTGCGTGTGCGTGTGCACGCGGGCGCCCGCGTTTTCAGATCTTTAAAAAAAATAATAAAATGGTAACCTTAATAATACCTTCCCCCTTATCAGGTGATGGGACTGTTAAATGAACTGTGTTGGAAAACAGTGTTCTGCACATAGTACAAGTAATGTCTGGGCTTCAGCTTTGGTCAGCCTTTTTATTAATCTGGTGGCCTCTACCCCCTGCAGTATTAGGAACACTGTAGTCTGTGAAGGCTTCCTTTCCTGCAACCCACACTGGTCTGCTGGGAATGCCCTCTTCTTCCCACCTCCATTCTCTGGTGACATCCAGCCCTTTGGTAGATTTCCTTAAGGCCAGCCTTCCAACTTCCTGTGCCCTCTGACCACTAACTCTTACTATGCCCAAACGAAGCAAACAGATTTGGAACGGATTGCTGGACTGGCCTTGGGCGTGGAGAGTGAGAACGAGCCAGGGGAGCTCCTGGGTGGTCTTGCTGGGGCTGCAGGGCTGCAGGAGGTGGGTTTCAGAGAGTAGGGAGGGCGTGCAGGCCAAGGAGTTGGGGTGCCTCTGGGACAGTCATAGGACAGGTCTTAACAACCATGTTTAAAGGCTTAAAAAGTAACCAAGTAGGAGGCAAGAGGCTTATGGCAAGGCCACGGTTGTGCATTAAACTATTTCCCGTTTTTCAACAGGACGGATCTCCTTCTCTGCCAGGGACATTTTTATCAAAGATTCTTCTCAATTCTTTTTTTTTTTAAGATTTATTTATTTGACAGAGAAAGAGCGTGAGCGTGTGCACAAGAAGGGGGAGAAGCAGGCTCCCTACTGAATAGGGAGCCCGACGGGGGCTCCATCCCAGGACCCTGGGTTCATGACCTGAGCCAAAGGCAGATGGTTAACCGACTGAGGCACCCAGGCGCCCCCGAATCTTCTCAGTTCTAAGATACACCATGAGGTAGATAACTTTTCCCCAAAACAGCTGCATCATGGGTGTACACCCAAATGTGAGATACTTCTTGGGATCAGAAACATTCGCAGATATGTTAGATTCCAGAAAGTGTGGTGGTCTTGTGAATCCTAGGAGGCTGTTCAAAGCAGGTGGGTGCTGTTGGTCCCTGAAGGCCAGTTTCCGTCTAAAGCTTACCAGGAATGCGTGTGCCGTTGCGAGTAGGGGCACCTGCGGCCCCGTGGTGCGGGCGTCAGGAGATGTCGTGCTGCATGCCAGCTGCACCTCTGCCCCCAGAGTGACACAGTGAAGATTTCATCCCTTGCAGCTGGTCAGGGTCACAGTGGGTAATGAGGTGGCAGGGGAGCAGATGTGGACACATGCAGACCACCAGGTAATAGAGAAAGGCTCAGCTGGCTAGGTAGTCCCTCTAGAGGGGCCTCTCTTGGGAAAAAAAGGCGGGGGGGGGGCGGGGGGCGGGGTCAGAAAGGCTTCTGAAAAACCTTCTGGCCTCTGCTTGTCCTGTATTTCCTACACCTAGCTCATACACCTCAGTCACAACACTGAGCTGTCTGCCAGGGTCAGCCCTCCCTCCCTCCACCAGACTGGGAGCTGATGACTGGGTTTATTCATGCTGTGTTCGCAGGGCAGGAGCCATACTGATAAGCGAATGAGGTGGGGAGCCTGTCTTTTTAAAGCTGTGTTGGGTGCAGCATTACACAGCACTTTAGGGCTTGAGCAGAGAGGTGGAGCTGTGCTATGGGCGGTGTTTTTGGAGGGACTGCAAGGCTGGTGCTGGTGGAATGAGTCAGCGGCATCAGCCCATGGCTATTGAGCCTTTAGAATGTGCAGCACTGTTCCAAGTGCTCTGCCAGCCCCTATAATCCTCACATACCCGTTGAGGTGGGTGCTGCTCTGTTTTGTCGTCAGAGAAACAGGGCACAGAGTTCGGTGCTTTGCCTAAGGGCACAAGTAGGGGTTTGGAGGCGCCCGACCAGTGCCAGCTGTCAGGCCCTGGGGCTGTGCTCTGATGGCTGTGGCCGGCTGTGTGTGTTAGGAAGCTGTGCTGGCCGTAGGGTAGAGGGGGCACTGGGAGGTGGGAGATCTGTTAAGAGGAGGGAGCAGCCGCGGGGGTGACGGGGCGGATGGATTTGAGAGTGGTCCTGTCTCAGCACTTCTCAGAGAGGCCTACTTCTGTCCAAGGCCCTTGTCCTATAGTCCAGTGCTTCCTGTGGTGGGGCCTTGGGAGCAGCACTGTTAGCACTGCCTCAGAACTTGGGGGAAATGCGAAATTTTGAGTCCCATCCCAGACCTGCTGAGTCAGAGACTCTGGTTTCACAAGCCTTCCTCGTGAGGCTGGTGCAGGCTCCAGTTTGAGAACCCCTGCCCTTGTCCAGAGCGCTACTGCCCGGGGTGGGTGACCACAGAGCCTCCTCTTTGCTCTGAATCTCCCTGAGTCCCTCAGCCTTGCCCAGTGCCCAGTGTGCTCAGGGCTTCCCCTGCCAGAAGCCAGCTTTGCCCCTTCTACCCTGATGACACGCTGACTCCTGGCTTCTCACTCCATGTTTTTGCTTCTCATTTGCTCCCTTTTCCACTGCATCTCTGACACTGAATTTCGCCTCCCAGTGGAAGGGCCCTGAATGAAATCCTAGGGCCTTTCAGTTCTCTAGCAGGTTCTTCACTTGCTGCTTTCTCTGCCCTTCCTGGAATCTCCCGCTTAGCTTCCCAATCCACAGTTTCTTGGTTCTTTCCCACTCACCTGTTGCCAGTGACAGAAGTCTCAGCTAGGCATGCAGGGTGAATCAGGGCAGGTGACGCTCGTCTCCTCCTCTACATTATCAGCTCCTCCAGAGGGCAACAGTGAAGCTGTGGAAAGAGCCAGAGGCCCTGGCCTCTGCTCTGGCCTCAGAAACTCCATGCCCACCTGGTTGCAAGGAGTCCGCGAGGTCATGTGTGGCCGTTCAGATGCTCTTGCCTTTTCCCAGCACCTGGCACAAGACTCTGGATGCGTTTGAGCCGCCAGAAAGAGGGGCACGCGGCGGCATAATGGGTCTGATCTCAGGCTTTGGGATCAAGTGGCCCAGTGCTCTATAAGAGTGCTTGCTTCTCAAGAATATGCAAGCAAGCACATGAGTTACATTACATGCAGTGTTCAGCAAAGTACCAGTAAAGGATCAAACTGAGCTTTCTTGATGATGTAGGTGGGAGCAGTTGTCACCTTGATACCCTTGTTTTTCAGGACTTGAAGATACTGGAAATCTACTTGGCTGCAAATTGCTGTGGTAGCCAGAGGATGAGTAACCAGCGGATGTGAGAAGTTGAAAACAGTCACCGTTCAGCTTCCTTGCCAGCCTCCGTACAGGTCCCTTCTCTGTAGGGTAGAGTCAAAGAGCACAATGAGTACTGTGAGTTTTATCAGCTCGTGAATTTTCTTTCTAAAGATTTTGTTGTTTTATTTATTTGTGAGAGTGCGCCCACGAGGTGGGGGTTTGGGGGGGCAGAGGGACAAGCAAACTCCGCGCTGAGCAGGGAGCCCGACATGGGGCTCGATACCAGGACCCTGAGATCACAGCCTGAGCCAAAGTCAGACGTTTAACCGACTGCACCACCCAGGCGCCCCCTCATGAATTGTATTTTCAAGGCTAAGCAACTACCTTATTTCTTATGGCACATTAATGAGAGTACCATAAAGGTGCCTCTCAGTAACCCTTGTTCTCGAAGGAAAAGCGTACAGGACTGAGGGCAGCTACACAACTTAGTTGTCTGGAGGAGTCCAGTGTCTTGGGTGGTGTCCTGAAGACAACAGTGATAGCTGCGGGTTTGGAAATTTTCTATTCCCAGAGCAGCTGTCCGTGTCCTGTCCCTGGAAATGCCAGGGCTCTGGTTTATTTAATCCTTCACAATCCAGTGTTCCATTTTCCCTTCTCTTTCCTTTCCCTGTGCAGTTTTTGGTCCAGTATGAGCATACTGGTAATGATCCTTCATGAGAGTTTTCTTACACTCAGTGACCAAAGTCGGTAAGTCTGTTCAGAGCATTTATCAGACTGCAGAGGCCGTGCTGTGTAACCAGGTGTCCCCTGGAGCCCCTTGAGCTCCAGAGAAGATTGCCTGAAGGTCTTCCTCCCTAGTTTATTCCCTGCTGGCCAGATTGCTCATATGATCTAAAATCAAAACAGTTGTTTTCTGAGATACTGGCTTCGTATCAGGTGGACCAGCTGGGAAACGACAGCGTCATAGTCTCTCCCCAGGTTCCAGAGGTGCTGTGAGCGTGCGGGCAGGGTGAGACAGAACCGCGGTAGAAATCCTGTAGATTCCACTCCCTGCCCCCAGCTGCACCTCCTCCTGACCACTCCCAGTCCCTAGAGCGCTCAGAGCCCACCGTTGATATTTATACACAAAAGGGCCTTTGTTTCCCTGGACCTACCCTTTTAAAAGGCAGATGACTTCCCACTCTGACTCCTTATCTGCAGATTGTCCCTGCAGCTCACTTGTAGGGAAACAGATGTCCTGAGCCTGGGCACCTCCCCTCTGAAGCCCACGCCTTGCCCAGGCAGGATCTGGTTAGACAGAGCAGTGTAGCTTATGTGACTGTGAAGAAGTTGGTTAAGCTTCCTCAGAATGATGTAAATAACTTACGTGGTCAGTTTGAACTGAAGGCTGTGAACCTCTCCTGCTCGTGCAAAGGGAGACAGCCACGCTGAGAGTAACAGGGCAGCGGGGAGAATCTCTGCCGATGTTCTAGGGTTTCTGGAGGCTGGCCCTGAGCTGGCAGTCCCCTACCCCTTGCCCTCTGGGGAAATGGGGGGGGGCAGGGCTTCAAAGGGGAGGGGGTGCTGAATCCTGAGATGGTCGACCTGGGAGGGTGAGGGGGATAGCCTCATAATGGAGGTGAAATTTGCATAGGTTTCTGAAAGCTGTGTAAGAATTGGCCAAATGAGGCGGGGGAGGAATGGGTAGTCCAGGCATGGAAGGGGTGAGAAAGCTGCCAGGGAAGATGATTGCTGTGGGGTGTAGGGTGGAGGTGAGCAGGGAGAGCACATGTTGCTGCAGTGCCCATGGTGTCCAAGCCCAGCACCTCAACTTTGGCCAGGGCCCGTGGCTGCTGCTTGCCCCCCTCGGTGGGGACCAGAAACCATACAGGTGGCTATGGTGGGGCATGAAGGGTTCTGTTCAGCAGTATCTCCTCTAAGAAATATTTCGTCCTTTGCAGAGGAAGGAAAATACAAAGAAACTTCAGAGAGAAACGGGGAAAACTTAAGTAGCCCAGGTCTTCTGGTGGCAGAGGGGAGCCGGTAGACACTGGGCTGTACACTCTGCTGAGGCTGGAGTGGCAGCTCCCTTGAC
This sequence comes from Eumetopias jubatus, assembly GCF_037043125.1. Lineage (NCBI taxonomy): Eukaryota > Metazoa > Chordata > Mammalia > Carnivora > Otariidae > Eumetopias > Eumetopias jubatus. Next base: position 200,965,833 of record NW_028274808.1, on the reverse strand, counting down.
AGACAGACAGCAGCTCCTGGCGGGAGAATTTTGAACAACTGTGGTCGCCTGTCTCTAGGCCCTCCTGGAGATAGTTCTCTGTTCCTTAGATTCACGGAAAGTTGCTAAACCCAAATCTTAATTTCCAACACTCCCCAGGCTGCCTTTTGCTACCGAGGCATGGGTGGAATACAGCAGGAGTCAGGCATCTCTCTCTCTTGCCTGGCCAGCACCCTTAGGTCTTCTGCACATCTCACCAACAGTGTCCATCCTTCCAGAGTTTCCAGGGACAGAATGCTTAGTACTAGGCATGCAAGGAGTTAGGGTTGTGCTGGCATCCTGTGTCTGTGCTCAGTACTTGGCATACACGGTGCCCTCTCATCCGCATGCCAGCTCTGCAAGGCTGGTGCGGTGAGGGTTTGGGCTCCGTAGAGGAATCACCACCCCAGCTCACCCAGTTCAGAGCATAGTTGGGCCCAGTGGCAGTGAGAACCAGAAACACAGGGAGCCGGGATTGGCTGGGGCCATGCAGGGTGGGAATAACAAAGTGACAGGGTCAGGTGGGAGGTCGGGTCTGTTTTGAGGAAGGCCGTACAGGGCGTGTTCTCACTGTGGGTTTTAGGGCCAGCCTGGTCAGAAGTGCTGGAGCATGCTGGGAAGCCAGTGCTGAAGGATTGGGGAGAGGGCTGGCTCGGGGAGTTTGGACTGCAGATAGCGCCAGCTGAGAGCCTGAGCCTTCCAGAAGGCAGGGTTCCTGAGCAGCCACTGGGAACTTTGGTTCTTTGAGCTCAGGGCCATGATTCTGAGGGTATAAGCTGCACTGACTAGCACCCTAAAGGTTGATGAATTCCCAAAGAAAAGACCCACTTTCCACAGTGGATGGAAATGTGGGAAACTGAGGATCTTTGGGTTGAAACAACAGAATGGCCTCAATGAGGCTAAATACAGATCCAAGGAGGGACAGGTCTGCTACTTTGGGTGAAAAGGTGGGGTTTCTGGCCAAGTCCTGACCTGGGTCAGAGGCTTCTATAAAGTTGTATATCAGCTAATTTTGACAGACCAATAGTTTGATATAACAAAGTTTAGGTTTATAGAGTTCATATTCACTATATGTTTAGGATTATTTCTAGAATGTCAAGTTTTGTTTTTGTTACTGTTTTTAGAGAGGTTGGAGGGGCAGAGAGAGAGAGGATTTCAAGCAGGCTCCATGGTCAACACAGAGCCCAACTCGGGACTCAATCTCACAACCCTGAAATCATGACCTGAGCCGTAATCAGGAGTCAGATGCTTAACTGATTATACCACCCAGGTGCTCCTATAGAATGTCGAGTTTTAAAAGGACCCAACCTCAGGTTGGCTCACTGGTCTCTTACTTTTTCTACTCTTTAGGTTTTTTATTTATTTGAGAGAGAGCGTGCGCATGTGTGCACACAAGCTAGGGGGAGAGGGCTGATCAGGGATCCCCAGGGGAGGCTCAATCCCAGGACCTTGGGATCATAATCGGAGCCGAAGGCAGATGCTTAACTGACTGAGCCACCCAGGCACCCCGTGATCTCCCTACTCTTTTTGATGAGTTGAGCCATTCCCATGTTTACCTTTTATTCTTCATGTTGAAGTTGTATCAGTCAGGGGCTCATGGACTGTTTCTTTCTCCTGGATATCCTCAGAGAAAGCGCCGTGGTGGCACAGTAAATTCTAGACAAGCCCAGAAGCGAACTCGGGAAGCAGCCTCCACTCCTGAGATGGCCTTGGAAGCAGAACCCATAGAACTTGTGGAAAGTGGTAAGATCGCCGGGAATGCCGTGACCATGGGGTGCTGGCATGGTGCAGTATGCATGGGTGAGTCCAGCACTGGTGCCTCCCAGCTGTGGGGCCTTGTGCAAGCCACACCACCTGTCTGAGCCTCCATTACCTTCCCAAATGGGATCGTCCTAATACCACTGCATAGAGTTGTCATTAAGGTCAACATTTAGCTCAGTGCCTGTTAGCTAACACTTAGGTACACAGGTTAGCTTCTGTCCTTGTCTTTATAAGACCTACGCAGTCTTGGACTCACCCACCACTCAAAACTGAAAGCTGACTTGCAAGACCTTCCCTCTTTGGTGGTGTAAGACCTCCACGGGTTTTGACAGCCACTCAGGATGGCTAACCATTTAGCCTTCTGGGAATGTACAGCAGGGGAGATGAGACCGCCCTGGGCCCACCTTTTCGATTTGAAACTGAACGTCCAGTTCACTTGGCCTCCTGAAGTACTCAAGCTTTCCTTTTCTCTTTTTCACTGAGACACAAAATTTCCCAAGAAGGCATATCTGTGGACAGAGCCACCTGTGTTGGAGGGAGTTGCTATAGGCAGAAGCCAGATTGATTTTTTTCCCCCTTCTGCCTGCTGAGGGAGATGGCAAATGGCCTGAGTTGAGTCTCTTTGCTCTGCGGGTACTGAGATTGTTTTAATGACTATGATGCCTGAAAACTGACACGTAGAGAGAAGGAGCTTGTCTTGAGGTAGATTTCATAGGCCCTTCAGAGAAGTGAAGTTCTCAGTATCATCTCTGTGGCTCCTGAATTTCACTTCTGTGAATTCTTAGAAGCCTAGAGGCTGAGATCCTGGCCGCCCTGCTGTTCCCTCCCCTCTGCCCCAGACTTGACGCCCTGGCGTCTGAATTCTGCCGTCTTGCACTAGAGGCTGGCGCGAGAGGCCCCTTGATCGGGACACGAGGCGTGCGAGGGGTCTCGGGCCAGACTGCTGCCCAGCACGGCCCTTCCCTCCCCATAGGCCGCCTTACCATGCGTGCAGGGCGGTGTGCACACGCATCCTGTGAGAGTATGGCTTTTGTTTGTGAGAGCCAGAAATCATGTCCACCAGAACGAGAACGGCTCTGTGACTTAGAGTGTATCAGTATATGGGCTATTTTTTTAAAAGGAAGGGGTCATTTTGTATAAATTACAGTCTCTGATATATTGTGGGTTTTACTCCTGTGAGACTTTTTAATGGAAGAAAATAAAGCAAATTTGAATCGCTAAATGTTTTGAGCTACTGTCTCCAAACAAATACCCCTTCTGAAAATCCTACTCTCACACTTCTTGAGTGCTTTGATAAAAGCAGAAATGATCGTAAATCTTTTTTTAGTTAATATAAATGGAAATTGTTCTCTGCGGTTCATTCTTACTGCCACACAGAAGTGCCGATACCTGTTGGCACAGGTCCTTCCCCACTCTGTCCTGTGCCCACGTGGGCTCCACAGTGGGTCCCAGGGCTCAAAGGCCAGCTGCAGAACAGGCCCAGCCCATTCTGGTGCTGGGAGTCTAAGGGATCAGTAAACACCACCTTGTTGTCCTGCTTGAGAGCCACATGGAGCTGGATGTCTCACTGACGAGGTGCGTGGGAGAGCCGCAGCCTCGAGGAGGAGGTTTACGGCGGGTCCGTGCCAAAGAGAAAGGCCCTGAGGTGAGCCTGCCTGCTCCTTTCCCCAGGTGTCCCCCAGCACACTCCCGGGTAGGTCTCTGCCTCTCCCCTGTGCTGGGCAGGTGGGGGCGCTGAGGCCTCGTTGACAGTGTGTGGCCACAGGGATGAAGAGGTGTGTGTGCACAGACGTGATCCCCTCCCCTTGGTGTAGTTGTCAAAACCACATACCGCCCCTCAGAATGCTGAAAGGGCATTCACTGGTACTCGGTCACGCCTGAAAAAGGGACTGGACCTGATGGTCTGCATTCTGTGCTTTGACGGGGTTTTAGTTTGGGATAAGCCTGTGCTCCATTTGTAATCATTTAATGAAGCTTAGAGCGGTATGCCTTTACTTTTTTCTTAATGCTTGTCAAAATGCTTTATTTTAAAGCTGGAGATGAAATAGTGGATCTCACCTGTGAATCGTTAGAGCCTGTGGTCGTTGACCTGACTCACAATGACTCTGTCGTGGTAAGTGTCGGAGTGGGACGGGTGATCCTTCCTGGCTGTGGGCCCTTGGCCAGCACCAGCTTCTGAAGGCCTTGGTCACAGGTTATGGTTTGTGCCGACAAACTCAGGCACTCAGTGACTAGAGCCCAAGATAGAAAGTGTTTCTGGAAAATCCTTTGTTGTGGCTTTGTTACCTGTGGACAGTAAATCTGTGTGGCCCTGGCCTTTCCACGGCTGGCACAGAAGCTGAGGGAGCCCCGAGACCCCACCTCTGTTGTCCCCTATTCTGCACTTTATACCAGCTGTGTGACCTCGGGCAAATTCTTAGCCTCATTCACTCTGAATATCAGGGATATGCCCTCCGTGCCAGTAGGGTATTGGGGGGGGTCGCCCTGGATTTGAGTGCCTGGCACCTAGTGGTGCCCAGTAAATGTGAGTTTCGCCCTCCCAGCTGGTGGGGATGAGAATGCTTGCATAGCACTGCCAGAGGAAGCAGGCACCCTGCATCGCTGCTTGACTCCAGGGAGGATGGGGCTTGGGAAGCTGCTTGTGCAGCTGCTTGTGCCCTCTTCCCATGGCACCAGCTGTGGACCATGGCAAAGAGCACACTTGCCCCGTGTGGCCCTTGGGGAAGGAGACCTGCTCCAGGATGTGGGGGCGTGCGGCTGCCTCTCTAGGATGCCTTTTGAGCACTGTTTGGTCTGATGTGCAGTTCGTGGAATGGAGGAAGTAGGAGGCAGGTGCTGAGGACTGGGGTTGGTAGTAACGGGGTCTCCCTGTGGCCTTGGGGCCCACTGGTCCTTGGCTTCTTCTGATTATGCTTACAATTTTAGAATAGGGTTGTGCTGAGAAGCTTCAAGACTTTAAAAGAAAAGAAGGGTGATGATGGGGAACTGTCTTGACAGATTTAGAGGTTTAGACTCTGGTCTTGATTGAAAACCACCAGTCCTGCTGTGTGTCTGCACAGCCCGCGCACCCCCCCCCCCCGATACCTGTTGGCACAGACCCTTCCCCACTCTGTCCTGTGCTCGCGTGGGCGCCACAGTGGGTCCCAGGGCTCCTTGGGCTCCCCCAAGGAATGGCAGCTGAAACCGTATTTTCTCTGACACTCGGTCTCTGACCTGCAGCCCCGGGGGAAACCCAAGATTCTGCTGCTGAGACCTCCCAGCCGAGGAGGCAGGATTGGCTTCTGTTGTGTGACACGCCAGCATCATGGAATACCCTTTCATGCCTTGGGTTTTTTCTTTTTTAGTGACTAGACTGCCCTTCCTAATGGCCCCTTCCTGACCTTTCCTACCTTCTTTGTGTTTTCCCTGGGCATGGAGAGTCATCGGCAGATGTAGAGCAGGACTGGTAGGGTCGGGGGAGCTGCCCTGGGAGTGGATGGCTGGCCAGAGGCCAGAGATGGGGCGGGGGGGGCTAGCCTGGGAGGTAGGGGTCCTGGCTTTCTGGTCCTAGGTATACTGGTTATTTGGGGCATAGGACTTACCTTACCATGGTCTCAGGTTCCCAGCCATAAAATCATTGTCTTGGGCTTTATAGCACTCCTGATTCTAACCATTCTCTACTTTTTGTTGTTTATTTTAATAAATTCAAATGCCAGTTTTTAAATTTACAGTGAGAAATACATGGGAGGCTGAAGTTCTCACTCTAAGCATATCTACTTGGAAAAACTAATAGTATTAACTTAGGACAAGGAGCATCCATTAGATGAATTTTAAGTTCAGCGTGACCCCAGGCCTCACCTGCAGGAGAGTGTGAGTGGATAAATTATTGGTTCCCAGATTGGGGTGACCTTACTGGTTCAGCCAGAATCTGTGGGAACAGACCACGCTGTACCTCTTTGTCCCTGCTGGGAGTAGCTAGCTCTGTATCTTAAAGACCAGAATATCTGCATCCCCTCATCCAGGCCCGACTTCAGAACTTGAGTGAGCCCTCTGATGAGAAACTTGACTGAGACTCTTTTTCCAACTCTCTAAAGACTCCAAAGCCCCCAGTGAATTAAGAGAACTATGAAATGCTGTAAGATGTGATAACACTTCCGTACATCTCTGCTTAGGTATTTTCTCTCCAAATTAATTTTTATTTTAGGCATGGCATGCCCAAAAAAGGCCGTCACTGCTGGATCGCAGGACATGTGTATCTTTGATTTTTACTAGATTAATGCCAATCTCTTTTCTAAAGGGGTTGTGCTTGTTCACATTCTTACCAGTGTTTTTGGTGCTCACCACCACTTTACTTCTCGCCAGTCTGATGGTTGAACACCTTTTGTGTTCATTGGTAGTTCATTTTTGTCTTTTGTGAAGTTCCTGTTAAAATCTTTTTTTTTACGCACATGTTGTATGTACAACTTTTACAATAGCCAAAGGAACTGATCTAGAACGGAGCAACCCCTTCTCCCCGCCTATTTGGTTGTCTGCCGTGTGTGTGTGTGTGTGTGTGTGAGTGAGTGTGTTTTCCCCAGACCTCTCTTTAAGTGGGCTCTACACCTAACGTGGGGCTTGAACTCACAGCCCCGGCATCAAGAGTTGCATGCACTACTGACTGAGCTAACCAGGCGCCCCTTTCTGCCTTGTTTTGTTTCGTTTTAGGAATTCTTTATAAGTGATTAAGTATGAGCTTGCCACTAGTTAGGTTTTGTGTCTTCTTCTGAGAGGTCTGTCTTTTTCTTTTCGATTTATGTACAGAGGTTCTTAATTTTAATACAGTTGAGTTTATCAATTTGTTGAAGATAATCCATGTAAAAATCCATTCTGTATTCTGAGTTTTACTGTTTCGCTTTCTACAAGTGCGTCTGTAACATACTTGAATTGCCTTTTCTGTGTGGTTTGAGGTGGGGTCTTTAGCTCCTCTTCATAAGGTCTTGTGTTCCTTATGGTGGTTTTACAGATCTTTTGTTAGAAGATTGATTCCTGGGGGCGCCTGGGTGGCTCAGTCCTTAGGTGTCTGCCTTCGGCTCAGGTCATGGTCCCGGGGTCCTGGGATCAAGCCCTGCATCGGGCTCCATGCTCAGCAGGAGGCCTGCTTCTCCCTCTCCCAACTCCCCCTGCTTGTGTTCCCTCTCTGGTGCTCTCTCTCTCTCTCTCTCTCAAATAAAATCTTTATTTAAAAAAATAGTATTATAGGGGTGCATGGGTGGCTCAGTCGTTAAGCGCCTGCCTTCGGCTCGGGTCGTGATCCCAGGGTCCTGGGATCAGGCCCCACGTTGGGCTCCCTGCTCAGCGGGAAGCCATCTTCTCCCTCTCCCACTCCCCCTACTTTTGTTCCCTCTCTCGCTGTGTCTCTGTCAAATAAATAAATAAAATCTTTAAAAAAATGGTATTATAAAATTTCCTTTTGTTTTTTGTTTTTATTTGCTAATATAAAGAAATGCAGAGGCACCTGGGTGGCTCAGTCGGTTAAGCGACTGCCTTCGGCTCAGGTCATGATCCTGGAGTTCAGGGATTGAGTCCCACATCGGGCTCCCTGCTCATCAGGGAGTCTGCTTCTCCCTCTGACCTTCCCCCATCTTGTGCTTTCTCTCTCTCTCAAATAAATAAATAAAATATTTAAAAAATAAAAACAAATGCAATTGATTTTATCTCTTGATACTTTTTCAATGTAGCAATTCTTAATCTGTAAATCTTTTGGATTTCTGTGTACACAGAATAAATTGTGGTTCTTTTCTATTTCCTTTTTTTTTTTTTTTTCTTAACACACTGGCTAAAGAAAAATCAGCACTGGCTGAATAAAAATGGTGACCGTCCTGGACATTTTTGTCTCATCCCAAATCTGAAGGAATCCTTTCAGACTTGGACCGTTAAATAAGTTCTCTGTGGTAGGTTTTATTTCTGTCATTGTTTATGCCCTTTATTCAGATTGGAGAAATTCCCCTCTATTTTCTGTTGGTCTGCAAGTTTCTTCAAGAATCAATGTTGAATTTGGGGCGCCTGGGTGGCTCAGTCCTTAAGCATCTGCCTTTGACTCAGGTCATGATCCCAGGGCCCTGGGATCGAGCCCCATATCGGGCTCCCTGCTCCGTGGGAAGCCTGCTTCTCCCTCTCCCACTCCTCCTGCTTGTGTTCCCTCTCTTGCTGTCTCTCTCTCTCTCTCTCTCTCTCTCTGTCAAATAAATAAATAAAATCTTAAAAAAAAAAAAGATTCTCTCCTCCCTCTGCCCCCACCCCATGCTTCTGCACGAATGCACATGCTCTCAAATAAATAAAATAAAAAATAAAATGTGCTTCTTCTTAAGTAAAAAAGAATCAATGTTGAATTTTAACACTTCCACAGAACAATAGTTTTTCCCCTTTCATATGTTGAAGTGGAGAATTACATTGGTTTTTAGTGTTAAACTCATTAAATGTTGTGGTCTTTTTGTATATTGCCAGATTCTGTTTGCTACTGTTTTATGTATGACTTCTGTCTCTCTTTATGAGTAGAACTGGTTTGTCTGTAACTTTTATCTTGTACACATTCCTTATGAGGTTTTTGGTATCAGTACTGGTATCTTTATTAAGTGAGTTGGGCACCCTTTTTTTTGTGTTCCCGACTTCCTTGCAAGTTTGGTAGAACCCCACATTCAAGGAACCTAGCCTCAAGTTTTTCAGGATTTGTCAATCTCCTTTAAAATGTTTACTTTTATTGGTATAAATTTGTGATGTCTTAATGTTCTGTGGAACCCATGGTGATGGCTCCTTTTTCATTTTTTCTGATGTTGGTTGTGTTTTCTGTCTCTTTAGATTAGTATCACCAGAGGTTTATTAGATCTTTCAGAGAACCAACTTTTAGCTTTGTGGTTCCTTTCTGTGTAAATTTGTTTTCATTCAGGATTGCTGCCTTTTTTCTTTGAGTTTATTTTGCTGTTTTTCTAACTTACTAATTTTCATCTTTTCTTTTCTAATAAATGCCTTTAAGATTATATTTTTAAGCTATATCCTACAGATCTTGTTACTAGTATTATACGTTCAGTTCCATGTATTTATCATATTAGTATTTAACTTCCAAACGTGGGGGTTTTAGTTCCTTTTTGTTGTGGCTACAGATTCGTGGTTTTTGTTTTTGTTTTTGTTTTTAAGATTTATTTATTTGTCAGAGAGAGCGCGCACACACAAACGGGGAGCGGCAGGCAGAGGGAGAAGGAGTCGGGTGGTCCGGGGATCATGACCATGGCCGAAGGCAGATGCTTACTTAATCAGTTGAGCCACCCGGGCATCCCATGTTGTTACTGATTCTTTGAATTAATTGCATTATTGGTCAGAAAATACGTTGTGTATGTCAGTTCTTTGATAATTCGAGACTTTTCTTTGAGCCTGGCCTGCACAAGGTAGCTGGCCTTCACTGGATGACCTGCCCCCACAGGTCCTGCCTGGGCTTTGGTTTTTTTGGTGAGGCTTTCAGAAGTAAGCTTCGGTTTTTCAAGAATCATCTGTGCTTTTTTTCCCTCTGGATTATTGTATTCCCTTCAGTTTGACCAAGTATGTTTTTGGATGCCTCTTTATTTAAAAATACGTATGTTTTACCTTGTTTTGGTGGTTTTCAGTGGGAAAATTGATGGAAATACTAGCCTGGCATTTATTGGAAAGCTCTGCTCATATTTTCCATCCTCTTGCTTTCTCACCTGGTTTAATAGGTGAAGTAAGATTTTCAGACCCCCCCCTTTTTCTTTGGGATTTTATTTGTTTTTTAGAGAGTGCATGAGCCAGGGGAGGGGCAGAGGAAGAGGGAGAAGCAGACTCCATCCTGAACGGGGAGCTGGACGCCTTGCTTGATCTCAGGACCCCAAGATCATGACCTGAGCCAAAGGAAGATTCTTAACTGAGCTACCCAGGCGCCCATCCCTTCATGAACATTTGTAGCATATCAGCTTCTGCTCCAGCTACAGGGGGTGATGCATTGATAGAAAAGATTTACTCCTCTCTTTAAGAAAGTTGTGTCTTTAAGAGGGAAGATATTGAAAATGGTATCTGCGGGGCGCCTGGGTGGCTCAGTCGTTAAGCGTTTGCCCTCGGTCCAGGTCATGGTCCCAGGGTCCTGGGATCAAGGCCCGCATCGGGCTCCCTGCTCTGTCTCCCACTCCCCCTGCTCCTGTTCCCTCTCTTGTGGTCTCTTTCTCCGTCAAATAAATAAATAAAATCTTTAAAAAAAAATGAAAATGGTATTTGCTTAGGCTTTTCCCTCATTGAATTTCAAAAAAGTGTTGTTTCTGTTGTTTCAAAGTTTCTTTTAAAGTCAGGTTGGTTTCCCTGGAATGTCTTTTTGGTCTTTCTCCATGGCGTACCAGTGAGTCATGCTATTTGTGTTTCGCGCCGTACCCGCCTAGTTCTTCATTCATGAGTCTCTTGAAAGGGTCTGCTTAGGGATGCCTGGGTGGCTCAGTCATTAAGCGTCTGCCTTTGGCTCGGGTCATGATCCCAGGGTCCTGGGATCGAGCCCCGCATCGGGCTCCTTGCTCAGCAGGAGGCCTGCTTCTCCCTCTCCCACTCCCCCTACTTGTGTTCCCTCTCTCACTGTCTCTCTCTCTCTTAGTCAAATAAATAAATAAATAAAATCTTTAAAAGGGGGGGGCTGCTTAACCGAAGCTCCCTTGCAGGCAGGGACAAAGCCCTGTCCTTCTCTGTGGGACTAGTCAAGGGCCTGAGGGGTACCCAATGACTTCTAGAATGAGTAAAGCAACATAATTCTCTATGAAGAATGAAGAGCTCAGTCACCATGTCCAGGAATCGGGGAAACAGTTGTACGTGGAATCAGGCAGGGAGCATGAACTCTTACTGGAACATAACTGTCAGAACCAGTTTTCCTGGTACTCCTGGCACGGCTGCAGGAATAGGAAACTGTAATGTGCAACTATTGGAGCTAAAGACTAGCCACTTACATGCACAGTGCTTGGAGGTGGCTCTTTTTTCCCGTGTGGCAACATGCCAAGCTGCATGGGGAGGTCATCGAAAGCAAGTGGCTTGCAGAGCTCCTGGCTAGGGGAGCGTTCTTAGAGATGCCAGGGGTCCGCCTATCTGCAGAGGACTCCAGGGACGGACTCCTGCTTGGTCTTGTCCCATTTTTTCACCCAGCATATTGGCTGCAGCCCCAGGAGGGACCTAGGATGCCAGGGGTTTTGTCCATTGGTAGAAGGGGGCTTGTCCTCCCCCCCTGACCAGGGGCCTGTGACGTGGGTGTCAGCACTTGAAGGCGTTCTGAGGCTCAGCTGTGCTTCAGAAACTCAAAGAGCCTTCGCATGACCGACCTGGAGTCCAGGTGCCTACTGTGGGTCATCCATTCTCCAGACATGTCACTTGTCTCTTGGCGCTCTGACCTGCGGTTTATCCCATAGTCAAGAAAGAGAAGCCAGGCCTAAAGGTGAAGTGGGATGTGGGGGTCTGATCTCAGGCAACTTGCCACAGTACTAACCCAGCTGTTCAGACCAGGGGTTTTGTTTCTTTTAAAGGCCTCTCGGCCAGATCAGAGGCCCCAGAGCTTCCCCCTGACTGACCTCCCCTACCCTGCACGCCTCTGTCTCTTGTGCCAGGGAAGCACTGTGCTACCTTCAGGGTCCCAGCCATGAGGAAGGGCCATTCTAGAGTGCCTGCGGACACCTACAGGGGTTCTGGAATTTGATGTGGTTCAGCTGCTGGCTGGAGGGAGCACCAGTCAGTGTCACGTGTCCCTCAGCCAGGCTGTGGCACCATTGTTTTCTACCCTTTGGGCAAGAAGCTGCCTGTCTCAGCTTTTGAGTCATCACCAGTGAGGGGAGCTCTCTGGTCACTACGTATTCATTTACCCAGTAGTTATGTAAGGAGCACCTGTCTTGAGCCTTGGGACGAGGCCCCGAATGTACCTCCCCGGGGACTCAGGTCTGGCCCGAGCTTGGCACTGCCTGGAAGTGAGCTGGGTCTGACTCACAAGGGCCTGTGGAGACTCAGTTCCCACACATTGCTCGCCGGGGAGCCTGCAGCATCCTCTGTTCCTTCCAAGTGTCTCCACACCTAGTCAAATGACCCATCGTGGCAAATGGAGGCAAGGCAATGTTGGAGCGCTGGAAAGCTGGGATCATCCTTGCCCACAGGAGATTTTCCTTCTGTTTCTGGCTAAATTCAGAGCTCCCCTTTTATAGACTTCATAGGGACTCCACCTCCTGTCAGCCCAGGCTCTTTTTCCAGTACATAATCCCCATGATGAGATTGACAGTCCCCCAATTTCATAGTCACACACTCCAGCCGCCTCTAGGGGGAAGAGGGAGCGCCTTCGGTAGCTCCAAGTGTGGGTTATGTTCTCATCTGCAAAATGAAGATCTTTATGCTTAGGCCTTCTTCCCTCCTGGGATGGCTGTTTGCATCTGTCAAGGTTCAGGTTGGAAAACTGAATCCACCCTAGTTGTTCTAAAGCACAAATGTGCATTTTAATACATGGGAAGTGCTGCCTCTTGGTATTGAAAAGGCTGAAGGAGCAGGTCTTTAAGAATAACTCTATAGACATCTCAGCCTTGACCCATCATGGAAGCTGTTACCTCTGCCCCAAGCAGAAGGGCAGGAGGTGGGAGCCACCATCTGCACTGATCTCTTTGGGTTCAAGGAAACAGGAGCACAGCTCCTTGCCGGGGAGGAGGGGCCCAGGCTGAGGACATTGTGGCCTCTGCCATGATGCCAGCCATGTCTGCCACCACCAACACGCACAGCAGCTGAAACTGGCCTCTGAGTGTCTCACTGGGGGGAACTTCTTTTTTTATTTTTTTCTTTTTAAGATTTTATTTATTTACTTATTAGAGAGAGAGAGCATGAGAGGGGGGAGGGTCAGAGGGAGAAGCAGACTTCCCTGGTGAGCAGGGAGCCCGAAGCAGAGCTTGATCCTAGGACCCTGAGATTGTGACCTGAGCCAAAGGCAGTCACCCAACCACTGAGCCACCCAGGTGCCCCTCACTGGGGGGAACTTCCTAATTCATGTTCAGAACCCTTGCCACGAGGGAATTGGGCTGGAGGGAACTTCTCCTTTCTGCACGGCAGGCTGGGCCCTCCACCGTGGGCGTCAGCCGAGGAGGGGTGGGCAGCAGGCCTTTGAACAACAGTCGGGAGCATTTTCCTGAAGTTGACGGCTTGTGATGAGCAAGAGGGAAAGGGTGTGCTCCTGGTGCCAGGGTAGGCAGACAGGTTTACGAGCTCAGAGGGGATTGAAGAGATGGGGTATGAAACTACTGTAGCAAAAATAGTCCTAGTGTAAGTTCTGAGTAATCAGATGTGGCCTTGTCAAGTTCTCAGTACCTTTTTCCTAGGCCCAGAGAACACGGAATCGGATTGATCTCAGTCCTTGGTGTGCCACTTATGAGCCGCTGCATGTTCTACTTTGTTTAATTACTTAATTGTTCCCAATAATAAACACTGTAAACCCTCCTCCCAGTAAGGCTCTGCCTTTGGCATAGCCTGCATGGCATACAAGATTCTTATTCTTATCCTTGGCCCCATCGGACAAGGAGAGCATATGGAGCTAGTCCTGGGCTCCGTGTCCCTAGTGCCCTGTGACACTTGTTGTCTTGCTTGGTCCTTGCAATAGTATGGTGAGCTGTGGGCACCTCTGTTCTCCAGAAGAGGAAGTTGACAGCTCCTAGAGGGTAAGTGACTTCTCCAGGTCACGAGGCCAGCAGCTCCCAGACTCACTCAGCACCTAGTGGACAAGGGCAGTGTGTCAGCTGCCGGGAGGCAGAGGTGCCTGGGATGGGCCTTGCTGGAGAGGAGGGGTGTACGGATCTCCTGTCAGTGCTGGCTGGGGCAGGTCCTCTGCCTGCACCTGTCCAGTCCTGGTCCCCTGAGAATTGTGCATTTGAAACAAGAAATGCTTCAATTTTATCATTTTAGATAAGTTTTTTAAAATATAGAGTATATTATGTCATACTGATTATGTCTTTCTCTTTTGTTTTCCTCCTTTTTAAAAGATTGTTGACGGTGAGTGGTTTCCTCTCTTTCATTGGGTTTGGATACAGAATGGACGTGGGTGGGGGGGTACAGCGCTGAAGTCCTTGCCAGGCCCATGGGTGTGAGATTGCTGGGTGGGAAGAAGCCTGCAGTCAGTGCTCTGAGCTTGTTGAGGAGACTGCACTGCTAGTGCTGAGCTACGGTCCCATTGGAGTTTGGAGAACGCTCACCACCTTAGGCTTTCGACGGTCCCCCAGCTCAGGCACATGCTCATGGCAGGGATGGGGCTCCTGGGAAGGCCGGAGGGTGGCCTCTGCATAGCTGGGTAGGACCTGCTGGGTGTGGTGGCTGTGCCTCTTGGGTCTGGGACTGGCCTTTCCCAGGCGGGAAGGGGGTAGTGAGGTGATAGGGCTGGGGACCCTGCCCTGAGCATGGACTCCCATCTTAGAAAGGAGGCGCCCAAGGAGAAACGCAAGGCGGCCACGTCAGGACCACGCCGATAGCTGTGTGGTGAGCAGTGATGACGAGGAGCTATCCAGGGACAGAGACGTGTACGTGACCACCCATACTCCCCGAAACACCAGGGAGGAGGCAGCCACGGGACTCAGGTACCAGCACTCCCACCGCCCTGCTGCCTTACCAGATGCCTCTGGCCACGTGGAACCCCTTGTCCCCCGGAGTAGGGATCCTCTACCCGCCCCCTTCCATTTCTCAGGGGTAGGGTACTGGAAATACTGGACCTTGCGCAAGTTCTGTGAGCCCATGGCTTGAGAAGGTCCTGTCAGAACAGCCGCCCAGCAGCTGGGTACAGGTGGGCCTGGATTCAGAGCCAGCTCAGCCATTCCCAGCGGGACAAGACTGTGCCTGCACTGGCAGGGTGAATGTGACTAGCCCTGGGCTGGTGGCACACTCCACCACCTGCCGTGCAGAGCAGACCCTGTGGCTCTCCGTGATCTGCAGCAGGAATGCTCAGAGGTGCTAGGCACAGCTCCTGACCCAGACAGGCAGAGAGCACAGGCTGCGGGTTTGGGAGGACAGGGCACCTCCAGTTGTCTGTACTTCGGTTCCCCTCTTGCCTCCCCGCTGCACCCCCTTGGGGCCGCTGGCCTTTCTGTAAGTCTCCTGGTGCCTATGCTAAGGGGTATGGGCTGCTTCTATGAAGCCACTTAGAGTAATTGAATGTTTGAGTTTGCTGAGGAACTGACATGAAGCACTGTGATTTTAGGCCCTCTGGTACTGTCAGTTGTCCGATCTGCATGGACGGGTACTCTGAGGTAAGCAACCTTAGCTGTGTCTTCCTTGCTTCTGGTTTCCACATGGCTTCAGTGAAAGAATGAGATGAGAGAGAGGGTCTTCTCTGTCGGTGGGATCTGAAACCTCCCTTCCGCAGTCAGGCCTGGCTGGCCCATGCAGCCTTCACCTCTGGCCCCTGTGTTCCTTGGGCTTCCACGTGAAGTGTGTCCGTCCCATGCGTTTCCCCGTTCCAGCCTCAGCAGAAGCTACTAGTGCTTCCTGTGGCCCCTGAGCCATCCGGCACTGCCCCGGACCTCCGTAGGCCTGTGGGTTCAGGCGTCTGGGGTCCCTCCAACCCTCTTGGGCCGCTGCTGCCAGGAGAGTGTCTCTTGCCTCTGCTTGCGGCTTCAGAGACCCTGCTTGTACTTGCCTGACACTCCAGAGCAGGTAGGTATACAGTTCTCCAGACCTGCCCAGCCCTTCCTCCCCTGTCTCAGCAGAAGTGAGGTTCTGTGGGGACTGCTGTTCCTCTGGGACCAGGGCAAGCATGAAGGCTGTTCCGTCTTATGTTTCCTAGATTGTACAGAATGGACGTCTCATTGTTTCTACAGAATGTGGCCACGTCTTTTGTAGCCAATGCCTCCGTGACTCCCTCAAGAATGCTAACACTTGCCCAACTTGCAGGAAAAAGATCAACCACAAACGATACCACCCCATTTATATATGAAGTGTGGAGAGCTGCTCAGGAGAGGTGGACGAACAGACAGACAGCCTGGCTGGGTTCTCCACACAGCCTTTCATGGGTTCTCTGCCGCAATTTCCTGAGCTCACAAAGACTATATTTCAAAACCAACATCTGATATGTAAACTGCTCTTTTGTTTCCAATCCCCTTAGGCCCTTTTGTTACCTCCAGGTTACAGCTGTGGAGCTGGGACCAGGGCCTCCCAGGCTGGGGACTTCATCTCTGCTCCTCTGGGTGGTCTGGTTCCAGGGTAGGAGAGAGGGAGTTAGGCACATTGGAACTGAGAATCGTGGTTCTAGCCTCTTTCTGGAACCTGCATGTTTGCCAAGAAATTTTTCCCCATTTGGAAAGTTTGCCCCAGCTTCCTCCTGGCAGTGTCGACAAGGGGCTGGCCCCAGTCAGAGAGCACGCAGGCCCGCCCAGCTCTCCCTGCGAGCGACATCGACCCAGGCATCTGTCTGCCACAGTGATAAGCAAAACAAGGTCCATCCGGCCCAAGGATCCCAGGTGTGAGCACGGCCCTGGAAAGACCCACCACCGGACTTTTCCTTCCCTCGAGAGTCAGAGGTCCCCTGTAATCCCACCTGCACCTTAGCATTGATGTGCGAGGATTTCTGCAGATCAAGAGAATCTCTACAGGGCAATTCCCAGGTTCCTAAGAACGAAATGTGCAATAAAGCCTGTTCTTTGCCTACTTTTCAGCAGCCCAGGAGATGTAGCACTCTTAGCATCCCCTCAGAGGCCTCACGTTGCCTGTGGAGCAGTGCCTGTCCCACCCCGTCCTATTCACCACCTGTTCTCAGGAACTTAACCCATGTCCCAGAGTTTTTCACCTGGCACAGGCCCTGCGAGCTCTAGAGGGCAGATACATGGTCGGGTACCCTGTCTCTTTTCTGATAACATTTATCCTGTTTGCCACATGCCGTCTGGTCCTCAGTTCCCACTGCCTGATGTCTACTCAAGCATCAGTACTGGGAGGTGGTGGCGGTACCTGCGGCCTTAGCAGCCACCCGTGTCCACGCTCTTGGACAAGTCCTGGCTTCCCGGAGTTTCAGAGTTTGGCCCACCTGCCATTAGCGGGGCTCTTTGGCTTTCACCCACACCCCCACACCAACTGACATTCACTTTAGAAGCTGCTCCTCTGGCCTTTCAGGCTTTGATCCTTTGGGCTTTTGACTGCTCCGTAGGTTTGGTTGGCAAAGTATGGTGGCCTCTCCTCCCCAAGGCAGCCAGATAACAAACGCTCTGCTTAACTTTCTGGGTGTGAGCCTCTTGGTCCTCAAGGAGGCAACAGGGTGGCCTGAGCTGCCCCTCACAGCACAGGGCCTGGGGCAGCTAGTGGGGGAGAGGCCTTGCCGTGTCAACCTGCCTCCGCCTCTGCACCCCTTCTTCTCAGAGGGCTTTAAGCCAAACCAACAGCCTCTCTGTGTGAAACATCTTCAAGGTGGAAACGGGGCCTCCTCTGGCTTTGCTAGCAATAACTGACCTTCAGTTTACCCTTCTGAAGGAGCAGGGACTCGGCACAGAATTCACTTTAAACGGGGCTGAAGGAGTGTCCCTCCTCTGTGTGAAAAGAAATTTGTTTTATTCTTCATTCTGACTTTTTAACTGTTTGGCTCACTTCCAGTTAATTTGGATGAGAATAATAATTTTCTACTTGGAGTTGAGGGCAGGACGTCAGTTCTCATCAGCACAATGCTCGGTATGTCTGCCCTCTATTTGGACATCATTGCCATTAAGTTCCTTCTGGGCTTCGTGGAAACTCTTTTGTTACGTTTCAGCAGTACCCAGACTTCAGAAACCCAAGGTGACCATGCATCCAAAGTCTTTTAAGTTTTGTGCTTAAGGACAAATGGTTGATCGTAAAGGTGGTATTCCTTCATACTAAATTAAATTGGGGAAAAAAAATGTTTAGTTTCTACTATTTAGAAACTGCAAAATAGGAAAACGATAAGAAAAATTCATTTTCCTTTCTTCATTGTACATAGTTCAAATCTTTCTTTGTTACATTTAAACTATATCCATGTACATCAGTCTGTTGCAGACTCCTCTGCTAGTGTTACAGATGGAAATAAAACCATTAATTTGAAACCAGATTTCTTTCATGCATTCATTTGCTCTCTGGGATGGATTTTCTCCCCTTTTGCCCAAGATGTGTGATTCCTATCTGCCTCCAGTTTAGCATATTTTGTCAGAGTACAGGAAATCTGCTTGTGTGGCTACTGATCCAGAAACAAGCAGGCGAGAGAGGTCATTCTTGGAGTGGAACCACAAGTCTAGGCCCTGGGATCCTTCAGCAGAATCTTTACCTCGGCCCTAAGAAGTGAGGCTGGTTGTGGGGCTGTCTGACCAGCACTGGCTCAGGAGAGAGCCTCTGAGCAGCGTGGACTCAGATGGACCTGGGATTCTGACAGCACGGTGCACCCCTGCCTCAGCCACCCAGACATGGTTGCCCTCCACTCTGGGACGGGGCCTGGGGGGGGCATGGTATGCTGGTCAGTGCCCTGGGTGGTCAGTGCCAGGAAAGCTGGAAAGAGGGAGTGGGTTTGGGATTCCCAGGCAGTTGGTGCTGGTAGAGCTTGCCTTTCTCCTGTCGAGTGGCCGCAGAGATAGAAAAGGTGAATGTGCTGGCCGCCTGGAGCTCAGAGGCCCTACCTTCAGTTGGAGACAAGTCAGATCAGAGGAAAATGCAGTTATTCAAACACTCACTGTGTATTTTTCATGCCCTGGTATTGCACTTGGCTCTGGTGGGTATTGAGAAACCCATGTATATTGCTGCCCTCCTGGGGTGTACATTCCTTGAGGATGACTGTCGTCCCCTCCCGCCAAGACAGTGAAAAGTCAAAATGCAAAGGTCAGTTACAGGGGTCCTCGGAGAGCAAGAGGGGATGGTAAGCTGCAGTCCTCAAGGTTTGAAAGTACTCTAGCGAAGGAAGAGGTAATTTACGTTATGTAACCTTGGTTTTTTTTTCCCCCCAATGTACAACCACCTTGCATTTCTTGGATAAATCCACCTTGTTCATGATGTTTTTTTTCTATGTATTATTTTGTTTTGCCAATATTGGGTTGTGTTTTTTTTGAAATCCATGTTTATATATAGTTACAGTGACCTCTGATTTTCTTAGTCTTTGCCAGGTTTTGGTTTCACCTAGGCTAGTTCCCTACAAAGAGACTATAGAGTTTTCTCTATGTCCTGATTTTGGATTATTACCTTGATTGAAATGGAACTCATAAATAAGATCTCTGAACTGTTGCTTTCATTGGAGAAAGATTTTAAAATACTGACTTGAGGGGCGCCTGGGTGGCTCAGTTGTTGAGTGCCCTGCCTTCAGCTCAGGTCATGGTCCCAAGGTCCTGGGATCAAACCCTGCATCCGGCTCCCTGCTTGGCTGGAAGCCTGCTTCTCCCTCTCCCACTCCCCCTGCTTGTGTTCCCTCTCTATGTCTCTCTCTGTCAAATAAATAAAATCTTTAAAAAATAATAAATACTGTTGTGATATTTTTCAAATGTTTGAGAATATACATTTTTGTCAGTTAGGTTGCCAGTTTCTGGGAATTCATTTCATCTCTACAAGTTTTTGTCATAAAAAATTGTTCATAATCTCTTACAAGCTAATCTCTGTAGCATATTTTTATCATTAGTATTTATGCCTGCCTTTTTTAATTAGAGATTTGTCAGTTTTATGTTCTGTATATGTTAATTCCATATCCAAATCCTTTTTGGGTCTAATTCTGAAGTTTTATTCTTGCTGGCTCTCTCTAACGACTTCTTCCTTTGTGTGTTTTGTGAGCAACTTCCTTATTTTGAGCCCATGTAACTTGGTACATGATCTGAAAATTCTTTGAGAACTGGAATGAAGGTGGGTGTTCCTCCAGAAAATATTTGCCTTTGCTTTTGTGAGGTACTTAAGGTTGTTCACCGACATAAGGCCATTATGTTTATCATTTATGCCATAAAACATAGCACACAGAAAAGCACACTTCACTGAATTACCTAAAAAGTATAGCTCAGTGCACCTGGGTGGCTCAGTCGTTAAGCGTCTGCCTTCAGCTCAGGTCATGATCCCGGGGTCCTGGGATTGAGCCCCACATCGGGCTCCATGCTCAGCAGGAAGCCTGCTTCTCCCTCTGCTTGCTGCTGCCCCTGCTTGTGCATTCGCTCGCTCGCTCGCTCGCTCGCTCTCGGACAAATCTTAAAAAAAAAAAAAGTACAGCTCAATGAATTACCATAAGTCAAATGCCCATGAAACAACCAACCATGACAGGAAACAGGATGTTGTCGATGCTTTAGAAGCCCCTACTTGTCCTTCCTCCCAGTCAAAACACTCTGCCCTCCCAAGGCAATCGCTATACTGATTTTTATGGCAATCACTCCTTTGACTATAATTACAATTACCAAAACATGAAACCTTAATCACATAATTTTGTCTTACCTGTTTTTTGAACTTCCAAATAGATGAAAGTCTTCAGTATGGATTGGGGTTGGGAGCATCTATTGCTCAGTGTTAAATTTGTGAGATTCATTCATGGGTAGTTTATTCATTTTGCTTGCTGTGTAGTATTTCATGAGATGAATATGCTTTAGTTTATCCATTCTTTCAGCCATTTAAGTGTTTTGGCTATTAATAGCCCAGAGTGAACATTCTGTATGTCTTTTTTGGTTTACTCCCATACCTTTTGGGCATATACTTAAGTGTGAAATTACTGTCAAAGGATATGAACATTCAGGAAAACTCATATAAGTGGAAATTAAACAACACACGTTTAAACTGGTGGGTCAAGAAATCTCAAAGGAAATTAGAAAATACTTTGAGAGGAATGAAAATGAAAACACAAAACTTCAGGGATCCAGTGAAAGCAGTGCTCAGGGAATATTTACAGCTGCAAATATATACAGCAAAGCAGAAGATCAAATCAATAGCCTAATTGTATGCCTTAAGGAACTAGGAAAAGAAGAGCAAACTAAACCCAAAGCTGGCAGAAGGAAGGCAATAGTAACAGCTTAATAGAAGATTAAGCCAGAGATAAATGAAACGGATGATAGAAAACAAAACAAGGGACACCAGAAGTTGTTTCTTTGAGAAGATCAACAAAATTGACAAGTGTTTAGCTAGACTAAGAACGAAAGATTTAAATTAAAATTAACAACGAAAGGATATTACTGAACTTTCTAGAGATAGGGAGGATTATAGAAGACTACTAAGAACACCTGTATGCCAACAACTTGGTTAACTTAGATGAAGTGGATAAATTCCTAGAAATACCAAGTAACAAAACTGACTCCAAGTAGAAAATAAGAGGAAACCTATGAAAAGTGAAATTGAAGTATTGAAAACAACAAAGAAAAGCCCAAGACCAGATGGTTTCACTGGTAAATTCTGCCAAACATAAAAAAGAATACTGCTTTTTGGATTCTTAAAAAAAAATTCAAGAGAAGAGAACACCTCCTAACTCATTCTATGAGGTCAGTATCATCCTGATACCAAAGCCACACAAAGCCGCTACAGGAAAAGAAAATTGCAAAGTAATCTCTCTTGTGAATATAGATGCAAGAAATCTTCCAGATGCCTAAGAGACTGAATTTAGCAGCATACTAAAAGCGTTACACACCATAACTAAGTGGGTATTTCCCCCGGAATGCAAGAGTGGCTCAACCTATGGAAATCAATGCAATTACTACATTAATAGACTGTAGGAAAGAAAAAGTAACACATCATCACCTCAACTGATGGCAGAAAAAGTGTTTCCCAGCACTCTTTATGATAAAAACACTCAACAAACCAGGAACAGAAAAAAAGTACCTCAACATAACAAAGGCCATATGTGAAAAGCTGACAGTGAAGATGCTCAATGATAAGACAAAGCTTTTCCTCTAAGATCGGGAACAAGACAAGGATGCTTTATTTCATCACTTCTATCCAACATAGTACTGGAAGTTCTAGCTAAAGCAGTTAGTCAAGAAAGAAAAGGCATACACATTGGAAATGAACAAGGAAAAGTATCTGCAGATGGCACAACAGAAAACTAAAGAACCCACAATACATATAAACAACTAATAGAGCTTATAAATGAATTCACCAAAGTTTCAGGATACAAATTCACAAATCAGTGAATACACTCGTCAGTCTGAAAAGGAAATTAAAACAATTCCATTTTCATAGCATCAAAAGGAATAAAATCGTTATGAATAAATGTAACCAAGTAGGTCTAAAATTTGTACACTGAAACGTGGTTGAAAGAAACCACTACAAAACCTTGCAGAAAGAAATGAACCTAAGTAGAAAGACATTGTATGCTCATGGGTTGGGAGGCTTAATATTGTTAAGATGGCAATACTATCCAAAACAATATACAGAATCAGTGCAGTCCCTCTCAAAGCCCAATGCAATTTTTGTAGAAATGGAAAAATCCATCCTAAAATTTGTACGGAATCCCAAGGGACCCAGGATAGCTAAAATAATCTTGAAAAAACAAAGTTGGAAGATTTCCCAATTTGAAAACATAGAAAGGTACAGGAACTAAACAGTATGGTGCTGGCATAAGGATAAATAGATAGATAAATGGAATAAGATTGAGAGCCTTCACCTCTATGGTCAAATGATTGTCAACAAGGGTTTCAAGACTATTCAATGGAGAAAGATAGAAAGGTACAGGAACTAAACAGTATGGTGCTGGCATAAGGATAAATATATAGATAAATGGAATAAGATTGAGAGCCCTCACCTCTATGGTCAAATGATTGTCAACAAGGGTTTCAAGACTATTCAATGGAGAAAGGTCTCCAACAAATGATGCTTGGAGAATTGGATATTCACATGCATAAACATGAAGTTGGGTCTTTAAACCATATACAAAAATTAACACAACATGAATCAAAGATGTAAATTTAAGAGCTAAAATTATAAAATTCTTAGAAGGGGGTGCCTGGCTGGCCCAGTCAGTGGAGCATGTGACTCTTGATCTTGGGGTCGTGAGTTCAAGCCCCATGTTGGGCCTATGGCTTACTTTAAAAAAAAAAAAAAAAATCTTAGAAGAAAACAGAGACAAGTTGAAAACAACTTGTACAATGTGTGCACTTGAAGAGGATTCAGGTGGTAAATTTTGCATTATATTTTTCTTGGGCTTGACAGTGTTTCCTTAAATATGACACCAAAAATTCAGGCAACAAAAGAAAAATACATTTGACTTCATTAAAATTAAAAACTTCAGTGAAAAGACAGCCCTCAGAATGGGAGAAAATATTTGCCCATCATCTGCTTGCAATATCTGCTAAGACATTAATAATCAGAATATTTACAATGTTGTTACAACTCAACAAGAACAAAAAATAAGACAACCCAATTTAGAAACTGGCAAAGTACTGCAATAGATACTTCTCCAAAGAAGATATACAAATGGTAAATAAGCACATGAAAGGAACTGATCATTAGTCACCAGTGAAATGTAAATCAAAACCACAAAGATATACCAAATACATAAAATGGCCAAGCTTCTCTGGAAAAGTTTGATGGTTCCTCAGGAAGTTAAATACAGAATTACCATATGATCCAGCAACTTCACTCCTAGGTAGATACCTGAGAGAATTGAAAGCAGAGACTCAAATGGATACTTGTACACCCATGTTCATAGCAACATTATTCACCACAGTCAAAAGGTGTAAACAATCCAAATGTCCATCAACAGATGAATGGGTAAAGAAAGGTAGCATATCCATACAAGGGAATATTATTCATCCTTAAAAAGAAAATTCTGATACATACAACATGGATGAAACTTGATAACATTATGCCGAGCAAGATAGTAAAAAAAGTACAAATATTGTATGTCTCCACTTACATGAGGTTCCTAGAGTAGGCAAATTCATAGAGAGAAATTAGAATAGAGGTTCCCAGGGGCTGGTGGTAGCGTGAAAGGGGAGGTATTATTTAATGGGTACAGAGTTTCTGTTTGGGAGGATGAAACTTGATGGAAGTGGACAGTGGTGATGATTGTACGACATTATAAATGTAGCTAATGCCATTGAATTATACACTTGAAAAGGATTGAAATGGTAATTTTTGTATTATATATTGTCAATTTTTAAATGAGAAAAAGTGTAAAATAAGGTGATATCTCTATATAGATAGGAAATTCCATATATATGTAATTTCATATTATGTGTGTGTGTGTGTGTGTGTGTGTGTGTATCGATATATTCCATTTATTGTGGTCTTTATTCTCTTTTCATTCCCATCTGGAGTAATATTCCTTCTGCCCGATGAACTTTCTTTAGTATTTCTTTTAGTGAATTCCTGCTGGCAATAATTTCTATCTTTGTTAATCTGAAAATACCATTATTTTACTCTCATTCTCGCATGATATATTTTTTTCTGAGTAAAAAATTCTAAGTTGCTGTCTAATACAGTTGCTGTGAGCCACGTGTGGCTGTTGAGCACCTGGAGTGTGGTGAATCCAAATGTGGAGAGACTGGAAGTTAATACGCACACGGGATTCTCAAGAGTTAGTATGAAAGAGAGTATAACAGTTTTAAAACTGATTACATGTTTAGGTCATGATATTTTGAATATATTGGATTAGATAAAACAAGATTTTTTAAAATTGAGAGTTGGCAGGGTTTTTTGGTGTGTGTGTGTGTGTGCGTGTGTGCGCATGCGTGTGTGTGTGTGTGTGTAACGATGTCATTCCATCGTCTTCCAGCTACATTTCTGCTGTGGCTAGCTGTCACATGTCTTTGAAGAGAAGTGAATATTTTCTCTGGCTAACATTTTGCTTTGTCTTTGTTTTCAGCAGTTTGATAACGATGTGCTTAGGTGTGGTTTTGCTGGTATTTATCCTCCTTGGGACTCACAGGGACTCTTGAAACTGGGTGGCTGTCTGGTATCAGCCTTGGAGAGTGCTTTGCTTCTGTGGCATTTGCTCTTCTTGCCTTTTGGGACTCCAATTACACATTGTTAGACCTTCAACTGTGTCTGATCAATTTCTTAAGTCTTTTTTTCTGTTTTATCAATTTCTTTTTCTTCTCTGTGTGTTAGGATGTTTTATATTGAATTATCTTCCAATTCATTAGTCCTCTAATCTGTGTCTAATCTGCTGTTCATCTGCGAAGTTCCTAATTTCAGTTATTTTATCTTTTAGTTTTAGCTAATATTCTTACAGATTTCAATTCCCAGGTGAAATTCTCCATTATTTCATCTGTTTTTACACCTTTCTATTTTCTTGAGCATGTTAATTGTAACTGTAGTCTTTGCCTACTTGGAACTCCAGTATGTGACTCACCCACAAGTTTGTTTTTATAGTTGTTTGTCTTTTTATTTTCAGTCAAAAGGCCCTGTGCCTTGACACACCCAAGAAATTTTTAACTGAAAGCTGAACTTGTGCACGAGGAATGGTAGTGGCTACAGATGCCTTCCTCTGCTGGGTAAACAGAGCAGGTACCAATCACCTTAGCCTGGTGGCACGTTCAGCTGTATTAAGGCTATGTTGCACTTCGTTGTGCTCTGTCTACTGGTGGTTCACTTCCCACTGTTAGGATGCTGTTGAGAGCTTCCCAGTGGGGACCAGGGTACCACTCTCTGCTTAGTCCTGACCAATAATTCTTGTCTTCGCAGCCTGGTGAAATTGCCAAAACTTCTCCTCTGCTTCCTGGAGTCTTTGTTCAGAAGCTTTGTCTCTTAGCTTCTTGCCTGTAGAGTGTGAGAATTTGTCAGTGACTTGAGAGGAAAACTCTCAGTGATTTACTCATCCCATCTCAATGGAATTGTAGCCCCAAGTCAGTTTTCTCTCTTCACCCCAGAAGACTCCCTGATAGTATCCTCTTTTCAGACAAAGCCTTGCTTCTTAGCCCAGTGTCCTTAGAACTGGAAAGCAGGGAAAACTGGACCCCCAGTTCTGTGTGTTCAGTAGCACTTCAATTTCTTAAACATCTGTGCTTTTCTTATATTTTGTGTATGTACATATATATACATATATATCCTAGTTAAAACAAGAATCAGGCATGCATCATGATGACTCCACGTTGTTCCTATATCAGATAGTGACTGGTATATGTTCAATCAAACCTGCCATTTATCCAATTTTCTTTTTTTTTTAAGATTTTATTTATTTGAGAGAGCGAGAATGAGAGAGAGAGAAGCACACGAGAGGGGGGAGGGTCAGAGGGAGAAGCAGACTGCCTGCCGAGCAGGGAGCCCGATGCGGGACTCGATCCCGGGACTCCAGGGTCATGACCTGGGCCGAAGGCAGTCAGTCACTCAACCAACTGAGCCACCCAGGCGCCCTATCCAATTTTCTACCTCAGTTTCAGAGGTCAAATAACTTCAAATGTCAGGTGCTATTTTTCCTCACAGGCTTCCATTGTCCTGTTCTAATTTGGAATGGTTCTTTTTTTTTTCTCTCTCACCCCTACTAGGAAGTCATCCCACCTCCTCCATTGGAACTTGTAATTCTTTTTTCTCTCCTATTTTCCATCTGTCTTTTTCTACTTTCCGGATAATCTTAACTTTATCTTGCAACCCTACTATTGTCTTTTACAATTTCAGTTGTATTTTTAATTTCCAAGCCCTTTTCCATCACTGTCAAGACTGGGTGACCTTTGAGGTCACATGTCAGTTATAAGAGGGAAGAGAGATACTTAACAGTCTCAGGTGTATGTGGGAAATAGACCCAGGGGCATACCTTATTTTATGGTGCTTTGCTTTATTGAGCCTCACATATGTTGCACTGTTTACAAATTAACGGTCTGCAGCAAAACTGTGTCAAGTCTATTGGCACCATTTTTTCAACATTTGCTCAGTTTGTGTCTCTGTCACATTTTGGTAGTTCAATATTTCAAATTTTTCCATTATTGTATTTGTTATAGGGATCTGTGATCAGTGATTACAACTCACTGAAAGCTCAGATGATCGTTAGCATTTTTTAGCAATAAAGCGTTTTTTAGTTATGTGCGTTTTGTTGTATACAAAACGCTATTGCACACCTAACAGACAATGGGGTTGTGCAAACACAACTCTTACATGTGCTGGGAAACCAGAGATTTATGTGACTCACATTACTAGGGTCATTCTGCAATTGTCTGGAACCAAACCCCCAGGGATGCCTATACTGGTACTTTAGGGTTTGTTGTTGCTGTTACAGTCTACCTGAAAAAATATAGTTTGAATGTCCAAAATTGTTGTCGGACTATGCAATTCTACATTATATGTAATTTTCTTTCAGAATTTCTTTTGGAATTTTCCATGCTCCACTATCTAAATAGAATTGAATGTTGTTACTGCTAAGACGTTTAGTGAGATGCATTTCCCTGCTTTTTTTAATGTGGTTTCCATTTTTTCTTTATGTTTTAGACTGTTTTGTTTATATCTGGTTTTCCTACAATTAGTCACCATCTTTGGGTGGACTCTTTCAATCTGGACACTCAAGTCCTTATTTCTGATAAGTTGTATTATTTCTTTCAAAAGTTACTTCTTTAAAGATTTTTATTTATTTGTCAGAGTGAGAGAGAGAGAGCACAAGCAAGGGGAAGCATCAGGCAGAGGGAGAAGCAGGCTCCCCACTGAGCAAGAAGCCTGATGCAGGACTCGATCCCAGGACCCTGGGATCATGACCTGAGTAGAAGCCAGACACTCAACCGACTGAGCCACCCAGGTGTCCCCAAAAGTTATTTCTCTCCACTTTTTTTCCCTAGAACTCTTAGAAAGTTGTTGGACCTCCTGATTTGAATGTCTCTCATTTCTCTCTGATTTTGTGTCTTTTTCTGTTCTACTTTCTTGATAATTTCCTGAACTTTATCTTGCAACCCTTCTGCTGAATTTGACAATTTTGACTATATTTTTAGTTTTGGGGACTTCTTTCTTAAACATCTTTTAGGCTATTAGCAGCTTTTTGAAATTTTTTTCATTATTTCTATTAACACTTTCTTTGCCTGCCCCCTTGCCACACATTTCTTGTATCTGGCCTTGAGCCATTTCTTAAATGACTGGTGATCCTTGACTATTTCTCATGTTTCCAAGTGACATGTAAAAGCTGATTAGGAGATCTACATGGGTAGAGCTTACTGACCTACAGGCTTCAATTTTGGGTGGGCATCAAGAACTGCCTAATTCTTTGGGCTCCCCAAACAATAGTACGTTCATATCCATTCTCACATTGTTAAGTTTCTGCAGAGAATTCCCTGTGCCCTGCTTGGGTTCAAAAGGCTGTGGTTCTGCTTGGGGCAAGGAGTGGCCTGAGCACAGCGTGTCCAACTGTTCTTGCTGCAGACTTAATAAAGCCAGAAATTAGGAAAGGCTTTCTAGGTAATGATTCATTTTTATGTAATGTTTACTGGTAATGAGTTGTGAGATAATTAACTTATCTTTTTGTTAAAAGTTGTCCTGTGTTTTTAGTACATATTCAAAGCTTGTCAACAATATTTACTGCATTATGGAAGTAATAAACTGTACTTTTACAAAAAATATCCAACATATGCTGCCTTTCCCTGCCAGTCAGTTCTGAGAGACTTCCAGGCTCATGAGTGCTCTGAGGGGCCATCTCCAAGCGTCAGTCCTCTCCAAGGTCACTGCGCACACCTCCCTGTGACCACTCACGCTCCTGCTGGACTGAGTGCTCTTACTTCTACGAATAAACAAGACCCTTTCTGACTTTTACGTCCTACATTCTCCCTTGTGGTGGTTAATTTCATGTGTCCACCTGCCTGGGCTATAGGGTGTCCAGACATCTGGTCACACATGATTCTGGATGAGATTAACACTTGGATCAGTAAACTGAGTAAAGCAATTGCCCTCTTCAACGTCAACGGGAGTCATCCAATCAGTTAAAGTCCTGAATAGAACAAAAGGGCCTGAGTAGAAGGAAAAGATGGAACTCCTGCCCAAGGACCTCTGAGCTGGATCATTGTTTTTTTCCTACCTTGGGACTCAAACTGAAACATCAGCTTTTCCTGGGTCTCCAGCCTCCTGGCTTTTGCACTAGAGTGACACCATTGGCCCTCTTGGTTCTCAGGCCTTTGGACTTGAACAGGGTCCCCAGCTTGCTGCCTGCAGATTTCAGGACTTGCCATCCTCCATCATTGTGTGATCCAATTCCTTATAATAAATCAATCTCAGTCTCTCTCTCTTTTACACACACACACACACACACACACACACACACACAATCTCAGTCTCTTTTACACACACACAATCTCAGTCTCTCTTTTACACACACACACACACACACACACACACACACACACACACACACACACACACACACACACACACACACACACTGGTTCTATTTCTCCGGAGGATGCGAATACATCCCTCAAAGGGGTGAAAATGGATTCTTAGGGTGAGAAACAAATTTTAAATGTTACAATGGTTTGTGGCCCTCCAAAGCTCAGCCATACCAGACAAAATCTTTTGCCTTAGTATTTAATTTTTGTCCCTTAACTTCTTATGGGGGAGCTAATGAAACTTCATCACTCGTTTGCCAGAAGCACCCTCTCCATTCCCTACAAGGTTGTCGCGAGTGTCCTGGACTTGCTCCCCTGACCTCCATTCTCCACACGACAGCCACAGTTCTCTCAAAAATATACATCCTACCCTGATACTCTGTTCAGAACCTTCCATGGCTCCCAGCTGCATTTAGAATAAAACCCGCAGCTTCTGCCATTTTCACTTGCTCTAACCAGTGGCTTTTGTAGTTTCCTGGGACATGTGGAGCTTTTCTGTGCTGCAGAGTCTTGCATTGCTGAAAGTCCTTTCTTCTGTGAATGACTGGCTCTGGCTTAGTTCATTTCTTCACAGAGGCTTCCCCTGTCCCAGGTCCTCAGACGAACTCCCAATTGTATCCCCCTGTGCCCAGCCAGAACCCAAAAGTCACACCAGAGCCACACCTGAGTTGGAATCTGGGCCCCACATCTGTCAGGATGACTTTGGGCAAATCCCTTAACATCTATGAACTTCAGTTTCTCATCCATAATATAGACTAATGGTGCCTATCTCAAGAGTGGTTATGTGAATTAGATGAGATGATACAGCAGCAGGCAGAGTGGCTGGTACATAATTACTTGATAAATGGTGATTATTATGTCACCCATTCATCCAGCAAATTCTAGATTGGTATGTGCCCAGCCCTTGCTTAGCAGGAGCTGGGATTCAGAGATGCATGAGGCAGGCACTCCCATGCCCTCCCAGTCCTCTAAGACCTCTCGGGTTAGTGGTGAATACCAGGAATCCCAATTCAGTGTCAATGTGCTAGAACGAGGGAAAGCACAGGTGCTGTGGGAGAAAGGAGTGTCTGACCCAGCCCCTGCGGGGTGGGAAGCAGCCCAAGACTTTGCCTACCTGGGGGAGTGCCAGGCAGGCGCCCCCCACCCACTCTCTCAACCACGATCTGCAGGGCAGGGTCATCCAAAACCCTCTGGGAGGGGTGAGGGGCCTTTATTCTGCTGACAAGTAGAGTTCCTGAAGGCCTTTAAGCAGAGGGTTGATTTGATCATAGCTCATTCTGGTTTTGTCATGAAGAATGGGTCAGAGGATGAGAAGGCTGTGGCTTCAGCGGGGGCAAAGGTGAGGGTCGGCAATGAGCTATGGACAGGCCCACAGCTAATGGTATCTCGGCCCTGTAACCACCCATAGAACCAGAGGAGAAAAGATGTCTTTGGTGTCTCGGGGACTGTGATAAGAGGGACGCTCGGGAACGCAGGGCCTCGGCAAGGGACCCCTTTTGTCCTAAGGGCAGAACTGTACCTGGGGCTGGCCGATGATGGGCAAGGCGGCCCAGGGAGGAGAGGTCCAGGCGGAGAGCTCAGATTTCTGACCCGAGCGTCTGAGGCCCCGTGGGGCAGAGAGCACGGGAAGGCCCGGGAGGTGGGTAAACGCGAGGTCGTGAGAAATGTCGGGACCATACAGGATCCGGGTCGCAAGGCACCAGGAGCGCCGGGCGGCGGCTAAACGCGGGTGCAGGGAGAGGGCGGGCTCGGGAAGGGCGCCTGCAGGCCCAGGGCTTCTAGGCTAACCGACAGGTGTGCGGGTCCTGGCGCAGCCACGACTGCTCTGCGCAGGCTGTTCCATCGCCCGGGGCGGACCCCGGCCAGACGGCGGCCGTTCTCTCGGGGCAGGAGCCCCGCGCACCGCCAGGCCCGGCGCCCTCCGAAACCCCACCCAAGCCCACGAGGCAGGTTGTTCTTGTGCCCAGCGAGTCACCTGGACTCGAGCTAGGGGACCGGCCCAAGGTCACAGCCCGCAAGTGGAGGAGGCGCATTCGAACCCAGAGCCCGACCAAGGTCACCGGGCCACCCCCGGCGGGCTAGGGTCCGGCTGCCGGCCCGGTGCATCCCGGGGGCCGGGCCGGCCTGCGGCCCTCAGGGGGCGGGGGGCGGGCCGCAGGGTGCCGGGGCGTGTGCGTGCCTGTCAATGAGGCGGAACTCCTCGCCTCCAGTCCTGTAGTTCGTCCACTGCGGGCGACGGAGCCTCGCGCCGTCCTGGCCCTTCCGCCCAACTACAACTCCCAGAAGGCTGAGCGACGCGGGCGTGGCCGGGCGGTGCGGAGAGCGCCGGTGTCGTCACCGACTCAGCCCGCTCCCCCCCCGCCCACTCCGGCCCAGCCTCTCGCGGCGCCCGGGCGATCGGCTGCGCGCGGCCTGACGGGAATCGTGGTCATCCCGCCGTGTGCTTCAGCTGGGACGCGGGCGCATGGACTCCAACTCCCGGCGTGCCCTGCGCGCCGGCCCTCGTTAACGGCGGGAGGGGGCGGGCGAGGCAGAGGGGGAGCGGCGTTCGGGAGGGCGGAGTAAGGCGGGGGGGGGGGAGGGCGCCCACACCCCTCCCCCTCCCCGCCGCTCCTTCCCCCTCCCCCGACGTAAACTGGGATCCCTTTCCCCTTGTGTCCGCCATATTGGACTCTAACTCTGGTCAGCGGCGGCGCCGGGCCCGGTGGACTCGCCGTTCCTCCCGCCCAGCGGCCTCCCCGCAGCTCCCGCCCGCCCGGCCCTCCCCGCCCGGAGGCGACCCCGCGCAGCGCCCCCCGCCCTCGGCCGGCCGGAGCGCCCCGCCGCCGCCTCAGCCTCCCCGCCTTCCCCGCCCTCCGCCGCCGCCCGCGGCCCCGCGCCCGCTCCGCGCCCTCTCCCCGCCCGCCCGCCCGCCATGAGCCCGGCCGACGCCAAGCGCGGGGCCAAGCGCCGGAAGAACAAACGGGGCGGCGGCGGCAGCTCGGGCGGGGGCAACGGCGGCGCGGGCGGCGGCAAGGCCGGCCCGGCGGCCGCGCTGCGCGGTTCCCAGGCCGCGGGCCTGGCGGCCCCGGGCGGCGCGGCGGCGGCCAACGGGCCCCTCGGCGCGGGCGCGGGCGCGGGCGGCGCCGCCCCCGGAGGCTACTTCGAGGTAAGCGGCGACGGGGCGGGGGCGGGGTGGGCGGGCGGACGCGGGCGGGCCTCCCGCCGGGGGCCGGGTTCCGCGCGGGTAACGGGAGGGCGCGGGGCCGGGGCGGCCGGGGGCCGCGGGCGGCTTGCGCCGTGACAGCCCTCCCGCGGGGATGGCGAGCGCGGGGCGGCGGGCTGCCCGCGCCAGGTGCCGGCATCTCCTGGGTGCGGCGCGCGGTGCTGCCTGTGCCTCTGCCCACCTGCGCGTCGCTGTCACGGACCCGGGGGTGGTGCCATCTCGCCCCGCGCTGAGCTCGTCCTTGAAATTGCTCCTGTGCAATTCCAGAATAATTATGAGTCAGGTGACGAGCGGGGCTTCCCTGGGTAGTTGAGAGTGCTTTCGGACGTTGTTTCACGGTGCCTCCCTTCTCCATCCCTTGCAAGTGGTCACCGAACAGCGCCCGCCTCGAAGTTTTCTTTCTCCGCTCTGATCTGGTCATTGGAAAGCTACCTGACAGCCTTCCGGAGTCCTGGCTCTTCGCCTCCAGCTTCTTGAAAAGTTGTAGGGGTAATTGGTTGTCTGGTTACTCAGGCATGTATTAAGTGTTTGAACTTACGGAATTTGAAAAGTACTTTTTTTGTGTGTTTATGAAGGCAGCCCGCACACGCTGCATCTGCCAGTTGTGTGTTGCTGCACCTTTGTTCCGCTGTTGGTCACAACACTTGAGAAGACACAATGGTAGCACGAGGGTGTGCAGTTGACAGAGCCGTTTCCAGTCCTTCCTGTGGCTACTGAGTGAGAATGGACTTTTCGAAAGTTGGGTGCTTAGAACTGTTACGTTAAAGACATTTGCAGTGAAGAAAAGAGCCTCATCAGGAGTGTTGGTGTGTGCCAGATTATGACACAGATTGTTCTATGGGGGCGCCTGGGTGGCTCAGACGGTTAAGCGTCTGCCTTCGGCTCAAGTCATGTCCCAGGGTCCTGGGATCGAGCCCCACATCCGGAGCCTGATTCTCCCTCTCCCTCTGCCCTTCCTCCCCGCTCGTGCTCTCTCTCTCTCAAATAAATAAATACAAATCTTTAAAAAAATTATTTTATGCAAGATTCTAAATATTGTGTTGGAATGGTATGTAGTGAGAGCAGGTAAGAGAAATGATTGCATATGGGACGGCTTTCTGATGTTTTTGCTGTTAAGTGAATATACAGTAATGTATGTGTACTTTAGTTTCAGTTTAGAGGATGTCCAGCCTTCTCTGTGGTGGAGTAAGTGCAGTTGTTGGAGCTTTCTTTAGGTGATACTGTTACCTTTGTTTGGGATCCTGGATCACGGCCCTGGACTTCAGCCTCCAGAGGCTGCCCCTTTCCAATACCCTGGAGAAAGAAACAGGTACAGTGGTTGGGATCAAGGATGAGGTTTGGGCATTTGATTCTTTGGGCTGTAAATTAAGGGCAGTGTTTGCTGCTGCTGGGGAGGTGAGGGTAGGAGGTCTGCCTATGCAAATCCTTTACAAAAATGTTGATAATGTTTGCTGTAGCTTGGTGCACAATATACCATTTCTGTCAATAAAAACAAGTGTGTGGTACCATTATTTTAGGTTTCAATAAATCCCATTTACTTTGCAATATTTAGCTAAAATAATCTTCCTTTAGTTTATTAGTTTATTATTTTAATTGCATTAAACTCATATAACCATCTATCAAGTTTTATTATTATTGTTTTATTTTTTAGAGAGTGAAAGGGGGAGAGTGCTTGCACGCGGGAGAGGGAGAGAGAGACTTTCAAGCAGCCTCCATGTCCAGCAGGAGCCTGTTGCCCATGAGATCATGAGCTGAGCTGAAACCGGAGTCAGACTCTTAACTGACAGAGCCACCCAGGCCCCCCATCTAGTATGATTTTTGACAGGACTGTCGTATTCTGTTAAACTTATGAATCAAGGTTTTTGACTATGACTTCCTGTAAGAAATAAGATATATTAAGACCTATAGTGCCTGCTTACACTTACACAAAAGTTTTACAAAATGATATTTCGACCCTTTGTCTTTTTCATTCTATTCCATTTCATTAATAAAGTGGTGGTAGTACACAGAATTACTTTACTGTGTACCATTGATTTGTGACTGCACCTTAAACATTCTTTTTTACTGTATTTTAACGTTTTAAAGTTATAGCTTGAACTTTAAAATTTCTTTGCAAGTATTTTTTTTTTCCAAAAAAATTTTTTAAAAGATTTTATTTATTTGACAGAGACACAGTGAGAGAGAGGCAACACAAGCAGGGGGAGTGGGAGAGGGAGAAGCAGGCTTCCCACTGAGCAGGGAGCCCGATGCGGGGCTCGATCCCAGGACCCCGGGATCACGACCTGAACCGAAGGCAGACGCTTAACGACTGAGCCACCCAGGCACCCCTTTCAAAAAAATTTTTTTTAAGATTTTATTTATTTGACACAGAGAGAGCGCTCACACACAAGCAGGGGGAGCAGCAGGCAGAGGGAGAGAAGCAGTCTCTCCTCTGAGCAGGGAGCCCGATTGCAGGGCTCTATCCCAGGACCCTGGGATCATGACCTGAGCCGAAGGCAGACGCTTAACTGAGCCACCGAGGTGCTCCTCTTCGCAAATATTTCTGGTAACAGGTGGCAGGGCTAAAAGTGTTCTTGACACTGATCACAAAAATTCTTATCATAATTCTGAAGCCTCTGAATTGTTTCCCCATAGCTGGTGAACTCTTTGGGGGAACCTTGTCTTGTGCAGAAGAGGCACCCAGAACAGTGTAATAAGTAACAGGGAGTGGGTACCAGTCCTCCATTTCTGGGAGAAGCTTATGATTGTTTCCAGGGGTGCCTCTTTCCATTCTATGTAGAGTCACCAGAGCAAAAGGTGCCTGAGAGAGAAGTAAGAGTGGAAGGACTGTCTTGATTCTCAGGAGGGGTCCTGTGTGCTGGGCACAGCCCTGAGTGTTAGTCCTAGGACC
This sequence comes from Eumetopias jubatus, assembly GCF_037043125.1. NCBI lineage: Eukaryota > Metazoa > Chordata > Mammalia > Carnivora > Otariidae > Eumetopias > Eumetopias jubatus. The sequence goes on along the minus strand of NW_028274808.1, from coordinate 200,930,804 downwards.
ACTTTCATCAAGGCAGCTCCTCAGGCAAAAAGGGCTTGTCTGTGTGTGAGTGGTTTCTACGTAGAAGCAAAGGCTCAGGGGTGAGTAGGAAAACGTCATTTAGCTTATAGAGTCTTTTGCCCACCAAAACATGGGTATACAGATTTGATAGGCTCTGCGCCCTTAGGCAGGGTGTCAAACCTCATGCTGCCTTGGTGTGATATGGTGATATGGCACCTACTTTTAGGATTATTGTAAGAATTAAACAGTTCCTGGTGACACATAGTGCTATGTATGTACATGGTCATTATTTTCCAGGAGGCTGGGTGGACTTCTTTTTTTTTTTTTTTTAAAGATTTTATTTATTTTTTTGACGGAGAGAGATACAGCGAGAGAGGAAACACAAGCAGGGGGAGTGGGAGAGGGAGAAGCAGGCTCCCCGCGGAGCAGGGAGCCAGATGCGGGGCTCGATCCCAGGACCCTGGGATCGTGACCTGAGCCGAAGGCAGACGCTTAATGACTGAGCCACGCAGGCGCCCCATGGGATGGACTTATTAGGGACTTTGCCACAGGATACTTGTTATTGATCAAGCTTTTTCCACTTGTGGAATGGGAAAACCGTATACAGTTAAGAACAGTGGACATGGCTGCATCTTGGACAAGGCCTTATTCTAATAGCCTTGTTTGGTGGTCTGTTCTGATGTAACAACAAAGGTTTTGCCCTAAAAGGAGAAGTTGGTAGGTGAAGGGTATTGTGAATATATCTTACTATTTTGCATTTCTCTGTTTTGTTTTTTTTTTAAGATTTTATTTATTTATTTGACAGGAGACACAGAGAGAGAGGGAACACAAGCAGGGGGAGTAGGAGAGGGAGAAGCAGGCTTCCCACAGAGCAGGGAGCCCGATGTGGGGCTCGATCCCAGGACCTTGGGATCATGACCTGAGCCGAAGGCAGACGCTTAACGACTGAGCCACCCAGGTGCCCCACATTTCTCTGTTTTTAAAAAAATATTTTTTTTTTGAGAGAGAGCAAGGGAGCAAGAGAGAACATGAGCAGGGAGGGGCAGAGGGAGAGGGAGAAGGCGGCTCCCCGCTGAGCAGGGAGCCTGACATGGGGCTCCATCCCAGGACGCTGGGATCATGACCTGAGCCAAAGGCAGACTCTTAACTGACTGAGCCACACAGGCACCCCTTGCATTTGTATTCTATTTTATCTTTTTAAAGATTTTACTTATTTATTTGAGAGAGAGAGAGCAAGAGACAGCACAAGCCTGGGGCAGAGGGTGGGTGGAGAGGCAGAGGGAAAGGGAAAAGCAGATTCCTCCTCCATGGGATGGAGCCCCATGTCAGGCTCCCTGCTCAGCTGGGAGCCCGATGCGGGGCTGGATCCCCAGGACCCTGGGATCATGACCTGAGCCAAAGGGAGATGCTTATCCGACTGAGCCACCCAGGCGCCCCTGCATTTCTTTTTTTCTTTTTTTAAAAGATTTTATTTGTTCATTTGTCAGAGAGAGAGAGAGAGAGAGAGAGAGAGAGAGAGAGAGAGTGGAAGCAGGGGGAGAAGCAGCCTCCTTGGGATCATGACCTGAGCTGAAGGTAGATGCTTAACTGACTGAGCCACCCAGGCATCCCCGCCCCCTGCATTTCTATTTTAAATGTAATTTTCATAACGTTCATGATGTATTAAGAAGGAAGCTTACAAAATAGAAAACGTTTGTAGTACAGACCCACTTTTGTAAAATATCTGTGTGCATATATATTTGCATAGGAAAGTCTGATAGGATATGCATCAAAATATTTTGTGGTGGAAAGTCTGATGGCTTTCTTTTTTCCTTTATGCACATGCCTCAAGCTTTAAGACTTTTCTAAAATGAGCGTTACTTGAGGAGCAAAAAGGTGAATGGTATTTTTACAACCTGGTATTACTAACATTTTTTTTTTCTTTTTTAAGATTTTATTTATTTGAGCGAGAGAGGGCGTGCGCACACAAGTGGGGGGGAGGTTGGGGAGAGGCAGAGGGAGAGGAAGAAGCAGATTCCCCACTGAGCAAGGGGCCGGATGCTGGGCTCGATCCCAGGACCTGGAGATCATGACCTGAGCTGAAGGCAGATGCTTATCCGACTGAGCCACCCAGATGCCCCACATTTTTTTTTTCCCAAATTAAACTGATTTTGGCTTTTTCCACCTTTTAACAGTTAAACATTTAGGTATTATATATAATAATATTTACACCAACAGAATTCTGTTTTCTGAATAGGTGTGCAAAATTCAGTCATGCACATATTATTTACAAAAACCAGAATTCCTCTATTATGGAAATTGACCCATGTCACTAGCTGTTGGAATATCAAATTACATATAGTTTACACTCATAGCTCAAAAGGGAATTTTAGAGCTATTTTTGAAATGCTGTTAGAGATTTATAAAAGGAAGCCATTTGGGGGTAGGGATCAAAGTACATTTTAAAGCAGCGACATTAAAGTTGTAAAGTCAGAGAAACCTGTTGTAGTGTAGGGGGCATTTGTAATAACGTAAATCCTTTTCATTGATGAAAAGGTGGTAAGAAGGAGATGACAGTAATGTTTAAAGGCTATCCTACAGTATATCTATAGTTAGGTGATATAGTTAATGGATTTTGGGGTACATTGGGTGTGTTGCAGAAATCGCTGCCGTGATGAAGTGAGGTTCAGTCATAACGTTCTAGTTCACGTTTGCCTTAGTGACCTGAGGAAGTATGTCAGATAAAGATCTAGAACCTTATGTGATTTAACTAAGATTAACAGTTTGGTGAAGCTGCAAAGAGCACCTCTGTGATTCAGTATTTTATGTATGTGTACACCCACGTAACCAATATATCAAGATATAAAAAAGATAGAATATTCCCAGTATCCTAGAATGCTCCCTTGTTCCCCTTTGCAGTCAGCCCTGCCACTGTTCTTGTGCATTTTGCCTATATTTGAATTTCATGTGAAAATACTCTGCCAGTGCTCTTTGGCTCAACATTGAGGTGCAGCCATGTTGTTGAGGTAGCAATTTATCATTCTCTTTGATGGCATGCAGTTTTCCATTGTGTGAATATACCACAGATTACTCATTCTGATATTGATGGACATATATATAGGTTATTTTATTTTATGGCTGATATGCACATTCCTGTACATGTCTTTTGGTGGACATGAGTAATCATTTCAGTCGAGTATATATCCATATATATCTGGAGTGGAATTCCTAAGTATACATGTAGTTTGACTTTAGTAGATACTGCCAGGCAGTTTTTCTAAGTGGTTTTGTTTTATACTAATTAAAAAATTAACATGTAGTGGAATTGATATTTTAAAATGTACAGGCCTTTGGATTTAACACATATATAGATTAATGTATCCACTACCACCATCAGGATACAGAACAGTTTTATTACCCACAAAATCTCCCTCATGCAATCCCTGTGCGATCACACTCTCTCCCACCCCTAAACTCTTGGCAGCCAGTACTTTGTTACTATGATTTTATCTTTTGGAGAAGTCATTTAAATGGAATCATACAGTATGTAACTTTTTCACACTGGTTTATTTCACTCAGCATGCATAATAACTTTGAGACTCATCTGTGTTGTTCCTTTTTACTGCTGAGTAGTATTCCATTGTATGGATATACCACAGTTTATCCATTTTCCCAATGGTGGACATTGAGGTTCTTTCCAGGTTTTGGTGAAAGTGAATACAGCTGCTATAAACACTTGTGTACAGGTTTTTATATGGAAGTAAATTTTCACTTTTCTAAGGAGTGGGCACTGGGTCATATGGTAATATTATAAGAAACTGCCAAACTATTTTTCAGAGTGGCTTTACGTTTTTGACTTCCCACCAACTGCATCCTTGCTAGCACTTGATATTGTCAGTTTTTATTTTAAGCATTTTAATAGGTGTGGTGTGGTTTTAATTTGCATTTCCCTAATGACTACTGATATTGAACACTTTTCATGTGTTTGCTGTTCTTGTATCCTCTTGGGTGAAGTATTTATTCAGAGTTTGCCTATTTTCAATCGAGTTATTTTCTTTTTGAGTTTGAGAGTTGTTTATAATTTTCGATAGGAGTCCTCTGACGGATATGTAATTTGCAAACATTTTCTTACAGTCTGTAACTTGTGTGTTTTTATTCTACTAACTTTTTTCAAAGAAAAAAATTTTAATTTTGATGAAATTCAGCTTACCAGTTTTTTCTTTTATGAATCAAAGTTTTTGGTGTCATCTAAGAACTCTTTGTTTTATAAAACTTCAGGTTATAAAGATTTTTTCCCCTATGTTTTCTTCTAGAAGTTTCATAGTTTTACATTTAGATCTCTGATTCTTTTTGAGTTAATTTTATATAAGGTATCAGATTCAGGTGGGGATTTTTTTTTCCCCCCACATGGATATCAGGTTTTTCCAAATCCATTTGTTGAAAGGATAATCTTTCTCCATTGAATTGACTTTTCACCTTTGTCAGAAGTTAGTTGACCTTATTTGAGTGGGTTATTTCTGTATTCTCTATTCTGTTCCATTGATTTATAGGTCTGTTTCATTGCCTATATCACATGTCTTAATGACTTCAAGGCTTAAAATTGAGCAAAGTGATTTCTTTAAAGAAACTCTCCAACTTTATTTTTTTTAAAGAATTTATTTACTTGTCAGAGAGAGACAGCGAGAGAAGGAACACAAGCAGGGGGAGTGGGAGAGGGAGAAGCAGGCTTCCCGCGGAGCAGGGAGCCCAATGTAGGACTTGATCCCAGGACCCTGGGATCATGACCTGAGCTGAAGGCAGATGCTTAATGACTGAGCCACCCAGGTGCCCCAGAAATTATCCAACTTTAAAGAAAAAAAGCGTTTTGGCTATTTATTTGTTTTGCTTTTCCATATATTTTAGAATCAGCTTGCCTATATATACAAATAATCTTGGGATTTGAATGGAATAGTCCTAAATCTATAGATCAGTTTGGTGGAGAATTGACACATTTACTATGTTGAGTCTTCCAATTTGGGAACATAGTATGCATCTCTATTTGGTGATCTTTTTTTTTTTTTTTTTTAAAGATTTTTATTTATTTATTTGACAGAGAGAGACACAGCGAGAGAGGGAACACAAGCAGGGGGAGTGGGAGAGGGAGAAGCAGGCTTCCCACTGAGCAGGAAGCCTGATGCGGGGCTCCATCCCAGGACCCTGGGATCATGACCCGAGCTGAAGGCAGACGCTTAACAACTGAGCCACCCAAGTGCCACTGTTTGGTGATCTTTGATTTTTTTTTTTTATTGAGATATAATTGACATTCAATTTGTGTTTGACTTCTTTCATTGGGGTTTTGTAGTTTTCAGCACATGGATTCTGTAATGCTTTGTTAGATTTATATATAAGTATTTTATTTTTGTCAACTTTTGTAAATGTTTTTGAAAAATTTTGGTTTCATTTATTACTAGTATATAGAAATGTAATTAAATTTTGTGTGTTTACCTTTGATAAGGTAAAATCCTTTGATCTAGCTAAAATCATATTCTGGGAGTTTTGGGGTGGATTAATTGGGATTTTTTTGTGTAGACAGTCATGGTGTCAAAAAATCATGAGTAGTGATTTTTTTTCTTGATTTCCATTCTGTATGCCTTTTCTTTCTTTTCCTTCATTGCACTGGCTAGGACTTGTAGTACAATTTCCTTGTTCCCAATTTTAGGGTGAAAGCATTCAGTATTTCACTGTAAAGTATGTCTGCTGTAGATTTTTGTAGATGCCCATTATTAGGAGGAGGAAATTCCTTTCTACTTCTAGTTTGCTGAGAGTTTAATTAATGAATGTTGGATTTTATCAAGTACTTTTTTGAATCAAGTATGATCATCTTGTTTTTCCTCATTAGACTGTTAATGTGGTAGATCACATCATTAATTTTTGAATATTGAACCAGCTTTGCATTCCTGGAATACACCATGCTTCGTCATGGTATATCACTCTTTTTTAGTTGCTGGATTCAGTTTAGAAATATTTTGTTGGGCTTTATTGCATTTGTTTTCATGAAATATATGTCAGTGGTTTTCTTTTTCTTTTTCTTTTTAAAGATTTTATTTATTTGAGAGAGGGAATGAGAGAGAGAGAGCATAAGAGGGGGGAGGGTCAGAGGGAGAAGCAGACTCCCTGCCCAGCAGGGAGACCAACGTGGGACTCGATCCTGGGACCCCAGGATCATGACCTGAGCCAAAGGCAGTCGCTAAACCAACTGAACCACACAGGCGCCCCTGTCAGTGGTTTTCTTATACTGTTGTCTTTGCCTGGTTTTGGTATCAGTATAATGTTGGCCTCATTAAGTTACTTAGGAATTATTCCTTTCTCTCTGTTGTAGTGTGTACTGTCAAAGAATTGGCCCATTTTATCTAAGTTGTTGAATTTAAGTGTGTAGAGTTGTCTGTAGTATTGTAATATAATCTGTAATATGTTTGTGGGGTTCTGCAGTGATGTCCCCTCTTTCATTCTTTTTTTTTTTTAAGATTTTATTTATTTGAGAGAGAGAATGAGAGATAGAGAGTACATGAGAGGGGGGAAGGTCAGAGGGAGAAGCAGACTCCCTGCTGAGCAGGGAGCCCGATGCGGGACTCGATCCCAGGACTCCAGGATCATGATCTGAGCCGAAGGCAGTCGCCTAACCAACTGAGCCACCCAGGCGCCCCCCCCTTCATTCTTGATATTGATAATTCTTTTTTTTTTCCAGCCAGTCTTCTTTTTTTTTTAAAGATTTTATTTATTTATTTGAGAGAGCGAGAATGAGAGATAGAGAGCACAAGAGGGAAGAGGGTCAGAGGGAGAAGCAGACTCCCCGCTGAGCAGGGAGCCCGATGCGGGACTCGATCCCAGGACTCCAGGATCATGACCTGAGCCGAAGGCAGTCGCTTAACCAACTGAGCCACCCAGGCACCCTCCAGCCAGTCTTGGCTAGAGGTTCCTCAAGTGTTTTTTATTTTATTTTAGTTCAATTAATTAACATTTAGTAGGTTATTAGTTTCAGAGGTAGAGTTCAGTGATTCATCAGTTATATATAACACTCAGTGTTCATTACATCACATGCCCTCCTTAATGCCCATCACCCATTTACCCCATCCCCCACCCACCTTCCCTCCAGCAACCCTCAGTTTATTTCCTGGAGTTCAGTGTCTCTTATGGTTTGTCTCTCTCTCTGATTTCATCTTATTTTATTTTTCCCTCCCTTCCTCTATGATCCTCTGTTTTGTTTCTTAAATTCCACATATGAGTGAAATCATATGATAATTGTTTTCTGATTGACTTACTTCGCTTAGCATAATACCTTCTAATTCCATCCACATCGTTGCAAATGGTAAGATTTCTTTTTCTTTTGGTTGCTGTGTTGTATTCCAGTGTGTGTGTGTGTGTGTGTGTGTACACCACATCTTTATCCATTCATCTGTCGATGGACATCTGGGCTCTTTCCATAGTTGGGCTATTGAGGACTTTGCTGCTATAAACATTGGCGTGCACATGCCCCTTTGGATCACTATGTTTGTATCCTTTGGGTAAATACCTACTAGTGTAATTGTTGGGTCATAGCGTAGCTTTTAACTTTTTGAGGAACCTCCATACTGTTTTCCAGAGTGGCTGTACAGTTCCTCAAGTTTTTAATCTTTTTGAAGAACCAGATTTTTGTTTTATTGATTTTCCCCCCCTATTTTTCTGTTTTTGATTTTGATCTTTTTTTTTTCCTCTGCTTTATTCCTTGCTTTGGGCTTATTTCAATTTTTCTTTCTTTAATTCCTTAAGATAGAAGCTTAGATTATTGATTTGAGACCATTTTTTTTCTCTAACGTATATATTTAGTGCTATAAAATTCCCTATAAGCTGTGCTTTTGCTATATCTCACAAATTTTAGTATTTTGTACTTTCATTTTAATTCAATTTAGAATATTTTCTAATTTTTCTTGAATTTCCTCTTTGACTCACAGGTTATTTAGAAGTATGTTGGTTAATTTCCTGTTATCGTTCTGTTCCTGAGTTCTAGTCTTATTCCAATATAATCAGAAAACATGCTTTGTATGATTTTAATTCTTAAAAAAATTTTTAAAGTTTTATGGTCTATCTTGGTGAATATTACTTATGCACATAAAACGTATATATTCTATTATTGAGTAGAGTGTTCTCTGAATGTCATTTGGATCCAGTCAGTGATGATTTTTTTAATTCTTTTATATTCTTGCAGATTTTTTGTTTACTGGTACTTAGTTGCCGAAAGAGTATTGTTGAAATCAGCTAAAACTGTAGATTTCTTGATTTCTCCTTAGAGTTTGTTTCATTTTTGCTTCATGTATTTTGAAACTCTGTCATTTGGTGCATATATGTTTAGGATTGTTATGTCTTCTTGGTGAAATGGCCCTTTTGTCATTTAAATTATGTTCCTCTAATCCCTAATGGTTTTCTTGGCTCTTAAGTCTACTTTATCTGATACTAACATAGTCACTCTAGCTTTCTTTTCATTAATACTTGCATGGTATATCTTTTCTATTTCTTTAATTTTAACTTACCTATATAATTATATTTGAAGTGTGCTTTTTACAAATAGTTGCTTGATTAATTTTCATTATTTATATTCATGTTTTTACCTTTAATTATAATGTACATGTGAAATATAGTTATTAACTTGAGGCCTTTTTTTCCTGGCCTAATTACTAGTTGAATATATATTTGGTGCTAGTATGAGTTGCTTCTGTGCATTGTATAGCTTTCTTTATTTGACTCTTTTGACCCAGTAGGCTTTCTGAACTCACTTGCTGGAATACACTAGCATGGAGACACAAGCTGTCTTTAGAGAGACTATAACCAGTATGAGTTGGGATCAAATAATTTGTATCTCATGGGACTACAAAACATGTATTTATTTATATTTTTACTGTAGAAATCAGTTTTAGTTTCTAAACTATCTTAGAGTAATTCCAATGATGTATGTGGCACTGAATTATCACATTTCCTGTGGAAATTGACTTTTCTTCCACATATATTCATAGAATGCAAAGGACATTTCTCTTTCTCTCTCCCTCTTTTTTAAGATTTTATTTTTAAGTAATCTCTACACCCAGCATGGGGCTTGAACCCTGAAATCAAGAGTTGCTTGCTCTACTGACTGAGCTAACAGGAGCCCTGACATTTTACTCTTAAATATTCTGAGTACGGTACTAGTTACATTGTGAAACTGAGTGAGAAATTGGGAATTTAACTTCTTATGGCCTAGGACTTTTTTTTTTTTTTTTAAGATTTATTTATTTGAGGGGCGCCTGGGTGGCTCAGTTGGTTAAGCGACTGCCTTCGGCTCAGGTCATGATCCTGGAGTCCCAGGATCGAGTCCCACATCGGGCTCCCTGCTCAGCGGGGAGTCTGCTTCTGCCTCTGATCCTCTCTCCTCTCGTGTTCTCTCTCTCTCAGATAAATAAATAAAATCTTAAAAAAAAAGATTTATTTAAGAGAGAGAATTGGGGGGGCAGAGGGAGAGAGGATCTTAGGCAGACTCTGCGCAAAGCACAAGCCCAACTTGGGGCTCAGTCCCACCACCCTGAGGTGAAGCCAAGAATCAGACGCTTAACCAACTGTGCCACTCAGGCACCCCAGCCCTGGATTTTTTTTTAATAAGCTTTAATAAAATAAATATTTTTAAAATATTTTTATTTTTTAAAGATTATTTATTTGAGAGAGAGTGTGTGTGTGAGAAAGAGAGCATGAGCAGTGGGGATTGGCAGAGGGAGAGGGAGAAGCAGACTCCCCGCTGAGCAGGGAGCCCAATGCAGGGCTCCATCCCAGGACCCTGTACAGGGTCATGACCTGAGCTGAAGGCAGATGCTTAACCAACTGAGCCACCCAGGGGCCCCTAAACTTTTTATTTTAGAATAATTTTAGACTTGGAGAAAAGTTGCTGAGTTAGTATAGTTTCCATATTCCCTTCAGCCAACTTTTTCTAATGTTGACATCTTATATAACTTTGGTATATTTGTTAAAACCAAGACATTAAAATTGGTACAATATTAACTATAGACTTTATTTTGATTTCACCAGTTTTTTCACTAATATTCTATTTTTATTCCAAAACCTAATTTAGGACACCACATTGCAATTAGTGGCCCTGAATTTTAACTTTTAATTATTTTTAGGTGCCTCATATATGGGATGGGGAGATTTTTATTTTCCTGAAGTTCTACAAAAAGCTAATTAATATATATGTTTAAAATATGGTAGTAATTTTACATTAATACCAAAATTCAGGGAAATTGTTTAGTTTGTTACAATGACTTTTTTTTCTCTTTTTCTAATTCTTTTCTTTTTTTTCTTAATGCTCGGCAATTATTCCACTGGTGAAAGTAGCCCAGCAGGGTAAATGTTCTCTACAAGTGCCTGCCGAGAGGTTAGCCTCCTCTTTAGAGGCTGCTGAAGGTGAGGGCCTGTCAGTGCAGGTGCATCGCTAGTCAGGAACTAGGACAGCTTAGAGAAGGGAGGCACCAGCCCCTTGCAAAGCTGTTTGGTTGCTTTAGATAAAGAAATCCCAGAAATGAATTCTTAACTATGCTTATAATATTGTGGTTGCCTTCTGTTTTTAAAGGCATGAGAAACAACATCACTTATTAATTGGCTTAAATTGTAGCTGCTGTCAATATTCTTCTCCTTTAAAAGAATAATGGGTTGGTTGTATCTCAGTTTGAAAAAAGACTAATAGGAAGGTTGGATCTGTCAACCAGTCATTACAATTAAATGCCTGTCCACAAACTGCGAGGTGAACTGTTCTTTTTATGTTTTGCACATTTGCAGATGCCCACACCAGTATTCCAGTTGGAATGCTAGGGTTGGCAAATCATAGACTCATAGAACTTTAGAACTATACGGGAAAACAACAGAACACATGCTTTTTGCTGAGACGGTATTTGCTAGCTGAGGAAGCCGGGGCCCAAAGAATTGAGTTTGGAAAATCCCTTTAATTGTCCTCATCGGTCTCCCCTCTTGCATCTCCTGGTGACATTTATCACTTATCGGTGAGCACCCAAGATACAAACCCCCTGCTATTCTTGTCGCCTTACTCTCATCCCTTTCTGTAAGCCAGTCTTTTTGAGTGTCCTTTGTACAACCTCCTCCACCCTTTTGACACATAAATCTGGGCACTTGGAAGTCCTCGCTTTCCTTTGGGGACACCTTCACTTGCTCTTCCAGGCCTTGGCTGACCAACGCTCTGGTCGAATGGAGAGGTTCTTATTCTTGCTCTTCACTTCCTTCCACTGTGTTGTCCTGCTGCTGTCGCCACCTGTGTCTGACCCTGTAGCAGTCACACCGTTCTGCCTGTGTGACGCGGCCTGCACGGTGTGAGTGGGCCCTGTCCTCGCCTCTGCGCCTTTGCACACTGTTTCTCTCCCTTCTTTGCCTGGTTAACTGCTGTTTCCCTCTCAGAAGAGGTCATGGGCTGTCCCTGTGGGAAGTGTGCCTGCATCGTCCTAGGCCAGGCTGTTGCTGCCCTTCCCGGTTCCTTTGGTGTCTGTCCTCAGCTCGGCCATGGCACTGAGACTGGAGTGTAATCCCTAACTCATTGGGACATTTTCTTCTAAACCAAGGTCTGTGGCTTACTCGGCACATAGTACACAGAAAATGTTGCTCTGGGATCCAGTCTAGTTGATGTGAACTCCTGCAATTCTTCCCTCTTTCCCTTTTTTTCTGAAATCTGTTGTCTTCTTTGTCTTCAAATTTGGAAGAAAGCATTGTCCTTTTTTTCAAAGCTAATTTTATATTCCTGGGGTTCTTTTTTTTTTTTTTAAGATTTTATTTATTTATTTGACACAGAGAGAAACACAAGCAGGGGGAGCGGCAGGCAGAGGGGGAAGCAGGCTTCCCGCCGAGCGGGGAGCCCAATGCGGGGCTCGATCCCAGGACCCGGGTATCATGACCCGAGCTGAAGGAAGACACTTAATGACTGAACTCCCTATTCCTGGGGTTCTTAACTGATAAATTTCAGTGAGTCTGTTAACCCATGGAAACTCAGTGCAGAATTTATGTGAGTACATTACCTTAAGGTCTCTTTAAAACTTCTGTTCTTTCTCTCCTGGATCTGGAATCTTTCATCCTTTATTGGGTTAGTTTCCTTAGCATCCAGATTTGAATTTCCTGTCTTCCCTTCCCCCTCAGTCCTTCTCTTGACCTTGCTTAACCACTTCAGGTACCTTTCTATCTGACCTTGTCCTACCTGTTGCCACTAAATAACTTGAAAATACTGGTTAATAATACTGGTTAATGTTGGTTCCTTCTACTTTCTTCATCTTCAGTTCCTGTTTTACTTCCTTACCCGTCTACCACTTGAAGCAGCTTTCCCAGGGGTCATTAAGTGATCATACTGTGACCAGATTCTGGAGTTCTGTCCTTTGAGCTTGTTGCATTTGTTCTTATGTGCACCTTTCTGGAACTCTCTTTTGCCTTATTTTTCTTTTATTTTGAGAGAGAGAGAGAGAGCATGCAAGGGGGTGGGGGAGGAGGGAAGGGCAGAAGGAGAGAGAGAATCTTAAGCAGGCCCCACACCCAGTGCAGAGCCCAACGCAGGGCTCGATCTCACAACCCTGATCGTGACCTGAGGTGAAATGAAATCGAGTCAGACGCTTAACCGACTGAGCCACCCAGGCACCCATTTTTGCCTTTAAAGGGCACTGTCCTGGTTCTCCTCCTTACCCTGGCTTTGGTCGCACTCTCTTATTTTCCTCCATTTACAATACTCACCTTGATGCAGGTGAGTCTACATCCAGTTCTTTCTTTCGAGTTCATTCTTACACTTGGTAATTTTAGCATATGTTGGTAGAGATTTCTGATAATAGTAACTCCAGTGCTGGTCAGCGCGTCTCTAACATTACGGTTGTACTTGGTTACTAGAGTGGTTGGCTGAGGCCTTTCTTGCCTCATTTCTGACAAGTGAACTCAGCCTATCCATGTTTAGACTGAACTCTTCTCTTTACATTACAAAATAGCATAGTGGTTTATCTGCTAGCTAATTAATCAGAGTAAGTTTTTTTTTTAAGATTTTTTATTTTTTATTTTTAAGTAATCTCTAGACCCAATGTGGGGCTTGAACTCAGCCCTGAGATCAAGAGTCACAAGCTCCACCGACTGAGCCAGCCATGCACCCCTCAAAATAAGTTTTTGTCTAAAGATCTCATGCTAGCTATATGTGGTTGTGCATTGGACAGTTTCTTATCTGTCAGTAGGACAGTGCTAGGTAATCTTGAAGATCTTTTCCAACTTTATGATTCTATGATTATCAGTCCTTTGGTCACACATTTTCAGAGAGTACCCATTGCCTACTGCAGGGGTCTCTAAAGTGAGGTGTACTTGAGAGGCACACATGGGAGTAGTGGTGCTGCGGGAAGAACGTGTCAGTCCTTGTATTTTCCAGTAAGACGTTATGCTTTACAAACATTTGTTACGTGGATTGAGATCGGCACCCTCACTTGCTATGTATTTCAGAGTCATTAGTCTTGCATGATTGCTGAGGTATCCTGAGGCAAGAGAGGAAGTTTGTTCACTTACAGTGTGTTGAAGAAGCGCTCATTAACTACATTCATGAATTCTGCTAATTTTAATTAAACTGGCCCTCACAAAATACATAGTCTTCAAAGAAACCCTGGATTGAAGACAATGCCAATGATGAAAGCATATGGAACAATCAGGAAATTGCTGGCAGAAACACCACTACTGCTTCCTGCATAGGCTTTTTATTAGCCACGTGATGAACTTAGGAGAATGATGTAAGCAGAGCTGAGAACCGTCTATCAAAGATTATGTGAAATGTGACGTTACTAGTGACGAGCCACGTCCAAAGTGGTTTATCTTGCCTTGAGATGTTAGGGAAGGAAAGTAGCGAGCCTTTATAGTCAGCAAAACATTTACAAACCAAGTGAGAAACAGCTGTACATTTTGTAGCAGTGTTTCAAGTTATGGGTTACTCAGTCTAGTACTTTATAAAATTTCATTAAGCTTAAGGATGAACTCCTCCTGAGGTTTTACATGTCTAAAAGGTTAGTTGCATAAGCAGCTCTAGCTAATTTGCACAGACAGACATTTAAGATGGAGAATTAGGAGCATACAACATTATGGAAAGTTCCGGTGGAACAGGTCTCTAGGCTGGGCTTCCAAGAATAACTTCCAGAACAAAAGTTAAAGCACTCCGCTGTGGGGTTGGTCAAGCCAGTCTGCAGCATCTGCCACGCCTACCTAACACTCAGAGGCGAACTAGCCACATACCATTGGGAGAAGCCTGCTCTTCCAGCAAGGGGGGAGTGGGTAGGCAAAAAGGGTGAAATAGTTCATGGGAAGCAAGATGGTACCAAAGTAAGTAGATTACTTTGTCAGCAAATACTTTTGGAGTATTCACAGAAAGGATTGCAGAAGATTTGAAAAATTAAATTATTAGAATAAATTATGATAAACATCACATGGAGGGGTTTATTCTGGGATAATGGAAACATGCTTCTAAACAGATTTCAGGTTAGGCTTTTTGTAGATTCAGATTGGGTACTGTGTGTGTGTGAGAGAGATAGAGACTGAATATCCTGGGGCATATATATTCTGAAATGATTTCTTTTCTTCTTTTTTTAAGACTATTTGATACAGAGAGAGAGCGCACAAGTAGGCAGAGCAGCAGGCAGTGGGGGAGGGAGAAGCAGGCTTCCCGCTGAGCAGGGAGCCCGATGTGGGGCTCCATCCCAGGACCCCGGGATCATGACCTGAGCCCAAGGCAGACGCCTAACAACTGAGCCACTCAGGTGCCCTGAAATGATTTCTTCAATTAACAGAGTTTGCAGAAAAATTAGAATAACCAGTGATGGAGAAGCCACTGTAATTTATATTAAAAAAAATATGCTTGGATAGAGTAGGATGGCAGAAAGAACACCACATGTGAAATTTACTCACCACATGATGCATAAGTTCTTATAGCAACAAATTGAAGCCAGAGTCATATATGGGATCAGCCTGAGCCCTTTACAAAAGTAGTAAATCTTTACAGTGTTTTGTAATGAGATGGGGAATGACTATGAAGGTACTTGGCAAGATCTGGTTATCTTGTGGCAAAATTAAAAGCACTGCCTATTCTGAAGGTGAATTGAGTGTTTTTCTTTTACACAAAGACGACTGGTCTAAATTTGCTGATCTTTTCTGTAAATAATAAGTGGCTTCCAGTAGAAAGCTACCTAGCAAATTCAGTATTTTTGAGAAAATAAACACTTAATCTGCCCCCTCAAGGTAAAGGTGACATTTTAACAATGAGTAGAAAATTGCTTTTTGAAAGAAGCTCTTGCTGTAGAGAGCATCTTGAAAATGGATGTTTAGAGTTGTCGCCACAGTGTCTTGTTCTGTTTTGTTTTGTTGCTAAGAATAATGTAAGTAGTCATCTTACTGCACACTTAAACTGGGAAATGAAATTTTTATACTGTCTATAAGCTTTTTGTAAAGTTTTTAAAAATTTTTTATTGTTATGTTAATCACCATACATTACATCATTAGTTTTTTGATGTAGTGTTCCATGATTCATTGTTTGTGCATAACACCCAGTGCTCCACGCAGAATGTGCCCTCTTTAATACCCACCACCAGGCTAACCCATCCCCCCACCCCCCTCCCCTCTAGAACCCTCAGTTTGTTTTTCAGAGTCCATCGTCTCTCATGGTTCGTCTCCCCCTCCGATTTACTCCCCTTCATTCTTCCCCTCCTGCCATCTTCTTCTTTTTCTTTTTTCTTAACATATGTTGCATTATTTGTTTCAGAAGTACAGATCCGTGATTCAACAGTCTTGCACAATTCACAGCGCCCACCATAGCACATACCCTCCCCAGTGTCTGTCACCCAGCCACCCCATTCCTCCCACACCCCCTGTAAAGTTTCTTTTTGAACTTATTAAAAATGTAAAAATGTGATACCTTCTGATTTGTGTAAAAACAAAGAACTCTATGAGGAAGATAAAAATTGACTAGCCGAATTTCAGTAAAAATCTTTGTGTAATTGATTGATGGGATTGAAAATCGATCAGCATGATTTAGTAAGTGTAAATGATATATTTCTTCCATTTAGATCTGTGCGTATTTAAATACGAGAGGGACCTTTTTCAGTAAAGGCTGCCAGTAAAACCAGCTTTCTATGTAATTGAATTTATAGTGTTCCAAAGATTTGGTTTTAACACAAAATATTATACCAAGATTTTGAAAAATAAAGTACATTCAATTACACTGGTCTCCTTAAATTTTTTTCTCATGATTCTTTGTTGTAAAAAGTTTTTCTGGGGCACCTAGGTGTCTCGGTCAGTTAAGCGTCCAACTCTTGATTTCATTTTGTCTCATGTCACGATATCAGGGTTGTGAGATCAAGCCCTTTGTTGGACTCTGTGCTGGGCATGGAGCCTACTTAAAATTCTTTCTTCCCCCCATCCCCCCTCCCTCTCTTAAAAAAAAAAGTTTTTCAGTATTGTTAATAAAAAAAGTATGCGAAAACATGATTTCATTTTTATGTTATTGTATGTTTTTTTGATTTGTGTAATTTTTAAAAGATTTTTATTTATTTTTAAAGATTTTATTTATTTATTAGAGAGAGAGAGAAACAGCATGAGAGGGGAGAGGATCAGAGGGAGAAGCAGGCTCCCCGCTGAGCTGGGAGCCCGATGTGGGACTCCATCGGAGGACTCTGGGATCATGACCTGAGCCGAAGGCAGATGCCCAACCAACAGAGCCACCCAGGCGCCCTAAAGATTTTTAATTCATTCACTTTAGAGTCAGATGGAGAGAGAGAGAGAGCAGGAGCAGAGGGAGAGGGACAAGCAGACTCTGCGCTGAGCACAGAGCCCCACGTGGGGCTCGATCCCACGGCCCTGAGATCTTGACGAACCGAAACCAAGAGTTGAGTGCTTGACCAACTGAGCCACCCAGGCGCCCCTTGTGGGTTTTTTTTTTAATTGTACGTAAATTATATTCATCAACTGCATCTGAATGCCTTCTGCATTACTGGTAAGAGATGTAGGATGACCCCAAAGCCATGTTCTTGTGCCATGTCTGGACATCCAGTCTGTAATGTGGTTGGGGGTGGTGTGCCTCAGGTCTTCCTGACTGGGAGTCCTTCTGGAGGAGTCCACCCGCTTTGCAAGCAGGACCTCTCTCCAGCTGGGTCCCCTCCTCTTTCTCCCATTACCTTGTACTTTCTCATACGTCACATCTGGACCTTGGCTCCCCGCCTTTGCTTTCCAGGAAGGCTTTTTCTCCCACATCCTTGTCTTTTAACGCACCCCCCATCCCTTCCTTCCAGTTCTGCTTCCTGAGCACCCTACTGTTCTCCGTTATTTGGGGCCTGGCTTGTTGCTGCTCTCTCCATTCAGCTCACCCTGATCTCCCGGCGACAGCAGTTACCTCTGATGACACTAAACACGTTTGTATTTACCTATGCATTTATTGCCTTTTACTAGATTGGTAGTTTATTGAATGCAGAGAGATTTTAAGGCAAAGCACCTTGTTCATAGCCAATAAGTGTTTGTTGAATGAATCAAATGAGATGGAGAATTAGGAATTTTTAAAAGTTGTCTAAAAATTTCATTATCACATTTGAAGTGTAGAAATTTTTTTTTTAATTTATTTATTTGACAGAGACACAGCGAGAGAGGGAACACAAGCAGGGGGAGTGGGGGATGGAGAAGCAGGCTTCCCGCTGAGCAGGGAGCCCGATGCGGGGCTCGATCCCAGGACCCTGGGATCGTGACCTAAGCCGAAGGCAGACGCTTAACGACTGAGCCACCCAGGCGCCCCTGAAGTGTAGAAATTTTCTATCATGTGAATTTAGACAGATTCTAGCTAATTTAGTCCAGATGTTCAAACATACTAAATTAAAAGGCATAGTGAAACATTCTAGGCCAGCATTTCCCACAGCGAGGTATGGGTATTACTGGGTATAGCTACCACAGTAAGGGAAAAACAAGAGGGGTGCTACTGTGAAAAAGCAAGGGTGGTTATTTGGAGAATTGGGACTTAGGTCTTAGGAGGTAATGGGTTGGATACATTTCTTGTATAAAAAGTCAGTTCCAGATTTAGTTGATTCTGGAGTGTGGAAGATCATTGTCCTCCCTTTTCTTGTGGCATAGAAACTCATGAGTGGGTAGAATTAAGTCTTTAGGTCACTCTGGGAGTTAAACACAGTTTGTTTCAATATTGTCCTAGTTATTTATTGAAACACTCATGGGCTTAGTCATCCAGACTCTTGTGAAGAGCCAACTGATTAGAAACTCAAGTGTGGAGCTTAGAAATTGTAATAGAAATTTTGTTGCTAATAGTGGGTGGACTATAACTTTCTAAAACCTGATTTTTATTTAGCAGTAATACAAAAGCAGCCCAAAGTTAGGTTTATTCAGTCTTATTTAAACAAAATGTGCAGATATGAGCTTAGTGTTATTTGTCAGTTTTAATAATGAGAGGTTTGGTGTTTAACATCCTGAAATGCTCTTGAGAGCTGTGGGGAAGATTCAGTCAAAGGCACACCTGAGGTCTGTCTTCCCTCATCCTATATTTAGAGCATCTAGTCTGTGTCAGGAGTTGTTCTTGGCACTGAGGATGTATCAACAAACAGAGCACATGAAGAGTCCCCTTCCCCCTTTAATGGGAAGAGACAGTAAATTAGATGAAGTGGCGGGATGGTGAGCGATGAAGTAGGTTGTTGTGGGCATGATGCCTCCAGGGTTAAGTGGGGGGGCGGGGTGTCAGGGAAGGCCTTCCTAAGAAGGTAGCACTGAGCAGAGACCCAAACGCAGTGAGAGAGCAAAACTATGTAGACATCTGGACAAGAGTGTTGTAGGCAGAGGGAACAGCAGGTGCCAAGGTCCTGTGACTCTCCTTTATAATTTTAGCTAATTCCACTAAAAGAAAAGGTGCTTTCCTAATCAGTTGGACTGAAATATTACCTAGAATCTGGTCACAAAGTCACAAATTTCTGGATGGTCCTATTCATATATTCTTCCTCAGAATTTTATTTTATTTTATTTTAAAGATTTTATTTATTTGACAGAGCGAGAGAGCACAAGCAGGGGGAACAGTAGATGGAGAGGGAGAAGCAGGCTTCCCGCCGAGCAGGGAGCTCGATGCGGGGCTCGATCCCAGGACCCTGAGGTCATGACCTGAGCCAAAGGCAGACGCTTAACCATCTGAGCCACACAGGTGCCCCAGTTCCTCAGAATTTTAGGACTGGCATATTGTCACGGTGAGCATAATTTGATTTCATCTCATTCAGATGCTTTTGAAAGTGGAGCCATATCCTTAGGGTCAGATGCTGCATAATTCACATACATCTGGAGGTTTTCACACTAATATTAGATAACAGGCACTTAGACCATGACCTCTAATCTTTACTTTTGAATGTTTTCTGAAATTGTGACTGATTCTAAATAGCCCAGCACTTCTTCGGAATTTGTGCTTCTGGGCAGTCGGGCAGTAGTATGTGGAGTCTCCAGTTGCCATCTGCTCATCCTGGAGGCCAGTTTGAATCTGGGCTTCTCAGACAGATCATCTTACTCTGACTTCTACCTGCAGGGTTGAGTTTAGTGTGTTCAGATCTTCCAGTTGTAAGAAAGCAGTACCTTCTGTGAGCCGTTGTGGACTTGGCCATTTGTATTTCTTATAGCATTGTAGGTTCAGAGAGTCATTCTGAGCTGAAGAAGCAACTCTGAGTTTCTTAAAAGAGTTTTGATGACATGTTCTAAACCAAACCTCCACGTTTTTTCTCCATATATTTTAATTAAGTCCATATATTTTAAACTTTTCCTAAGTATTCCATGAACTGGGTGAGAATATCAAGACTCTTCTTGGTCACCTCATCTGTTCTTCTTCCTAAAGACAGCACAGTCTTCAGTGTAGGACATAGCAGTAAAGGGCCCTCCAGCCCTCTCTCTCGACTGGAATCCTTGAAACTCTTTTCTCCCCTTCATTACTGAAGTCCTGTGGTGACACAGGAGATGAACCTGCCCATGTCTGGATGTAAGGCAGTGTGCAGTTTGGAAGAAGGTATGCAAAATACCCCATGGGTGCAGGACTTGGAGAGCTCCTTCCCAGAGCAAGCTTTGGCTAGAGGAGCCCTGGTTCGTTTTCAGTCCTTACTCCTCGGGCTGGGAGCTTTTGTTCTAGCCAAATCTCCTGCTAAGGCGGGCTACATTTGGTCCGATTTCCTAGATTGAAATGGAGTGCTCTAAGAGCTGACCACACCAGTGCCTCTTCCTCTGCCTCCTGCCCCTTCCCTCCCCTTCCTGCTCTCTGGTGTGCTCAGGGTTGTTCAGATTGCAAGAAACAGGTGGCCACCCTGCCAGTACCATTGCTCCTTCTCCGTGTGGCGGCTTCGCTGAGCTTCTCTTCTGGCTGGCCCCCCTTAACCATGGCTTCTGCTCTTTGGTGATTCTGCTTGCCATGGCCCAAGCCCTTCCTCTTGGCAGCCTCTAGTGAATACTGGCCGATTTCACTTTGGATTTTGATTCAGATTTCTCAGAGGTAGACCAGACCATGTTTTTATGCTAGGCCTCATCTTGGGTCCCTGGGCGTACTGTGATGGGCTGCCTCTCTTCCTCACCCTCCACCCCTCTGTAGGCATGAGAGAAAGGGCCTGGGTTACTAAGCAGGGGGACGGTGGGGGCACTTTCCCTATGAGAGCCACCTTGCAGACAAGCTTGGAGACGCACACCTGTTGGAACAGTGACCTTCTGTTTGGTTATGTGTAACAAAAGTTGTACGTGTAGTATGAGTGTGGAAGGGAGTGGCTTCAGAGGTACAAAAGTTAATTTTATTTAAAAGTGTTGTGGTGGGGTGCCCAGGTGGCTCAGTCGGTTGAGCGTCTGACTCTTGGTTTCAGGTCGGGTCATGATCTCAGGGTCCTGGGATTGAGCCCCGCATCGGGCTCCCTGCTCAGCAGGAAACCTGCTTCTCCCTCTGCCCCTTCCCCTGCTTGTGCTCGCTCTCTCAAATAAATAAATAAAATCTTAGAGGAAAAAAAGAAAGTTCTAGTCTAGGATTTTGTTCTATACATATCACTCAGAATTCTCCTTCACCAAGACACCTGTATATTTTTTTTAAGATTTTATTTATTTATTCGAGAGAGAGCGCACAAGCAGGCAGAAGGGCATAGAGAGAGAGAGAGAGAGAAGCAGGCTCTACACCAAGCAAGGAACTCGATGCGGGGCTCCATCCCAGGACCCTGGGATCATGACCTGAGCCGAAGGCAGACGCTTAACCGACTGAGCCACCCAGGCGTCCCTAGACCAGAACTTTCTGTTTATCAGTTTCTAAGTCTTGTTCAGGATATCAAAACAGATTATAAAGACTGAATTTAACTAAAAGTTATGCCCAAAATAACATTTGAAGTTTTCTTTTTAATCCCCTTTCCCCTTAAATGAAGTCTTGCACGGTACCTAATGGAAACCAGATTGTCCAAGGATGTGGCCTCACAGCAAGGGCTGGACTGGGGACCTGGGCGGTTTTCCAGCCTTGCCAGGAATTGACAGTGGGACCCAGAGAGAGTCTCTTGTCCTCCTCTGATTTGTAAAACGAGAGATTTAGGTGAGATTAAGGGTTGCAGGCTGGGCCTGGCTGCTGCTTGTGGCGGGAGCTGTCTAGGCCAGGTGGGACGAAAGCCCTGTGCTGTGCCCAACCTGCTGGGCAAGTGGGGCAGGGGGCCTGCAGGAGCAGCTCCCATGTGCAACCCTGAGGGCTGCGGCCAGAGTTGGGGTCTTTTGATTTAGAGCAGTTGGAGACAGTTAAAGGGCTTGGAAAAGCTGAGCAGACATGCCTGGCGGCAGTGAGGGTAACGGTTCGCAGGATAACAGTGGGTATGGGGGACAGGTGAGAGGCCAGGTGGCAGTGAAAACGCACAGAAGGGCACACCTCTGAGCCTCATAGGAGAGTGAGGTGGGTTGAAGGTGGGAGGGGCAAAGCAAACTCTTAGGAGTCTGACTTCAGAAATGATTTTCCCTGAGATAGGAGATACTACTGAAGGGCTGGACGGGGGCAGGTCTTACGGTGTGTTAGCTGCGTTTGTTTAGGACCTCATACTCCTTGGTTCACAGTGTGTGCCCAACATAAGTGTTGGTCTCCTTTCTCCTGCTTTCCTGTCCTCCCCGCAACCCAGCTTCATTTTATGCTCACTCCTCCCCCACCCCCCAATCTGCTCCAGTCTGATAGGTTTGTGTATTTGGATAAGTATGAATCTCTGTTTTCAAAAAAATCCCTTGTATGTATTTGTTTATCACCAAATGGTGTGAGGCACAGGTCCTGCTCTCACTTCATGCAGCTCCATGTCCACGATCATCTGTTGCCTTGTGTATGTCATGTCTGTCCATCTGTCCCACGAGTGTGTGCTGAGTGCCGGATTGTCAGGCTGTGTGGACAGATGTGGAGGGCCTTGTCTGACACTCTAACAACACTGGTTTTAATCATGTTCAGATGGGAACATGGGAGGATCTTGAGCAGAAGAGTGATATGCTGTGACTTAGGTTCTACAAGAACGACTGCTGATGCTTTGTGGATGTAAGGGGCAAAGACTGAAGCAGGAAGACCCGTTAGAGGCCTGGTGTCAGGTGTGGGGTGGGCATTCGACAGGTGAATGATTTCTGCTTTTGGGATGTGGGGCATAGGCATCTTCTCAGAGGTGTGCTTCACATGGGGCAGGCTAGGCTGTTCCACGAACTAAGCTGGCCGTGCCTACCGACCTTTCATTTTCTTTGCATTGATGACACCCAGGTTCTCTGGTTCACTGCTGCCACATCTAAGTTTGGTTTTGGACATGTTGAACTCCAAGAGCCTAGAGACATCCAGGAGGAGATCCGGATTAGGCAGTTGTTCCATGGACATCTGACTGTTGCTCTTCTCTGTACCACTGGCTCCCTTTCCATTGTGGACCACGGTCTGTTTTGCTCCCACACCGTGTCTTCACCCTTCCAGCCTTCGATGTGGAGTTTGTTCTGCCAGTCTTTGGATCATTTTATGGGTTAGTTATACTGATCTGTTAACCTTGTTGTATCTGTGGAATAAGGCAGGCCAAGAGTTCTCCTACTCCACCGTCTTCCCAGCCCTCTCCACCATAGACATTGAGCCCCAAACCAACTTCTGGGAGTTGAGTGTGACTTGATGGTCTGCATGTGGCTAGTGGGGTGAAACATCAGTGAGGAGAGACCAAGAACGGGCCCTTGAGGTTCTGTAACACTCAGAACCTGTGACTCCTCTTACATCATCATCATCATCATCATCATCATTTTTTTTTTTAAGATTTTATTTATTTGACAGAGAGAGAGAGCACAAGCAGGGGGAGCAGCAGAGGGAGAGGGAGAAGCAGGCTTCCGACAGAGCAGGGAGTCTGTTCAACCGACTGAGCCGTCCAGGTGCTCCTCCTCCTCCTCCTCCTCCTCCTCCTCCTCCTCATCATCATCATCTTAAGTAATCTCTGAGCTCAACATGGGGCTCAAATTCACGACCCCAGATCAAGAGTTCCATGCTCCACTGACTGAGCCAGCTAGGTGCCCACCTCTCTTAACATTTTTAATGCTTACATCTAACTGCCTTAAATAGATTTGGAACAGAGGAGTTTTCAATAAATATTACATGCACAGTTTTTTTATTACATGAATTAATCATTTGGCATTAATTAAAAAATGAACATTAGGGGCGCCTGGGTGGCTCAGTCATTGAGCGTCTGCCTTCGGCTCAGGTCATGGTCCCAGGGTCCCGGGATCGAGCCCCGCCCGCATCGGGCTCCCTGCTCCGCGGGAAGCCTGCTGCTCCCTCTCCCACTCCCCCTGCTTGTGTTCCCTCTTTCGCTGTGTCTCTCTCTGTCAAATAAATAAATAAAATCTTTAAAAAAAAATTAAAATCAGAAGCAACATGAATTTATCAGTTAATTCGGGTTACCAAAGTGTTATTTGGGTACAGGGAGTAGCCCTCTGCCCTCTTGGAAGTATTGAAAAGCCAAATGAAAAAAAAAAAAAAAAAAAACTTACTGAGAATAAAAGGTTCCCTCGCCCTCTGTTTGAAGGTCCCCACTTGTCTAACCGCCTCCCTCCCAAGATACGTGAGATGCTCCCGGCCCAGGCCCTCGGTCGGAGAGCTTGCCGACCTGTCATTGCAGGTGAGAGGGAGGAAGCAAAGACAGCGCATCATCTCTGCAGACTGAGAACCACAGTGTTTGTCCAAGTGAGACAAGTCACGGTTGATGCCCAGCGACTGGGTCACCGACAGTTTGTTCAGAGGTGTGGTTACTAGGGCCAGATTCACCAAGGGGTGTCAGAGCCTTGGACTTCAAGTTGAAATACTTGAAAGAATGCAGATTTATTCATTGAGCAAACATTTATTGAAGATTTTTGATATGTTGGGTACATGCCAGATACTGGGATTGTAACACTGGAAGAATATCCATCAATCTCGTTGTATATTGTTTGGCATGGTTGGGTTGCAAGGAAGTGTGGGGTAGAGTGGTTTCTGCTCCCAGGAGGCTTATGCTGTAGGTGAGTTGGACAGCAATGAGATAGAAATAGCAGCAGTCCAGAACTATAATAGAATTCAAAAATTAATTTATATAGTTCTTTTGGCATTAATTTACAGTGTAAGCAGTTAGTTGCTGAGGAACTCTGCCACAAGCTGATAGTGGTGTGTGAACACTAGCTGGCCTCCCTACAGCACTTCCCACGTCAGGCACTGTTGTGCTGCCCATGAGTGCGTGTCTCCCTTCTGTCCTCACGGGGACCTGAAGCAGAGGTGCTCTTGTCCCCACTTTATGTTGAGGAAACAGGCAGAGAAAGACCAAGGACTTGTTCAGGGCCAGCTGCACAGCTAGGAGCAAGGGGCCAGGGCCAGGCAGCGCCTGCCCTTTTGGTTGTTGGGGTCTGGGAAGGTACCGCAACAGGTGTCGGGCCACCTAAGACGGTGGTGTGCGGACTCTGACCAATCTCTGTGGTTTAGACAGTAATTTCCATACAGCATTTTTGAGGATTTAATATGGTTGCTTGAGTTTTATTGGACTCCGTACAGGTATTGAACTCAAAATTATATTACCTCAGGCTTTTAGTTGACATGAGAACTAAAATACCTCAGATTTGAGAATATTGTGGAGTCCATGTAATAATTATTCCAGATATTCATTATTTTTGATGTAACTAATGGTTACCATTCTGATGTCAATTTTGTGAAGGCATGAATTTGAAAAGGGGGAATGTTGAAGCTCCTGGTTTTGTCTGGAAGTCACTTAGCTGCTGGCTGCCCACACCCCACCGGCGTTTCACTTGAGCTTTGTTGTGGTTTTCCTGCCCTGTGAACAGTGACCATCTCCTGAGATTAATAGAAGAATGTCCAGAAGTGCAGTGTGTACCTAGAGGCAGAACTTATTTTAATCTTACATGTTTCTTAAAGGTCTGATGAGGTCATTTAACTGTTTTAGTGATTTGTTACAGTAGGTCTTCTTGAAGGTCCTCATGTGTCCTGGAGAATGTCAGGAGTCTGTTGTAGAAAATAAACTGACTTGAGAACATCCATAGATAGTGGAACGGTGGTAGGAATTAATTTAAAACCATGGCTTTGGAGAATGTGTGGGTGGTTTGAGGTAGATGAGAGAGTGAAAATCTTAGTAGGACTCCATGAATGCTAATTGTTATCATGTGCTTTTCATGATTCTAAAATGTTTCTGGTGTTAGAACATTTAATTTTTAACCCTGTGAAGTATACATTGTTAGTGCTCAGGAATATTCTATTTCTTAAAGGATAATCATCTGTTAAACTCTCTAGAACAGTTCTTTTTTAATCTGTTGGGTTTTTTTTAAATTTTCATTATCCACCCACCCCCTTAATTTGCCCTTCTTAAAAAAAAAAAAACTATTTTTTTAATAGTGGTAAAAATATATATCATAAAATGTGCCATTTTAGCCATTTTTAAGCATACAGTTCAATGAGATGTGCCACATTTTAACTACTTTTTTTATCATTATGTTAATCACCATACATTACATCATTAGTTCTTGATGTAGTGTTCCATGATTCATTGTTTGCGTTTAACTATTTTTTATTGTTGAACAGTGCCCTTTACTAAGTCATTAACTTTTCATATTTATTAATAATTTGTTCCTGTTTTGGGGAGGGCAGTTTTCTGAATTGATTTCTAATTGTGAGCTGATTTTTTTTTTTCACTTCAAAATAATACTAGTTGTTAAAGCTATGAACTTAATTTTAAGTACAACTTTGGCCAGACACCTAAAGTTTTTTGATACATAGTGTTCTCAGTTTTGTTGTTTTTCTGAATCTGTTTACTCAGCACACATTCAGTTAGTGCATATTATGTGTTAGTTACTAAGGTGTAAGTACTGGGACTTTAAAGATTTATTTTATCTATTTAAGAGCACCAGTGAGGGGAGGGAGAGAGAGAATCTCAAGCAGATTCCATGCCAAGTGCGGAGCCCAACGTGGGTCTCAATCCCATGACTCCCAAGATCATGACCTGAGCCGAAACCAAGAGTCAGACGTTAACGGAGCCACCATGGCACCCCTATTTTTTTTTTAAATTTATTTATTTGTTTGACAAGAGAGAGGCAGCGAGAGAGGGAACACAAGCAAGGGGAGTGGGGGAGGGAGAAGCAGGCTTCCCGCAGAGCAGGGAGCCCGATGCGGGGCTCGATCCCAGGACCCTGGGACCATGACCTGAGCTGAAGGCAGACGCTTAAGGACTGAGCCACCCAGGCACCCCCCTATTTTTTGTTTTTAAGTGAATATGGCCTGTATAACTTTTGTCTTTTGTAATATAGGTTTTTGTTTGTTTTCTGGTAGCTTATTTGATTGGTTTTCCAAGTGTTTCATGGAGCTTAACACTAGAAGTATTCAGTGGAGTTTTAAATCTTGACATAAATCCAACAAATAAGCCTTTTTTTTTTTTTTTAAAGATTTTATTTATTTATTTGAGAGAGAGAATACATGAGAGGGGGAAAGGTCAGAGGGAGAAGCAGACTCCCCGCCGAGCAGGGAGCCCGATGCGGGACTCGATCCTGGGACTCCAGGATCATGACCTGAGCCGAAGGCAGTCGCCCAACCAACTGAGCCACCCAGGCGCCCCACAAATAAGCTTTTTTTAAATTTGTCATTTTTGTTTTTTCTCTACTTGGTTTGTTACAGGTTGATAGGTGCCCTGTTTGACGGTTGATAACCTCTGTTAATTTTTACTGGAGACTTCACTGGCTTTTGCATTATATATTCAACATTTTTTTTAAAGATTTTATTATTTATTTGACAGAGAGAGACACAGTGAGAGAGGGAACACAAGCAGGGGGAGTGGGAGAGGGAGAAGCGGGCTTCCCGCGGAGCAGGGAGCCCGATGCGGGCGGGGCTCGATCCCGGGACCCTGGGATCATGATCTGAGCCGAAGGCAGACACTTAATGGCTGAGCCACCCAGGCGCCCCTCAACATGTTTATTTTAATATTGAGTTAGGACCTTCATATCTTTATTAAAACTATACCTCCTATTAGCAGAATAACCTTGTTACTTATAATGTTTTTCTTTTCTTTTTAGTATTTTATTTTTAACTGATCTCTACACCCAGTGTGGAGCTCAAATTCACAACCCCGAGATCAAGAATTGTGTGCTCCACTGACCACACCAGCCAGGCACCCCACTTATGTTTCTCTGATTTTAAATTGCTACCCATGCATTCATTTTATTTGCATTTGCCTGTTTTATTTTGCCCATTTAAAAAATTCTGTCAGTTTAATGATAATAAACAGTGGCCATTTTGACTTAATGATTACTATGTCCTACATTCTATTAAGCACTTTACTTGTCATATCTCATTTGATTCTGTGGCAACCTTCTGAGTGGATTTTTTTAATCCTCCATTTACAAATAAGGAAACTGAGGCTTGCAGTGTTACTGACTTGCTTAAAGGTGAACAGTGAGTAGTTTTCAACCACACTTGTACAGTATTTTAAATATATTTTCTAAGCAGCCATAGGGTTCAGTATTGCGTTAAAAAATAAACTTGGGGGCGCCTCGGTGGCTCAGTTGGTTAAGCGACTGCCTTCGGCTCGGGTCATGATCCTGGAGTCCCGGGATCGAGTCCCGCATCGGGCTCCCTGCTCGGCAGGGAGTCTGCTTCTCCCTCTGACCCTCCCCCCTCTCATGTGCTCTCTCTCTCATTCTCTGTCTCTCTCAAATAAATAAAATCTTTAAAAAACAGATGTTTAAAAAAAAATAAACTTGGGGCACTTGGGTGGCTCGGTTGGTTGGGCATCCACCTCTTGGTTTTGGCTCAGGTTGTGATCTTGTGGGTGGTGGGCTCGAGCCCCACATCCAACTCTGTGCTTGGCGGGGCATCTGCTCAGAGATTCTCTCTCTCTCTCTCTTCCCCCCTCTCTTTCTCATTCTCTCTCCAATAAATTAATCTTTAAAAACAATAAAAAAGAAAAAACTTAGGGGCGCCTGGGTGGCTCTGTTGCTTAAGCATCCGATTCTTGATCTCGGCTCAGGTCTTGATCTCAGGGTCGTGAGTTCAAGCCCCACATTGGGCTCCATGCTGGGTGTGGAACTTACTTAAAAAAAAAAAAAAAAGAAAACTTAATATTTTTTAATACCTTATAAAGTATCTCTATTTCTCAGAAGAAGAAAAATGAGTTCTGGGCACCTGACTGGCTCAGTCAACGGAGCATGCGACTCTTGCCCCACACTGGGGGTATGGATTTTTTAAATAAGTAAAATCTAGGGGCTCCTGGGTGGCTCAGTCGTTGAGCGTCTGCCTTCGGCTCAGGTCATGGTCCCAGGGTCCTGGGATCGAGCCCCGCATCGGGCTCCCTGCTCCGCGGGAAGCCTGCTGCTCCCTCTCCCTCTGCTCCCCCTGCTTGTGTTCCCTCTCTCGCTGTGTCTCTCTCTGTCAAATAAATAAATAAAATCTTAAAAAAAAAATAAGTAAAATCTTTAAAAAAACCAAATAAAAGGAAGAAAATGAGTTCTGCAAATATGAGTGACTTCTCAGGGTTACACAGCTTATTAGGAGGTAGAGTTGGGATTTGAACCCAGGTATCCTGGCTCCAGTCTCTCTATACCAAACACTGCTGCCTTTCTGCAGTTTCTCTTCTTAACCACTGCTACTGTTCTATTTGCATTAGCCTGCCCTTGACCGTAAATGGTGCTAAGAGGTGAAAGTATTCCAATACATTCTTGTTTGTTTATTAAAATAATTTTTTTAAAGTAATTTCTATGCCCGGTCGGGGCTCCCACTCATGACCCTGAGATCAAGAGTCACATGCTCCATCAACTGAGCCGGCCGGGCACTATTTATTCCAAGTATATTTTATTTAGAAGCATGTGTATGTATGAAAACAAAGTCATAGCTGACTCAGTTTTGTTTGGGGGTAATGTTTTATTAATTTTTCTTCATGCCGTTTTGCAACAAAAATTCAGATAGTTGGAAAAATTTATCAGCATTGATGTTGCTGCTCTTGGAAGATGTGTCAACATTTTAGAAAGAAGCTTAATTCAGAAATATGTATTTTTGTGAAGACATACTTGTGGGATTCCACAACTTGTCTCATGTTCTCTTTACCTTTGACCATCACAGTATCTAGTCAGTGTTTGTTGTTGTCGAAATGTTGGTTCAGAAGTACCAGAAGTCCAGATGGCCAGGCTAGCTTCTAGTGTACTGAAACTACTGTCACCTGGTACATGTATTCATCTTGTGTACTAAGACTTCACACTTATCAGAACCCAAAGTTGTGGGGGTTGGAAGGAAAAAGTTTCTGGATTGGTCCAGAAAGTGTAAATCAGAGATGCTGCTTGCATTTGGATCCTTCTTTCCTGGAGAAGCAGCACCATCTATCGGGCATCTGTGCAGAATATATATAGCTATGTCTTGTGGGACAGTTCTCTAACCCCAAAGGTCTCCTGTTTGATGTGGTGAGTCCCTAGTGGGCCATTTCACCATTTTCTGCAGCCAGCTGTTTTGGGTGATGGAGTATGTGACAAGATGAGTGAATCCCATGACCATGGGTCATCACCTCACTGTTATCCTAAAACAGACTCCTTGGTCAGTGTTGTGTCATAACAGTGAAAAGTTGGTCAGCAAGTCCATAGGTGGTGACAGTGGAGAACAGGGTGTATACCAGTCTGGGTCCAATCAGGAGACAAACCATATAGTAATTTAAACAAGGGAAATTTAATATATTAAGAAATTAGTAAACTTTGACAGAGTAGCTGTAAACTGGAAAGAGAACTCTAAAGTATACTCCAGGGCTGAGGGATAGTACCCCCAAGGAAGGATACATTTGGAAGGGGGCCATACCCCAAGACTGGGGTTCATATCTTGTTGGAATACAGATGGTTGCCTGGACCAGAGCTAGTCCATACTTACTAGGCAAGCAGGATCAGTCTGGGGTGCAGGCCAGCTGAGGCGAACGGGTGGGTGTGCAGAGGCAGTCAGGGTCCCCTGTAGGCATGCTGCCTGGGGGCATTGTGTCTGTGTTGGGAGGGCCCTGGAAACATTCCTCTAGGGTTCAGGGGAGCCAGCATTGACGCAGGTGTGCAGGCGTCTGGGAAGCATCAGCAGAACTGGTTGCGGGAGCAGCAACCTCCTAACCAGGCCTGCACACACTTGTCTGTCACTTGGGCCAGGGTGGCTCCAGGCCCCTGTGTGGGACAAGATTGGGTGGTAGTAGGCTCACTAGACAGCCAGCCCTGCAGGAACCCTTCTATGTGCTGAGGCATGGGGCTGAGGAGAGGGTGCAGGAAGCAGTCATTGAGGCTGGGGCACAAGTCCAGACTCCCTGGGGCTCCTCCCAGGTATGTTATTGCTCCCTGAGTGAGTCCAGTGCTGGAGCAAGCACGAAATGCCAAACACCAGAGAAGCTATGTCCTGCAGGTACCTAGCATTGGAGAATCCAGATCATCCTTGGTGGAAGTTCATGTCACTGAGCACGTTCATCACTCCCATCCTTGCTGCCATGTCTCTTTGTTCATGAGCATATTTGAATAAGTGTTGGGGAAAGAAGCTCAGAGACATACATATGCGGGGCCACTCATCTCATCCACCGAGTTTTGAGAGCTGCTTCGGTGCTGGCTGTCATTGCTGAGCGCTCACAGAGGATACAGATTTCCTTGTGCTCCATGCCCAACCTCAGGCCCCTTCTCTAGAGCCCTCTGCCTCCCGTTATCCCTTCTTGTTCTTTCCAAGTTCCTGGGCCAGCCAGCCAGACACCACCTTCTATCAGTACGGTGGTGTAGATCTGCATCTCTGGCCATTTCTCCTCCCTGGCAAAGCGTACAGGCAAGCACCCTTCTCAGACTTGTGCTCACTGGTTGGATTTTCCCTTCCGCTGAGCCTTCAGGACCCTGAGTACAGCGTCAGCTCTAACCATCCACCACTGGCTGGTGCCAATATTCTCATCCAGAGCCATCTATAAAGAGACTCCGCATTTTCTTCCTGTTATTGGTCATAGGTGTCACTTGATTGTGCAGTGTGTGTGTGATTTCAGGGTCGTCTTGCCCACGTTCTCCTGGTGGACAGCTCAGGTAGCTCCCGGTCAGGCAGCCGGCCTCTCCGGTCTGCTGCCATCACTTGAAAACCACTGGAGAGTTTTCTGCTTGCTCATTCCATGGACACTGCCTGTCCTAGGAGTGACATTATGGAAGGTGTTAGAAGAAGGAATGTGCTGGGGACAAAGTCTGTGGTCAGTTTCTTGGGGGGAGAGAGAGAGAGAGAGAGGAGCACGTGTGGTCGGGAAATGCTGTGCAAACAGGAGGCCAGTCCTAACTGCCCAGACTGGGAGAGAGTGGGCATGGGGGGAGTCAGCTTTTAAAGAGAAGATGCCTGAGTTGCACTGAAAGAGGAGAGGCACTTTCCAGGTGGCTAATGGGCACTTCTTTTGTGGTGGTGTGAGTACAAGTGCAGGATTCACACTGCCTGGATTTGGAATCCTAGCTCTGTGATGTCACATGGGCTTCCATGATGGGTCTGTTCCTTAGGTGCCACAGCTTTTTAAATGAGACAGGAGTGCCTGCCTTTGGGGTCATCCTAAGAGTTATCAGAGGAAATACGTGCATGGCATTTATTTTGCATAATGCCTGGCGCTTGGTTCTTAGCTTTGTAGTTTTTTTTTTTTTTAAGATTTATGTATTTGAGAGAGCGAGAATGAGAGAGAGAGAGTACATGAGGGGGGGGAGGGTCAGAGGGAGAAGCAGGCTCCTCCCCGAGCAGGGAGCCCGATGTGGGATTCGATCCCGGGACTCCAGGATCATGACCTGAGCCGAAGGCAGTCACTTAACCAACTGAGCCACCCAGGTGCCCTTAGCTTTGTAGTTTGACGTGAGTCATTTCCTGTCCTCGGGGCTTCTGTAGTAACGTGCACAGCTTTTTATATTAATACTTTTTCTTTCATGATGTTGAAACAGTCCACTCCCATGCCATTTTCTCAAGAGCCAGAACATGTATGTGGTCTTTGGATCCATCTCCAGCACCTTGTAGGTCTTCCATAAATACTGACTGAACCGTACAGAAGTAGGAATGTAGGAAAAATGGAATATTTTCTAATTGTGAGGCATGTTTCTATCAATTTATTTCCTTTTTTTTTTAATAAAAGATTTTATTTATTTATTTGACAGAGAGAGCGCATTGCATGGGGAGGGGCAGGCAGAGGGAGAGGGAGAAGCAGGCTCCCGCTGAGCAGGGAGCCCGATGTGGGACTCCATCCCAGGACCCTGGGATCATGACCTGAGCCGAAGGCAGCTGCTTAACCAGCTGAGCCACCCAGGTGCCCCTATCAATTTATTTCTGATAATATGTTTTATTTGCATTTAACGTTTCTTTGCACTCACCACAGACCATCAGGTGAGAATAGACACCTTTAACGGGATGATTACTTGGCAGTTTCTTTTGTACCACTGCAGGTGATCTTCAGCAGATCTGGCCCAGAGTTTCCAAGCATGGAACTGAATAGGTGCTTGGTCCTGGGAACCCCAAAGCCCCTTTACTGTAAGAAGCATCTAGAAGAGCCAGCTTCTCTGAGGGGAGGCTTCCAGAGCTTTCAGCTCATGATCACTTAGTCTCTTCTCATTTGATTTTAGTTAACAGCTGTAAAAACATAGAGCAGATATCTAAAAAAAAAATAAAATGTATCTTAACCTGAAAAACAGAGTTGAGTAATTTAAAAAATATATCTTGAGATAGTAAGACTATAATGCGTTGGAATGCGTTTTGAGCTATCTGGTCCACAGTGATTTTTTAAAAATTCAGTCTTTGAGCCTTTGGTCAGATGACGCGAGCAGAGGTAGTGACCTCTCCCTCAAGGAGCCACCATGTATGGTTCCGTGTGCAAACATGGGTTATTCATTATGAATCAGAGTGCTAGCCAGCCCTGGATGGCCACTAAGTGTGTGCCAGCCTGGGGCTTGGAGCACTTACTGCCTCCTCAGGGCAGGCCGGTGGGGCAGGTGTTCCAGGGCGAGAGAGCTGAGGGCGGGGAGGGGGGCTAATGCCCGTGTTAGTCCTCCAGCGTGCGAGGCTGGGCAGTCCGGCCCAGAGCGGGCATTCTTCATTACCTCAGTAGCTTGTTTTTTCTTTAATTTTTCATTCTTTACTTGGAAAAATAAACTTTATTAAGGTATAATTGACACACAGTAGGATGCACCCATTTTAAACATACAGTTGTAGGAGGGTTGACGTCCGCCGCTCCAGTTAAGACTTAGGAAAGGTCCGTCACCCCCCACGGTTCCCGCACCCTCCTTTGCCAGCCCCTCCTCTCTTGTCTGGCCCCAGGCAGCCATTGATGGTTACTGATAGGGCTTGGTTAAAATCTACCGTCTTGCTAGCTGTTTTCTGTTCATCATTTATTTCTTGTTTCCTTTTCCCTCTTTTTCTGCCTCTTCTGGGTTTAATTTAGCATGTATTATGATTCCATTTTATCTCTTCTGTTGACTTATTATTCATACCTCTTAAAGTATTTTTATACTTGTTGCCTTTGGGTTTATAGTGTACTTTTCTTAAATTTCTGTTTATTTTGAGAGAGAGAAAGGAACTTCTTTCATTTCCTAAGCACCATGCTTCTTGGTGGCACTAGCTTCCCCACCAAGGTGTCACAGTAAACAGCAGATTTGAAACTCCCACTGGCTTATGGATCACAGTGATTTCCGAGGGGTCTTCACAGTTAAGATGGGCATACATTTCAGAAGGCAGCCTCTGGGCTCCCCTCTCTCACACACACACACTCACACAGACTCTCCCACAGTGGGAACACTGTTCAGCTGGTGGGCTTGGCTGGCTCATGTCAGGTACTGTACCACGAGGAACATGACCGCACAGGTGAGCAGCATCCCACCAATCATAAAGTACTTGTCCTGGAAAGCCCGCTTCTCACCTCATGCTGTAACAAGCTCAGCATGTTGGCAGTATCAAGGATCTTCTGAGCCCCCATCAAGGTCAGTCTCTGGGCCCTCAGTCCTTCCAGAATACTGTGCCCTACTCCAGTGAGGTCATCTGTGCTGTGGTGAATTTTCTGGAGGGTACATGCCGTGAGTCATCCATTAGGATGGCGCTGAGTACTTAGTGGCGGAAGTGTGATACAGAAGCCCCTCGTGCCATCTCTCTTGCTCTCTTATGTATCACTGATGCTGGAAGTTTCCAAGCATTCTACAGGTGCTAGACATGATACTTTCAGTGGTCAACATGAAGTTTGGCATTCTGTCTTTTGTTAGAGGGCTCCTTGCTGGACAAAATCTCCAGACATTCTAGATGGCTGAATATCTGGTCTGTGTTTGCTTGGATTTTGTTTTCTACTAAGTGCAGAGACTATTTTGCCATCTCAAGTCCTCCCTTGTGAGACTAGGTCTTACGGACCTGCTTGTGCGTTTGCTGGTATAGCAGCTCCATGTCGCCGGCCCTGCCGGGTCCAGCCCTGGCTTTGCAGTATATATTTTATTTGTTTGTTATTACAAATTTGCTTTATTTTTCTGTTGAATCAAGTATTGGCCCCCAGTTTACAGGTTGTTGTTTTTTTATGCCTTCCGAGCAGTAGCACAGTGAATATCACCTTGTCAATAGCCAAACAATAAATCAGATTACTCCCAGTGGTTATGACCACATCCAGATTGTTCTAGTGGTCAGGAACTCTTATTTGTTTGCTTTAGCTTTTAGTTCTTGGTTATATCTCCAAATATGGAAGAACTGAAAAACTCCTGCTGCCCCCACAGAGAAATTAATAGCAAACAGATTCTAGCTTTTTGGAACAATTAACAAGTGAGTCTCCTGACCACATAAACCCTGTAGCCGTCAACATAGCAGATTGAGTTGTGCTGCGTTTCTCTGCAGGTCTGGCCATGTCAGCCAATCCAGCACACACCACCCCCATTTCATAATTGGAACTCAGAAAAAGACTGGGACCTGCCAGGTGGTTGTACACAGCCTCAATCTCTCCGCCAGCAAGAGCTTCATTTTATCAAGGATCCAGTGGTAGGTGGCCCGAAGGGCCCAGGTGCCAGCAGCTGACATCTCTGTGGAAGAGTGGCCGTGGAGGCAGCCCTCTCCCTCTGCATGACAACGAAGGGCACTCGTCACTTTCTCTTGCCATAGTGCCTCATATCTTCCTCTCCCCTTACAGTGTACATTTTAAATTCATCCACAGTTTACCTTCAGATGATACTGTACTGCTTCACAGTATAGTACAGGCGTACTTTGTTTTAGTTGAAGGTTTGTGGCAACCTGCGTTGACCAAGGTTTTTTATTGGTGCAGTTTTTCCAACAGCATTTATTCCCTTTGTGTCTCTGTGTCACAGTTGGGTAATTCTCAGTATTTCAAACATTTTCATTATTACATTTGTTGTGGTGATGTGTGATCATTGATCTCTGATGTTACTATTGTACTTCTTTTGGGGTGCCACAAACTGTGCCCATTAGGACGGTAAGCTTTTTTTTTTTTAAGACGGTGAATAATAAATGTTGTGTATGTTCTGACTGCTCTGTGGACTGTCAGTCCACCCCCCCCCCCTTCCCACTTGGGCCTTCCTGTCCCCTGAGACACAACAATATGGAAATTAGGCCAATTAATAACCCTGTAATGGCCTCTAAGTGCTCAAGTGAAAGGAAGAGTCACACATATCTCACTTGAAATCAAAAGCTAGAAATGATTAAGCTTAGTGAGGAAGGGATGTCTAAAGCCGAGATAGGCCAAAAGGCAGGCCTCTTGTGCCAAAAGGCCACGTCACAAATGCCAAGGAAGTGTTCTCGAAGGAAGTTAAGAGCGCTACTCCAGCGAACACATGAGTGATAAGAAAGCACAATGGCCTCATTGCTGATGGGGAGAAAGAAGATTTTGGTGACCTGGATAGGAAATCAAAGCAGCCCCAATATTCCCTTAAGCCAAAGCCTCATCCAGAGCAAGACCCTGACTCTCTTCAAGTCCACGAAGGCTGAGGGAGGTGAGGAAGCCGCAGAAGAAAAGTCTGCAGCTAGCAGAGGTGGGTTCATGAGGTTTAAGGAAACACAGAAGTGCCAGGTGAAGCAGCACGCGCTGATGGAGAAGCTGCAGCAGGTTCAGCAGAAGATCCAGCTAGGATCGCTTGGGAAGGCGGCTGCTAAACAGATGCTCGGTGGAGACGCGGCAGCCTTATCTGGGAGAAGAGGTCGCCCGGGACTGTCCTAGCTAGAGAGGAGAAGCCAGCACCTGGCTTCAGACGTTCAAGGGACAGGCTGACTCCCCTGTTAGGGACTAATGCGGCTGGTGACTTGAAGCTGAAGCCGGAAAATTCTTAGGGCCCTTAAGAATTATGCTACCTCTCCTCTGCCCGTGCTCTACGAACGGAACGGCGCGGCCTGGACGACAGCATACCTGTTTACAACACGGTTTACCAAATATCTGAAGCCCACTGTGGAGACCTACTGCTCAGAAAAAAAAGATTCCTGGGCGCCTGGGTGGCTCAGTCGTTAAGCGTCTGCCTTCAGCTCAGGTCATGGTTCCCGGGGTCCTGGGGTCGAGTCCCATCGGAGTCCCTGCTCAGCAGGGGGTCTGCTTCTCCCTCTCCCTCTGCCTGCCTGTCTGCTGACTTGTGATATCTCTCTCTCTCTCTGTGTCAAGTAAATAAATAAAATCTTAAAAAAAAAATTTTTTTTTAAATTTAAAAAAGAAAAAAAGATTCCTTTTGAAATATTACTGCTCGTCGACATTGTACCTGGTCACCCGAGAGCTCTGATGACGTCCGGCGAGATTAGTGTTGTTTTCATGCCTGCTAATGCAACATCCATTCTGCAGCCCACGGAGCAAGGAGTAATTTTGACTTTGAAGTCTTATTATTTAAGAAACGCACTTTGCAAGGCTGTATTATTTAAGAGACACACCACAGATGGTGATTCCTCTGCTCGATCTGGGTAAATTGAGAATCTTCTGGAAAGGATTCACCATTCCAGACGCCATTAAGAAAATGTTCCCATGGTTCAATGTCAATACTAACAGGAGTTTGGAAGAAGTGGGTGCCAGCCCTCGTGGAGGACGTTGAGGGGTTCAAGACTCAGTGGAGGAAGTCACTGCAGATGTGGTGGAAACAGCCAGAGAACTAGAAGTGGAGCCTGGAGAGGTGAGCGAACCTCTGCCCTCTCAGGATAACACTTGAACGGATGAGGAGGTGCTTCTATGGAGGAGCAAAGAAGGGGATTTCTTGAGATGGAGTCTACTCCCGGTGACGATGCCCTGAAGATTGTTGAACTATGACGAAGGATTTAAATATTGCATAACCTTAGTTGATAGGTTGGCAGGGTTTGAGAGGACTGACTCCAATTTTGAGAGAAGTTCTACTGTGGGTAAAATGCTATCAGACAACAGCACATGCTACAGAGAAATCATTTGGGAAAGGAAGAGTCAATCAGTGCAACAAATTTATTCTCTTGTTTTAAGAAACTGTCACAGACACCCCAACCTTCAGCAACCCCCACGTGATCAGTCAGCGGCCGGCAACATCGAGGTAAGACCCTCCACCAGCCAAAGGATTACAGCTGCTGAAAGCTCAGGTGATGGTTAGCATTTTTTAATAGATACAATATTTTATAATATTTATGGTAATTTAAAAATAAAGTATTTTTAAATTAAGATATGTACATAATTTTTTTAAACATAATGCTATTGCACACTTAATATGCTACAGTATAGTACACTGGGAAACCGAAAAATTCATTTGACTGGCTTTATTGGCAGTGGTCTGGGGCTGAACCCACAGTCTCTCTAAGGTATGCATAAATGCCTTACACAGTAAATTCCCAGTTCTTAATGCTATTGATGTTATTTATTTTGCTTTTACAAATGCTGTAAATACACAGTACATTGCTGTTTTTGCTTTTGAAAGTCATCTTTTAGTGCAATTCTTAAAAAAAGAGAAGACTAATTTTATTTTACTTGAAATACATTTTTAGGGCTCTTCATTTCTTTTCGTAGATCCAAGTTTCCGTCTTATTCAAATTCTTACTGCCTAAAATACCTTCTTTAACATTTTTTGTAGGTTAAGTCTCCTGGCAATGAATTTCTTCAGTATTTATTTCTGAGAAAGTTTTCCTCCATTATTTTTAGAAAGATATCTTTGTTGGGTATAGGATTTTGACTTAACAGGTGGTGGTGGTTGTTTTTGCCTTTCAGTACTTAAAAAAATCACTCCACTGTCTTCTGGTTTTTCATGGGTTTGTTGTTGTTGTTGTTGTTTGTTTTGGTGGGTTTTTTTTGTTGTTTTTGTTTTTTGGCAAGAAGCCTGGTGTAATTCTTGTTTTTGTTCTTCTGTAGGTAGTGTCTCTTTTATCTCTGGCTGCCTTAAAGATTTTCTCTTTTTTTGCTTTTAGCAGTTGAAAGTGATATCATGAGGCAGATTTGTTTTGTTTTTGTTATTTATCCTAATTGATATTCTCTGTGCTGCTTGGATCTGTGGTTTGGTGTCTCATTAATTTTGGAACGTTCTCCACCATTTCTTCTGCTCTGTTAACCTCTTTGTAGGATTTCGATTACATATATGTGAGAATGTTTCATATTGTTTCACACTTCTTGGTTGTTCCCCAGCCCCTTTTCTTTTTGTATTTTACTTCAGATGACTTGACCCGTCTTCAAGTTCACTGATTCTGTAGTGTTCATTTCTCTGCTGAAATTACCCCTCTGATCTAGCATGTTGTCCACCTTTTCTGTTAATAGTCTTTAACGTATTTAAATTCCCTGTTAGATAGTTACAACACCTGCTTCATATCTGAGTCTTGTTTTGATGATCGCTCTCTTTGGACTGTGGTTTGTTTTTTGCCTTTTGTATGGTTATACAAAATTATAATTATTATTCAAAGCCAGACATATTGTATAGGACAGTAGAAACTAAAGTAAATCACTTCTATACCTGGAAATGGACACAGTTTTCTTTCTAGTAGGCGTTTAGTGCTGTAGTTGACATTACTCTTGTTAGGAGTTGGCTGCCATGGTCATTGTCAGTGCACCACAGCCTTCAGATTTCTATAGCAGTGTCTACTAGAGGGTGGTTTACTACAACTGTGTAATTCTTTTTTTCCCTTAAGATTTTATTTATTTGAGAGAGCGAGAGCAGGAGAGAGGGAAAGAGAGAAAGTGAGCACACAGAGGGAGAGGGAGAAGCAGACTCCCTGCTGAGCAGGGAGCCCGACACGGGGCTTGATCCCAGGACCCCGAGATCATGACCTGGGTCGAAGCAGACGCTTCACAGACTGAGCTGCCCAGGCGCCCCTGTATTCTAAGTTTTAAGTCTTCCCTTTCTATGTTGCTTCACAGTGTATGTGTATTTGCACACCCTTATTCCTCTCCTGTCCCTCCTCGTTCTAGTCTTCAGTTAACTTTTATTTGAAGCTTTTTCGTTTGGACACATGTATGGCAACCCTAAGTCTTGGGGTATGGCCTCCTCAGTTCTCCTGTCCCTTCCTTGGCTGAGATTGTGGGCTCACCATGTAATCCTGCCCCTTCTCCAGGAGTTGTGTCGCCAGAGCCCTTCCCTGTATAGACTAAGGCTTTTGTTCCTTCGTGGGTGGAGGGGAAGGACAGGGGGCCGGGGGGCGGTTCTCACCCCACCCACATGGCTGTTGCTCCCTAATTCTGTTACTGTCCATGCTCTTTCGAGCTCTTGCAGAGCCTTTCAGTGCTCACCCACTGGGCTTCATAGAGACGTTGCAAAGAGATGTAGGCTTCCCAATTCCTGTGACCCCAGGAATTGTCCTGGCAGCTTGTACTGTCTTCACAATATGTCGTCTGTTCTCAACAGACTCACCTTGCCAGTGTCTGATTGCATCTGCCTCAGGTGAGTACGTGTGCTGTTTCACTGCAGGCATTTCGTTTTTGGACCAGTTTGCTCTGTGACCTCCGTTCCCTGATAGGTTCAGAAAAAGTCATGGACTTGGAATTAGTTGGTTTTCATTGTGAGTGTGGGAGCAGTGTTCCCCTCCTACCCCCCAGCTCTCTCCATCCTGGGGCAGAAGTCAGAAGCAACCATGTCTTGAGGAACAGAAGTTTTATTAAGTTTGATGAAGTCCAGTTTATCAATTTTTTCTTTTATCATTAGTGCTTTTTAGGGTCCTAAGAAATCTCTGTCTACCCCAAGGTTGAAATCTTTTGTCTACTCCAAGGATGGGAATATTTTTTTTCTTCGTTTTCTTATTAAAGATTAGCTTTTTTTTTTAAAAGATTTTATTTTTAAGTGATGTCTAATACCAGCGTGGGGCTCAAACTTACAACCCCAAGATCAAGAGTCGCGTGCTCCACCAACTGAGCCAGCCAGCACCCCTATAATTTTACCTTTTATGTATAGGTCTGTTATCCATTTCATATTAATTTTTACAGTGGTCTTAGGTAAGGTTTGAGGTGTTCTCCTCCTCATATGGATTTCCGGTTGTATCGTTTCTTGAGAAGCCTTTTCTTTCCCAACTGAATTACCTTGTTTCTTTGTTAAACATTTGTTTCTTTTTTCAAAACCTGTTATTGTTAAATACTATAAAAGTGCATAAAATGATTGTATAGCTTTGCAAATTTCTTGAATTTGACCCCTAGTATGAGCATCATTCAGATAAAGAAATAGAACATTTTGGGGACTCTGAAAGCCCACTAAAGGTTGTATTTTGGTTACAGTTCTCTTTCTTTCCCTTTGCAGGTAACCCCTAAGCATACATTTCTAAACACTGCAGTTTTGCTTGTTTTTGAATGATATATAAATAGAATTATACTACATACAGTCTTTGGTATATGGCTTTTTTCATGCAATAATATTTTAAAGATTTGTTTTGAATTGAGCTGCAGTTTGATTGACCATTTTAATTGCTGAGTAATGTTCCACTATATGAATAGACTTCAGTGTACTTATCCATTCTATAGTCGATGGGTACCCGGGCTATTTCAAGTTTGGAGCTGGTATGAATAATCTTGTACATGTATCTTGGTGCATACAAAACTTAGTATCAGGAAGGATATGTGTTTTCGGGGCTCCTAGGTGGCTCAGTACGTTAAGTGGCTGCCTTCGGCTCAGGTCATGATCCCATGGTCCTGGGCTCGAGCCCCGCATTGGGCTCCCTGCCCGGTGGGGAGTCGGCTTCTCCCTCTCCCTCTGCAATCTCTTGCTCATTCTCTCTCTCTTTCTCTCAAATAAAGAATAAAAGAAAATCTTTTAAAAATATGTATGTGTGTGTTTTCAGTCTTAATATAGTGCATGTTCCCCAGGATGGTTGTTCCTATTTCCACTCTACCAGCAGTGCCTGAGTATTCCCATTGTTCCATGTTTTTGCCTAAATTGTCACAATTTCTTTTTTTAGCTACTCTGCTTGTTATTTTACTGTGGTTTAATTTACATTCCTTGTTTACATGTGAACTTACCTTTTCATGTGTTAATTGACCATTTGGCTATCCTTTTTTGTGTGAAAAGCCTGTTCAAGTCTTTTTCCTCATTTATTTTCTATTGAGTTTTATATCTTTTCTTATCTTTCTTGCTTTCTTTTTTTAAAAATATATTTATCAGAGAGAGAGCTATACTTTTGTTGTTGTTGTTGTTGAAGATTTTATTTATTTGTCGGAATGAGCGCACTCACAAGCAGGGGGAGCGGTAGGCAGAGGGAGAGGCAGAAGCAGACTCCATGCTGAGCGTGGAGCCCGATGTGGGTCTGAATCCCGGGACGCTGGGATCACGACCTGAGCCAAAGCAGATGCTTAACTGACTGAGCCCCGCAGGTGCCCCCACCTTGCCTGGGTTTGAATCCTTGCTCTGATACTTACTAGTTTGGACAAGTTTCTTAAACTCAGCACCTTGATTTTCTCTTCAGTGAAGTGAGGATGGTAATGCACAAACAATATAGGGCTATTGGGATGATTAGGAGCTGCCATACATATTTAGGAAATTAGCATATTTCCTCTACTGCAGATAGTTTGTCTAAGTTGGTATTTAAAAAAAAAAACTTTGTACTTTATAGAAATTTTAAATTTCTGTGTTAAAAGACTTTGGCGTTTAAAACAACTAAACATTGCTATGTAGAGCTATTGTCAGCTGTAGTCAGATTCTGATTTTCTAGCTGTTCTTTTTCCTATCTGTAAATTATTCCTTTGGCTTCATTTTCCTTCTGCCCAGGGCTGGATATTTTATTCTTTATTAGCATTCACAGAAGATGGGAAAAGGGAGAAGTAGTGACTCTCCAGCCCAGTGCTGCTCAACAGAAATGGAATGTAAGCCACATATGTGATTGTAAAATTTTCAGTAACCATATTATAAAAGTAAAAAGAAATACGTATAATCAGTTTTACTTCATGTCTTTTACTTAGCCCTAAGTAGCCTGCCACAATATTATGTCAGCATGGAATCCATGTAAAGATTATTACTGAAATATTTACATTCCTTTTTTATACTAAGTCTTTGAAATCTGGTGTGAATTTTATGGTTGGGCTCATCTCAGCTTGGACTTGCTGTATTTCAGGTGCACAGTAGCCACATTTGGACAGTGACTACCAAACGATGTGCAGCTCTGTCTTTTGTTGGTTTGGGGATTAACTTAAAGCTATCTAACATTGCATTTGACTTTGCTCTTTTTTTAAAAAAAATTTTTACTGGGGTATGACATACAACATTCTATTAGTTTCAGGTGTACAATATAATGAATGATTCAGTATTTGTATATATTGCAAAATGATCACTGCAGTAAGTCTAGTGTCTCTCATCATACATAGTTAACAGAATTTTTTGGAGCAGTTTTAGGTTCACAGAAATTTTGAGCAGTAAGTACAGGGAGTTCCCATGTACCTGTCCCCTGTCGTCACAGATGCACATGCTCCCACACTTTCAGCATCCACCACCAGAGTGGGACATTTGTTATAGTTGGTAAACCTACATTGACACATCTTCATCACCCAGAGTCCATAGTTGCCATTGGGGTCACTCTTGGTATTATACATTTTATGGATTTGGACAAATGTATAATGACAGGTATCCATTATTAGGCTATCAGCAGAGTAGTTTCTCTGCCCTAAAAATCCTCTGTGCTCCATCTTTCCATCCCTTCCTCCCCCAGACCCTGTTAACAACTGATCTTTTTGTTGTCTCTGTGACTTCGCCTTTTCTGGAATGTCCTGTAGATGGAATCATACAGTATGTAGCCTTTTCAGATTGGTTTCTTTCTCTTAGTAATGTGCATTTAAAGTTCCTCCATGTCTTCTCCTGACTTGATAGCTCGTTTCTTTTTAGTACTGAATAATATTCCATTGTTTGGATAGATCATAGCTTATCTGTTCACCTTCTGAAGGATATCTTGGTTAGTTCCAAGTTTTGGAAATTTTGAATTAAGGTGCTATAAACATTCATATGCAAGTTTTTGTGTGGATCAAAGTTTTCAGCTCCTCTGGGTAAAGACCAAGGAGCATGATTGCTGGATCATATGGTAAGAGTGTGTTTAGTTTTGTAAGAAACTGCCAAACTATCTTCCAAAGTGGCTGCACCATTCTGTCTTCCCATGAGAGTTTCTTTTGCTTCACATCCTCGCCAGCATGGCCATTCTGATAAGTGTGGTGTGGTATTTTGTTTTCATCAATGTTGTTTCTGTTTTTTGTTTTTTTTTAACTTGCTACATAGCTCACATTTGTGGCTTGTGTTCTATTTCTCTTAGAAAGAGCTGGGGTGGATAGCTCTGAAGGAGTTGAAAAGGAAGGAAAAGAGGCTGTTAGTAGGTTGAGGTGGAAGTGTGATCCCAAGGAGGGCGCTTTGTTTCTTCAGCCTAGTAGTAACAGTGTGCTTGTATCCTCATGGAAATGATGCAGG
This sequence comes from Eumetopias jubatus, assembly GCF_037043125.1. Lineage (NCBI taxonomy): Eukaryota > Metazoa > Chordata > Mammalia > Carnivora > Otariidae > Eumetopias > Eumetopias jubatus. The sequence continues at coordinate 200,886,536 of NW_028274808.1, read as the reverse complement.
AAAGAAGGAAAGATTGATGATCCGAAGAATGGAGGGGAGAATCCATAGAACAAAGTCCTCAAGCAGATGGCGGGGCCTGGTGCATGAGCAGAGGTTTCACCTAGGCGAGGAGGCGTGTGATGGGTAAGCATGCCAAAGGGCTCAGCTTCAGGTAGATGGCATGGAGCCTGTGGAAACATACCACCCGTGGGTTTTCAGACATATTGTTAGGCCTTTGTGCCATCATCAGCAGGATGTGTGTATACCCATCGTCCTTCGTTCTGTAGCACTGAGTGTTGTCGTCTTTAAATGTTTGCAAAGTCTTAGCAAGAAGCCTCTGCTCTTCCCCTTGTGAAACCCACGGAGACCAGAGCTTTGACAGGCACCTGCTCATCTAGCCAGGTGCCCTGTTGATGCACACGTACTTGTGTCCTGCCTCATGCTGCCACCCACCTGCACACGTCATTCACTTGTAAGTCTCTCCTCTGCTTCCCCTCAGCTTGATCTCTGCATCTCTGCTCCCTTTCCTCTCCAACTCCTACCAGGAGGCACCCCCCCCCCCCGTTCTTTTAAACTCTTAGCCCTTTGATGAAAGTTTCTGTGCCTCCTTATTCTGACTCATCTCCCTGCCTTGTGAATTTCTTGGACCATAAAAATTTTAGTCACAATCCTGGAGACTGACTCAATGTTATCAAAGTCTGTATTATGGGAAGTTGAGGATTCTTTAAAAGCAAGTACTTTCTGTGGCTATTATTTTAGGTCACTGGCTAGTCTTTGGTGTGGCTATCCTGGGGCCAAGTGCCTCCCTGTAGCCAGGTGAGTGGTGGTGATGGTGATGGGAGTGGGGTGGACGGTGGGGAATGCCTCTGGCCTGGCTGCCTGGGTTAGCAAAGCCATATTAATGATGGGCTTGCCAAGTGTGTGGATGGCTGGCTACCTTTGGAATCACCTCAGGTCCCTCAATTTTCAAATGTTGCCTATCCCACTTAGGGTTTCTGATTCAAAGCCTTTCCCAGCTTCTGTTCTATTTATGTGTCTTCCCCCCCCGCCCCCACCCCCCGGTGATTTCTGGGTATTGCTGTAAAGACCATTAGCACCCTATACAAAATGACTGGTTACTGGGACTTTCAGATTTTAAAGGGGATGCAAACTGTAGCCAGAGAAGTTGGTAGTATTTTGATACCAACTTGTCATTTGAACACAGTAGATTATTTGTATTTTAAAGATTGGTGAAGAGGAATGTAAGAAATACATATTTCCAGAGCTGTAAGTCTTTTTTTAACTGTGTGATTTGCTGCTATTAATAAATTCAAGTTATTTTTCTCTTTTGCCATATGGAGCTTTAAATGCAGAGACCTGAAGTATTTTGTAAATATTTTAATGTGTGAATTGCTGTGCTGCTGGATGACGGAGCAGTGGTGCTGAACTGGCGCGGGCATCCTGGCTGGCTCTGAGGCTGGCTGAGATGTGTCTTTTCTTCCAGATAAGTAGGATCAAAACAATTACATTGTTGACTAGACATGGAGCGTTACTTCATCTGTATAGAAAAACCATATTAATAACAGGTACATACATAAAACCATTTTATGTAACTATAGTTCTAGCAGACAGCCAGTACCACTGTGCCTTCCTTAATGCACAGAGCCACCCCATTTATTTCTGTAGAACCACTGGTCATTCACAGGCAGGCCAATACAGGAGGTTAACTTGCAGTTATAAGAAAAAATGGTTGGGGCACCTGGGTGGCTCAGTCGGTTAAGCATCCAACTCTTGCTTGATTTTAGCTCAGGTCACGATCTCAGAATTGTGAGATCAAGCCTCTTGTCAGGCTGCACACTCAGCCAGGAGTGTGCTGGAGATTCTCTCTCCCTCTCCCCCTCTCCCCTGCTCACACACGCACACTCGCTCTATCTCTCTCTCTCAAATAAATAAATAAATACATCTTTTAAAAAACATAGTTGCAGGTTTTTTAGGCTTTCTCTTTTTTTTTAAATATGTAAACTGAAAGTAAATCCTAAAGAAAGCTCAATTCCACATTACCTATAAAAAGAATGCTATAATAATGTAATAATATGGGATCATATATAATTAATGTTTATTGAGTTTTTAGGAAGCACCTTTGAAATCTATAAATTGCTAAATATTTACTCTGTGATTATATAAATTATATGTTACAACACATTAAATACTTAAGGTAATTTTACACCTAACTTATGATTCGGTTACCAGTTTCTTGGTAACTAATTGGAAGAGAGCGTAAGTATTAATGTTAGTAATTATTTCCCAAGCAGTACCTCTTGCTTAACTTGCACGTGCTTTGGGAAAGCTGAGTTCAGGAAGGAAGCAGAAAAGATTGTAGATATTTTAGTGACCACACAGGCAGTCATCCCTGGACTTCAGCACAGGTAGCTGATAAAAGATCATGTGTAAAATAAGGAAGGAAATTTGTGATTGAATAGGTAACACAAAATGTGAATTACTGATTTGAACTAGTCATTTCCTTAACTGAACATTTGTTGGATGCCTTCTGTATGCTGGGTGCTTTGTGGGACTTAAGAATTGTTGAGTGTCGTCTGCAAGAGGCTCATTTTAGACCCAAAGACATCTCCAGATTTAAAGTGAGGGGGTGGGAAACCATTTACCATGCTAATGGACATCAAAAGAAAGCTGGGTTGGCAATCCTCATACCAGACAAATTAGATTTTAAACCAAAGACTATAATAAGAGATGAGGAAGGACACTGTATCATACTTAAAGGGTCTATCCAACAAGAAAATCTAACAATTTTAAATATCTATGCCCCTAACATGGGAGCAGCCAATTATATAAGCCAATTCATAACAAAATCAAAGAAACACATCGACAACAATACGATAATAGTAGGGGACTTTAACACCCCCCCTCACTGCAATGGACAGATCATCTAAGCAAAAGATCAACAAGGAAATAAAGGCTTTAAATGACACACTGGGTCAGATGGACTTCACAGATATATTCAGAACATTCCATCCCAAAGCAACAGAATACACATTCTTCTCTCGTGCACATGCAGCATTCTCCAGAATAGATCACATCCTGGGTCACAAATCAGGTCTCCACCAGTACAAAAATACTGGGATCATTCCCTGCATATTTTCGGACCACAGTGCTTTGAAACTAGAACTCAATCACAAGAGGAAAGTTGGAAGGAACTCAGATACATGGAGGCGAAAGAGCATCCTACTAAAGAATGAATGGGTCAACCAGGAAATTAAAGAAGAATTAAAAAAATTCATGGAAACAAATAAAATGAAAACACAAATGTCCAAAATCTTTGGGATGCAGCAGAGGCGGTTCTAACAGGAAAGTATATAGCAATTCAGGCCTTTCTCAAGAAACAAGAAAGGTCTCAAATACACAACCTAACCCTACACCTAAAGGTAGAGCTGGAGAAAGAACAGCAAATAAAGCCTAAACCCAGCAGGAGGAGAGAAATAATAAAGATCAGAGCAGAAATCAATGAAATAGAAACCAAAAGAACAGTAGAACAGATCAACAAAACTAGGAGCTGATTCTTTTAAATAATTAATAAGATCGATAAACCCCATCCAGACTTTCAGAAAGAAAAGAGAAAGGACCCAAATAAATAAAATCATGAATGAAAGAGGAGAGATCACAACCAACACCAAAGAAATACAAACAATTGTAAGAGCGTATTAGGAGCAACTATATGCCAGCAAATTAGACAATCTGGAAGAAATGGATGCATTCCTAGAGACGTATAAACTACCAAAACTGAACCAGGAAGAAATAGAAAACCTGAACAGACCTGTAACCAGCAAGGAAATTGAAGCAGTCATCAAAAATCTCCCAGCAAACAAGAGCCCAGGGTCAGATGGCTTCCCAGGGGACTTCTACCAAACATTTAAAGAAGAATTAATACCTATTCTTCTGAAACTGTTCCAAGAAATAGAAATGGAAGGAAAACTCCCAAACTCATTTTAAGAGGCCAACATTACCTCGATCCCAAAACCAGACAAAGACGCCATCAAAAAGGAGAATTACAGACCAAAATCCCTGATGAACATGGCTGCAAAAATTCTCACCAAAATACTAGCCAATAGGTACATTAAAAAGATTATTCACCACGACCAAGTGGGATTTATTCCTGGGCTGCAGGGTTGGTTCAACATCCACAAATCAATCAGTGTGATACAATACGTTAATAAAAGAAAGAACAAGAACCATATGATACTCTCAGTAGATGCAGAAAAAGCATTTGACAAAGTATAGCATCCTTTCTTGATTAAAACTCTTCACAGTGTAGGGATAGAGGATACATACCTCAGTATCATAAACGCCATCTCTGAAAAACCCACAGCAAATACCATTCTCGATGGGGAAAAATTGAGACCTTTTCCCCTAAGGTCAGGAACACGGCAGGGATGTCCACTATCAGTCACTACTGCTGTTCAACATAGTACCAGAAGTCCTTGCCTCAGCAGTCAGACAACAAAAAGAAATAAAAGGCATCTGAATCGGCAAGGAAGAAGTCAAACTCTCACTTTTTGCAGATGATATGATACTTTATGTGGAAAACCCAAAAGACTCCACCCCAAAACTGCTAGAACTCACACAGGAATTCAGTAAAGTGCAGGATATAAAATCAGTGCACAGAAATCAGTTGCATTTCTGTATACCAACAACAAGGCAGAAGAAAGAGAAATTAAGGAGTCGATCCCATTTACAATTGTACCCCAAACTATAAGATACCTAGGAATCAATCTAACCAGAGAGGCAAAGAATCTGTACTCGAAAATTGTAGAACACTCAGGAAAGAAATTGAGGAAGACACAAAGAAATGGAAAAACGTTCCATGCTCATGGATTGGAAGAACAAATACTATGAAAATGTCTATGCTGCCTAGAGCAATCTACACATCTAATGCATCCCTATCAAAATACCATAACTTTTTTCATAGAATTGGAACAAATCCTAAAATTTGTATGGAACCAGAAAAGACCCCGAATAGCCAAAGGAGTGTTGAAAAAGAAAAGCATAGCTGGTGGCATTGCAATTCCGGATTTCAAGCTCTATTACAAAGCTGTCATCATCAAGACAGTATGGTACTGGCACAAAAACAGACACATAGATCAGTGGAACAGAATCGAGAGCCCAGAAATGGACCCTCAACTCTATGGTTAACTAATCGTCTGACAAAATAGGGAAGAATATCCAATGGAAAAAGACAGTCTCTTCAACAAATGGTGTTGGGAAAATTGAATAGCCGCATACCAAAGAATGAAACTGGACCATTTCCTTATATCATACACAAAAACAGACTCAAAATGGATGAAAGAACTAAATGTGAGACAGGAATCCATCAAAATCCTAGAGGAGAACACAGGCAGCAACCTCTTCGACCTCTGCCACAGCAACTTCTTGCTAGACATATCTCCAAAGGCAAGGGACACAAAGGCAAAGATAAACTCTTGGGACTTCAAAGATAAAAAGCTTTTGCACAGCAAAGGAAACAGTCCACAAAACCAAAAGACAACTGACAGAATGGGAGAAGATATTTATAAATGACATATCAGGTAAAGGGCTAGTATCCAAAATCTATAAAGAACTTACCAAAATCAACACCCAGAGAACAAATAATCCAATCAAGAAATGGGCAGAAGACATGAACAGACATTTTTCCAAAGAAGACCTCCAAGTGGCCAACAGACACATGAAAAAGTGCTCAACATTGCTCGGCATCAGGGAAATACAAATCAAAACCTCAGTGAGATACCACCTCACACCCGTCAGAATGGCTAAAATTAACAAGTCAGGAAACAACAGATGTTGGCGGGGACGCGGAGAAAGGGGAACCCTCCTACACTGTTGGTGGGAATGCAAGCTGGTGCAACCACTCTGGAAAACGGTATGAAGGTTCCTCAAAATTCGAAAATAGAGCTACCCTATGACCCAGCAATTGCACTACTGGGTATTCACCACAAAGATACAAATGTAGGGATCCGAAGGGGTCCATGCACCCCGATGTTTACAGCAGCAATGTCCACAGTAGCCAAACTGTGGAAAGAGCCAAGATGTCCATCAACAGATGAATGGATAAAGAAGAGGTGGTCCATACACACACACACACACACACACACACACACACACACACACACACACACACACAATGGAATATTACAGCCACCAAAAATTTGAAATCTTGCCATTTGCTACAACGTGGATGGAACTAAAGGGTAGTATGCTAAGCGAAATAATCAGAGAAAGACAATTATCGTATGATCTCACTGATATGTGGAATTTGAGAAACAAGGTGGAGGATCCTAGGGGAGGGGAGGAAAAAATGAAACAAGACGTTATCAGAGAGGGAGACAAACCATAAGAGACTTTTTTTTTTAAAGATTTTATTTATTTATTTGAGAGAGAGAATGAGATAGAGCACGAGAGGGAAGAAGGTCAGAGGGAGAAGCAGACTCCCTGTTGAGCAGGGAGCCCGATGCGGGACTCGATCCCAGGACTCCAGGATCATGACCTGCGCCGAAGGCAGTTGCTTAACCAACTGAGCCACCCAGGCGTCCCCCATAAGAGACTCTTAATCTCAGGAAACAAGTGTTGCTGGAGGGGAGGGGGGAGAAGGGTGGGGGGAGGGGTGGCCGGATGATGGGACATTGGGGAGGGTATGTGCTACGGTGAGCGCTGTGTATTGTGTGTAAGACTGATGAGTCACAGACGGTTACCCCTGACACAAATAGTACATTATATGTTAATAATAAAAAAAATGTAGCCTGTGACACTAAAGCAACTACTCCGAATGGAAAAGTATAGCTCCCAGTTCAACAAAAGGTAAAATAGAATCATAAAAAATACTCAGTTTTTAAAAAGTGGAAAAAGAGGAAAAGGAACAAAAACAAATGGGTCACTAGAAAAATAAAGAATTAGATGGTAAATTTAATAAACTTAACCATATCCCATAATTGTATTTAGTATAAATGGTCTAAACATGTCAATTTTAAAAAGATTGTGAGATTGGGAAAAAATCAGGACACAACTATATGCTTTCTGCTATAACGTGCTTTAAACGTAAAAATGCAAATAGGCTAAAAATAAAGTGATAGGGAAAGATATGCTTTGCTTATGTAAGTGAGAAGAAAGTTGGAGTGGCTATGTAGGTATCAGAAAAACGGATACCAGAGCAAAGAATATTGGCAGGGGTAAAGAGAGTAATGTCATACTGATACAGGGGTCAGTTTATCGAGAGGACATAACAATCCTAAGTGTCTTTGCACCTAAGAACAAAGCTTCCAAATATGTGGACAAAAAACTGATAGAACTTCAAGGAAAAGTAGACAAATAGAAAATTATGGTTGGAGATTTTAAGACCTCTCAATAATTGATAGAACAAGTAAACAGAAAATCCCTGAGGTTATAGAAGACGGATGACATTGTTAGCCAGCCTGGCCTGACAGATGTTTATAGAACACTGCCCTATAATAGCAGCATGCTTACACTTTCTTTTAAGTAAATGTCGAACATTTACCAAAATAGACCATATTCTGAGCCATGAAAAGTCTTGATTAAGAATTAAAATTGTACAAAGCAGCTTCCCTGACTACTGGAATTATATTAGGAATCACTAGCAGAAAACCATACACATGAGGAAACCATACCACATGTTGAACGCTTATGAACCAAAGAAGAAATCAAGAGGGTGATTAGAAAGTATTTTGAACCTAATGAGAATGAAAACATAGCATATCAGTATTTGCAAAGCGCTGCCAATGCGCTGCTTATAGAGAGACTTACAGCAGTTGCCACCTCTTTATGCAGGCGAAAGGGCTGAATGACTTGGGCTTCCACCACAAGAAAGTAAAAAAATCGAAGAGCCAGTTGTACCCAAAGTAACCCAAAAAAGCTAAATAATATCATAAAAGCAAAAATCAACAAAACAAACATTTTTTAAATACGGAAAATCCATAAAACCAAAAGCTGATTTTTTTTTTTTTTTTTTTTTTTTTTAAGTAGGCTCCACATCCAGTGTGGAGCCAGCGCGGAGCTTGAACTCACAGCCCTGAGGTCACGACCTGAGCTGAGATCAAGAGTTGGACGCTTAACCGACTGAGCCCCCCAGGTGCCCCTAAAAGCTCTTTGAGGAGTAATAAAATTGATAAACCTTAAGCCAGGCCAGAGATTTGAATAAAATGCTTAAGACCGAAAAGATATTTAACATAATAAATCCTTAGGGAAAACCACAGTGAGGCAAGCACCACAAAGTCATTAAAATGGCTCACCACGTTGATGAGTATATGGATTAGTTGGAACTCTCCAACACTGCTTTTTGGGAGAAATTTGGCAATTTCTTAGAAATTAGACATGTACCTACCATCTGACTCAGTTATTCTATTCCTTGATATTTATGCAAAAGGAAAACAAAAGCATGTGTCCACCCCGAGATTCGTCCATGAGTGTTCGTAGCTGCTACTATTTGTAATAGCCAGAAACCGGAAATAGATGTGTCTGAGTGGGAGGGTGGAGAAACAAGTTGTGGCTTACCCACATAACGGAATGCTCTCAGTGGTAAAAAGAAACCAACTCCTGATACATACCTGGGAATCATCTCCAAATAAAGATACTTGACGAAAGAAGCCAGACAAAAAGAGTATGTTGTGTGATACAACTTACAATTCTTTTATTATTATTATTTTATTTATTTGAGAGAGAGAGCACAAATGGGGAGAGCGAGAAGGAGAAGCAGACTGCCTGCTGAGCAGGGAGCTGGACATGGGCTCAATCCCAGGACCCCGGGATCATGACCTGAGCCAAAGGAAGACGCTTAACCGACTGAGCCACCCAGGTGCCCCAACTTACATACAGTTCTAGAAGTTGCATAGTAATGGATAGAACTCAGTCCAGTGGTCACCTGTGAATGGGGGTAGGAAGAGAGTGGTGTGAGGAGGAAGGGGGTACAGGGGCACAAGGAAACTTGGGGGGTAATGGTAATGTTCATTTTCTTGATAACTGTGGTTTCACAGGTGTGTATATGTATGTCAGGACTGTTCAGATTGAATTCTTCAGATATCTTCAGCTTATTGTACCTGGTTATACTTCAGTACAGCTGTAAATGCTTTTAAAAGAATCAGTGGAGTTTATATTTGTACCTCCCATTTTGTCACAGGAGAGTAACCGTGCAGTGAGGCACGAGTATCTGGCTAATTTGAATTTTAATCAGGTGTTGTAGTATGCACATGTGCGTATCTTGTAGTAATCTGTTACTTGCTTCATCTGAGGCGTGAGTAGTAGAGGTTGCTACTAGCTTCATACGGGCACATTGGTCAAGTGTTGAAAAGTTTTGACTTTGGTTCAGGACATTGCCTACCCTCTCTCCATGGATCATCTGATCTAGCTTCGTGGCTTTACATATCAAATGCCCTGGTGATCCCGAATGCTCTATCCCGCTGGAGCCTGTTCCCTGAGTGTCTTACTTGTGCAGAACGAGCCCACCACATTGCTTGGTTGTTTAACACAGACTTCATATGTACAACATCTACAGCAAACCCTTGGTTCTTGCCACTGCCCCAGCCTATCTGGCTGTGTTTGGCACCCCTGTTGGTGGCCTGCCCACTGCCCGGGCGGTCAGACCTGTCCTCATCACATCCTTGGGTCCATTGGCAGGAGAATCCTGTGGCTCTGCCTTCAGCACTCCTGAGTCTGACCGCTCTGTTCCTCCATGGCTCCTGCCTGTGCCTGGACCTGCCTGGAACAGCGTTACCTCTGCCAGACTTCATTTTTGACACAGCGAAGTTTCTTTTTCAGATGCCAGCTGGCTCATACCTCCCTTCCGAGAAACCTTCGGTCTCTTCCCCTGGCTCACAGCCCGGGTGAGCAGCCCCCGCCTGCCCCCTTGCTCGGGCAGTGCCCCCCAGCCTTCATCTTGCCCTCCAGCCCGCGAACGCCAGCACTTGGTGCCTCTGCTTACAGCTCTGTGTGTTTCTATTCAGCCTCAGCTCTGCCTCACCCCTGTTAACATGCCGTCCTCTTTGCAGCTCTGCTCTGTACCCTCGCTGACTTGATTTTCTTCGTGGACTACTTACTGCCACTGGATGGCAGGTGCTTATGTCTGAGTTTGCCCATCTGATGTCTCTCTGGAGCCAGCAGGCCCTTTGGGCTATTCGCAGTTGCTTCTGTGATCTAACCTGTCAGGATGCCTGGCACAGCGTGTTTTTCAAACGTTTATGGCAGAGGGCTTCCTCCTCTCAGGGCTCTTCCCTGCACTCGGTCCAGGGAAGACTTGTTTTCTGCCTTTTCTCCTCCGCTTGTCCCCAACATCTGCTTCCTTAGCAGTCTTGTCAGCTCTCTCTGATCTCCCGCCCCCATCTCATCTCTTCCCCACATACAGCTTCATGGCCCTGGTAGCACTTCCCCCTTCCCCCTCTGGCCTCCTGCCCCAGGGCCTTTCTATCTGCTCTCAGGAATGTCCCTCTCCCAGGTACCTCTGCGGGTACCTGTGCGGCTTCTACCAGTCCCAGACATCAGGTGTCTCCTCGAGGAAGTTCTCATTGGCTATCCTAAATGGGAAGGCACTGTCCCCAACCCCAGACACTCCTGCCTGCTCTATGTTTTTTTCCTTCTCAGTGATCACTGTCTAATGTTTGGTATTTTTTCCTTGTCTGATTAGTCTTTGTGTTTGACGGGGATATTAGTTCCCTGTGGGCAGGGAACTTTCTTTTAGTTATTGCTGTGTCCCCAGTGCTTGGACAAGTGCCTTGGCACATGGTGGCTCCCAATAAATACTGGACAGACGGGCTGACTGGTGGGCGGATGGACAGATGATCTGGAGCTGAACTGGTTACCCTCAGGTCAGCTCTGACTCTTGTAATCTCTGGCTT